>NW_027468915.1:75000-399953 GCF_051014615.1 Bombus vancouverensis nearcticus | reverse complement strand
TAATCTGATAACGTTTTGAGGATAGTAAGTTAGGCAGGCGAAAAAAATAGGTGTTAACGATCAAGTATAACAGATACAGTAGTAAATATTCAACAATTTTTCAACCGTAATGTATTTATACACAAATCTGCGTACTTTGTATCAAAGTTTCTGTTGAAAATGACAACGTGAGTTCGTGCTCGCCATCCATATGCAGATGCGTTAGTGATAAGAAATAGTAACTAGAGGATGATGCTAGTTACAATCGATAGATTTAATCGATAGGCTTAAGATGCTTTTTTGTTTTTATCCCTAGTTTTTGTAAGCGTGTGCAATAAAGGCTTTTTTTGGCTCAGAACGGTGTAATAGATTTATCCATTCAATAAAATAATAACTACTCTGATCTTACCTCTGAGTATAGAAATAACAACAGTTTCGATACATATATTTTTATGTACAGCATGTATAAAAAGTGTCAGGGCGTATAAGTGTCCACTAGCGTGATTTCGGAGGATCGGAGCCTCTGGATCGATTGATTCATGCAAAATTTTGTAAAAATTGACGTTTGCTGGCACCGTATGCTACTTAGCACGAGGATCAAATGGAACTTTACTGGGAAAGTATGTTTGGATACCATGATGTGCAAGATATTATTCTTGTATATGTAGGATTTGTATACATTTTAATCAATTTACTTTTTTTAATCAATTTAATCCTCATTTTATCAATAAATCCAATTATTTTGCCATCTATCTCTATTACCGACTATCGAATTGTTCGTTGTTCCAAAAATGTGTTGCGCGCAATACTGGGCACTATTAAATAAATTTTCATTTAAATAATTGTTTAAATGTTAAAAGACAGACATAAATTATTTGCAATTTCAACAAGTTTAGATATATTATTTAAAATAATGAGATTAATTGTTATTTACAAATTTTATTTTCTATTTATTCTAAAAGAAAGCTAATAAAATCAGAATCTTTGTTTGAAAGTCTTTTTTCACGCAGTAGATAATTCTGTAATAATGTGAAATCACGCTGATTGCTCCATTCTGTTTATCACGGGCTATCCCACCTGCTAACGAAAACTTGTTGTTTTCTCGTTGATGTCACATTGCTTACTTTCTACCTGACTGCGAAATATAAACTTGTTGCGAATAACCTCGATGTAAGACCCAATGAAATTTCAACGTCATTTCTCCAGAAAACGGTTCAATTGCGACTCATAGCTTATTTTGAAAAGTTGGCAAGTTGGTCCTCGCGATGAGTAGACGTTTGTAAAACTGTATCATCCAGAGTTGTAGAATTAGGGTGGTCCGGTCAAATAAGTGTATTTTTTATATACTCTGTACATATACAGGCTTTTCCAGAATAATTCCATACCGCCAGACAGGATAAGACGTCAAACAAGAAAAAAAACATTTTTCTTTTCTTCAGCTTATTTTTGCGCGTAAACTTTTTGTATTTAAAGCTAAAGTTTGAAATAGTTGTCGATACTCTGTCACACTGAACGTATTTCATTGTAAGCTAGCTCAAGCAGAAACAAAGCCTTATACAAGAAAACTTCATCCTCTTCCTTTGACTTACTTTTGCATACAGAAAAATCTGCAGTCTAAGTGTGCTATCCTGAGATTCCTTGATTATACATATCTTTTCTAAATTTTTCGTTTCTGTTAACAAAACTTCCATAAATGATAAAGTGCAGGTATTCCTAAAGGAAAAAAATGTAAAGAAACTAAAATTAACGCCCAAACACCCAAAATTTCAACATTAACCCGCCATATATATATTGTTAAATATGTAAATTCGCACGTTCGTGGGGAGACGCGATCTCGAGGAAGTGCGCCAACGGGAATCGTAAATTCCCGTTACGATTGACTAATCGACGCCACGAATCGTTCAATCCCTTATTTCTTTTGGGATAATGAGGGTAGTTAACATGAAGAGAACGCTGCTATTAACAGATTATTATATATGTCGGAGATGAAAGGAAAACCGGAGCCTTCCCTTTGCAATTTTGAGGAAGCCTTCTAATGCTTTAGCCTAGATTTTATCATAACTGTAATTAAGCAATTGTCATTTGTAATTGTTTGACATTTGTGAAAGCGAAAGTGGGTTCGAGGTGACAACTGGTCGCCGAACGTAGCCACGGTCACGGGATAAACGTTTTGCCTGACGAAGGTGTGGATCGGTTGTATTGTTCTCCCTAGAAATCACATAGAATTGTACTTTGGAGATGCTGATATAATGGGACACACGTTGTATTAGGAATCAATCTCCAGACAGAAACTGCCTAGTATCGGCGTTTGGATCTTTCTCGATGTTTCCAAAGAGTATACAACAAACTTTTGACAGAAATTGCCTAGCAACAACGATTGGAACCTTCTCGATGTCTCCAGCGAGCATATAACAAACAAATGCAGTCGTATAGCGAAAAAGATTTTCATCAGATATTCATTCGTGTGATCGCCTTGGAAAGTGATACATCGAGCAATTTACCGAGTGTCTCAGCAATTGTATTTTGTGTTTAAAATTATTCTACGCATAGTAAAGAGTTATCCCGTTGACCGTGGATTCGTTTGGAATCATTAGTTAAACTTATCATTTGTTAATCTTATCATTTGTTAATCTTATCATTCATTAAACTCAATACTCATAATATTTTGTAAAATCTTGTATATTCGCGTAAATATAATCTCTGTTTCATAAAACGATAGCTAATTCAAACGAAGAATCGTTACACGCCTTAAATTCTAATGTTAACCCGACATATATATATATATATATATATATATATATATATATATATTTATATATATTTATATATCATTTATATCATTTATCATTTATATATATATATATATATATATGTATATATATTATATATATATATATATATTATATATATTATATATATATATATATATATATATTATCACATATATCATTTATATATATATATATATATATATATATGATATAATAATAAATCAAACTTGCTCGAGCCTGCTTGAATCTCTGTATCATTGTATCATAATGTGAGAACTTTCAGAAGCCTAAATCTTGGCAGTCTGACGATCGAGAATATTGCTATCGGAAGAATCGCTCTCATCCGTAAACAAGATATTTCCAAGGATTGCGTTATAATTTTCTTAGCGGCTAACCATCGAATATTCGTCAAACGACATAATTTCGCACACGGCGAACCTTATAACGTACACCTTTTTGGCGTATTATTTTTCCCACTTTTTTTTTTTTTTTTTTTTATTAACGTGGAGGAAATCCGCACGGACACCAGGTCGCTTCTGGGAAAAAGCGGCGTGGTAGTGGCAGACGCCAACGGACTAAAACCTCCACGATGACCGTCCCCGCAGCGATCTAGAGGGGCCCGGGAACTGGTGTGAGGGATACACCCCCTCCGCGCTCAATACACCCCCTAATGGAGCGATATGCGGCCACGTTACACCGCGCCTCGTCGCCGGAGCCGCCGTGCCAGACAATCCGTGCCGTTCCACAATCTGCCGGGCAGATTTGCGACGGACCTAGCGCACCTCACCGAAGCGCTTCCATGGCCTCTGCCGCGCCCTCGCCGGTCAATTCTCTCAGGGTGAGAGTATTATTTTTCCCACTGCTGCGTGTGAAACCCCTATTGGACAAACTGTTCTTTGCAATACATCGATGGATAAATACGCGCACAAACACGCAATACGTGCAATAGAATGCTCGAGGTCAATTTTGTGATGCTCTTTTTCAACAGATCTTCGCAAATCCGAAGGTGTAGAATTACCTCCCAAAGACATAGGATGACAACAAACACTTTCTTGACACACTGTATAACATTGAGGTATTCAGTTTTGCCACATACAATTTTGTCATTGTCACGTTTGACTTTGTTCATTGTAAAGTCAAATTTGCACACTCCATCTGTGAAATAGTACGAAGAAATCATAGTGACTTGTATTCCTTATGATATCATGATGCCACATAATATATAATACAATACAATAATTCGCGAACAGATCACTCGTTAATTGCTTTTAAAAGAATTACCACGGAAGCTTCCTAACACGCTACCCGGGGGCCAGGGATTTATTTCGTCGATAAGTTAGGTTATTAAACTTATGCTCTTTCATTGAAGACATCGATGAACGCTGTGTTCCAGAAATAGCCAATCACACTTGGCGAAGCATAATAGTAATTTACAATAACAAATACTTAAGAATGCCTAATTTTGTTAAACATAGGGTTCAATTTACAATTATGTAAATATTACTTCTTGAAAGTAACTTCTTAATCAATTTTAACAAATTTTGTAAAATCATGTAATAAATCTTATTATTTATCATACGCGTGTATTAAGCCAATTGCCAACCGAACATGTTCAAACTGTATTTTTTTCAAAACGGGACCTTAAGCTAAAAAGCTTTATTTCACATATTCGACTTGTTCTTGTATGTGGTATCAGCACCTAGTCGGATGCCCGCGTTATGCAGGACACCCTGATGGCGTTGAACGCAACGATTCAAATTGAACTGAAAAGTCGTTATGTTTTCAGAGGACTTGTGTGTAGAGGATGGTTGATCGTGAGATTTATTAGACAAGATTGCTCGTTGTTGAAACCTTCAAGTATATTTTCAAATGATTAAATAAATAATTATAGATAATGTTCGCAAAGACGGTAGATACTCGTAGATACTGATCCATAACTCTCGTGAACTCTTTACGATTGCGTCCGTTTAAACTGGTATAGTATAAACAGATCGGGGGAGAGTCGGAGAATTCAAATTCGTCTTTGTTCGACGGTTCGACGGTTCGACGGTTCGACGGTTCGACGGTTCGACGGTAACGTAACGGCGACATTGTTTTGCCCGGAGTTTATTTATTAATATATTATGTATGTCCTCACGATCTTGATACTCCGAAGCAAAAAAACAACAACATGATTTGAAATGTTCTCTAGCTCATGTACCGCTACGTGTACTTTCAAGGAGCAAAACTGACACAGTTCCGCTTGTGACGCGAGACGGAGATTATCGTTTCACTTCCTTTAACGCATTTTTGCCATTGAAAGACACTAATTTCTGTGACTTGCTTTATCTCTGTTATAAATCTCTCTTTATATTTAAAATTTTATAGTTTTTGTGCAAACGTAAAAGGTAAGTAAATATTAATAAATATTATAATAATATAATATAATGCTATATAATAATATTAATAAATACTTCGCTATTTACGTATTTTATTTCCATTAAGGTATATTGTATTTTTCATTGCATTACTTTCATTTTTATTTAGTGTAATAATAAACGCATACGTTAATATTCATTGGCATTAGTGTAATTGTAAGCTTCACTGTAAATTTAATAAAATTTATAAGAACGGAATTATTAAAAGGGTATATATGTGTAATTAAACTAGATTCTATTCTCAATGTTACTTCATTATTTTATTATTGTTTCATATATATATATATATATATATATATATATATATATTTTTTTTTTAATTTACATGTGCTTCTAAGTTAATAGAACTAAACACATGTGTATGTATTAATTGCTATATACGTCATAATTTCAACCATAATATTAAATTATGGTATGTATTATTAAAAAGTATAGTTTAATGTATATATTAAATATATATCATTTATTCGTAGATTTTAAATATGGATACTGGATCAAAGAAGGAGATTAAAGAAATGATTACCAAAGATATATCGAATATACATAATTACTTTCATTTCGAACTTTTTTAGTCTTATTGTTACGTCGATTCTTATATTTCAAGATCTAGTCTTGTATGTACGCTGGGGAGCGCTTTTATTTATTGATTCAACAAAGAATATCGTTGTAGGTGTCATACATGCGAGTAAAAGTAACGAAGTACGAGCAGTTTCACTGTAACATACTTCCTGATAATTTCTCGTTATTTATACCATAAGAAAGTATCAAAGAACTTGATCTCTATTGGATGCTCTTATCTCTTGGAACTCTTATCTCGAACGTGGATCTATTTGTCGATAATGCATGCGTGTAATACTCGAGTGTCGTTCATACAGCGTAAATATACGTGCAGATACGTAAACCTTTTATGATTTTTGTATCAAAGGCAGACCTGCTATAATACTCGCAAGTGAAATATAATTCTACGAAAGAAAATGGAGCAAAAGAGTTTCGTTGGTAATATATTCTTCCTTTTTCATCACAAGTTTCCTCTTTGTTGTGCTTCTGTTACATTATAATCCTGTTAGATTTACGCGCGTAAAATTTCACTTTGTTGCACTATATATCTCATCATCGCCATCTGCCGAACACCTGTGAGAAACGCGGTTTACTTTGTCTCAAAGCGAGCAAACGTCTAATTTCACAAATTGGATTTTCATCAACAGCGAGAAGGGCATATGCGATGTAAAGGAGGCTGTAAGGGTGTCTTAGGGCTTACGGTGGTTGTCACGATGCCGGAAGTGGCGCCGAGCAGACACGTCAAGGGAGAATCAGAATCGCTATTGGCAAAAACCATCACGAACATTTGTCCTTCGCGCCACCAAAATTCTATCTTCTGAGATATTTTTCGCGTTTCCGAGGTCATCGCCACTCTCCTTAACTTTGCCTTACGATGTATAATATCTCGATGTTACGGTAGTTAGAAATTTGTATTAATTTGGAGAACCTTGCAAAAGTACGCAAATCTGCTACGATAGTCGGATAGAGAGTATCGGCAGAGATCTGTTCCTTTATCGTGAAACTCTCTCGGACAACTTAGATGCTACCAGATATCGATTCTCGCATCCAACCATTTCGTAATAAACGTAGATCACCCAAGAAATTTCTCAATTGTCATCCGTTAATTTCGCGCAACTTTTGCTTTATTTTAGCTACGTGGGAACCTATTAGTGCGCAAATGTTACCCCGAAAATGTTACTCCTCTGTGCCAAATATCGTTCACGTGTATAATCAAAGTTGCATAAAACCGCGTACAATTGCATCAGGAAATTTCTAATAATTTGCTCGTCTCGCAGGACGAAAACAGGCTCACGAAGGATCCCTCTGTTCTGGCTATCGAATGTACCGCAAGCACGTAGTTTCAAGTGTCCGTTCTCTAGAAAATTCGAAACAATTTATGGTCGATGGTCGAGTGAACGGTGCAACGGTCGAGTCGGAAAGATCAGAAAGACAAATCGTCATAGTTCGAAGAGACCGGGAAGCAGAAACGCACTTCCATGATCATTTGTATCGTTGCTCGATCTGTTGCTGCGCAATGACCGAGCAAGCTGTTGATTTTTCTTTTTCTGCGATGCTACTATACTCTACACTCTATGCTTTATACCGTTCTTTTGCCCGCTATTTACCTTGTACGCGAACTTTTTATCGCTAGTGGATTGCAAAAATCCTTTTCTATCACGAATTTTACGTGACAATGCGTAGGTCAAGGTGGACGTAAGACAAAGGAAGGTGTAGATAAATAAGACAGGGTGTATTTTAAAATAATAAGTTATTTATTACAGTTTATTTAATATGTATACAGGCTATTCGTATTATAGCAGCGATAGCTAGTGTTAAATTAACAATGACAGTTTCTATCGTAGTTAATATTATATTGGTTATTGGCCATGACGAAGGCGAATTTTGATAGCCCTGGTCGAGGTCGGTGGTCTGGATCTATAACAAATAATACTATATTAATATAGCAAAGAAATGTCGCAAATATCGATATCATTTGCAAGGCGATTCTTTTTGGGCATAGTGAAATTATGTTGATCAGTTTGTGGATATTAGGTTGAAATTAGATAATAAAGTTATAGATTTACCCGTTTTAAGGGATTGTTCAGGCGCCGTTAATTCACTGGATATGTCGCCCTGAAGCAGGATGTTTAAATTTTGGATCATATATTGTACTGATAGGAAGTATTTTATCGATACAATTATGAGTTTATTTGATTAAAATATCTAACGTAGTGTCTAGTCACCAAACGAATTAGTAGATCAGCCGTGAACAATGGCAGTAATTTGTATAATAACAAAGGATAAGCCAAATATAGCAGAATGACTCATCGGCTAGCGGGAGGTTGTGTCTGATTATCAAAAGCGAAAGAAATATGAAAGATCCTAGTTTGTAGGACTTGTTGACAATCAATGTCAACAATTTTTTCGTTTGGTCCATAGAATGTTTTGAGTGGGCTGTATTTCGACACACGACAAAATTGATAACGTAAATAAATCTTATATATTTGTTTCAAGAAATGATAGCTTGTTTGTGAGCGGTATCTTTAGACAGGTTGTTGAAAACTGGATGTTAATTCGGATTTTATATTTTCAATAACTTCGCATGAGTATTTTAGTCAAATCTAGCACGAATCGAACAGGTGAAAACAATCTATACGGCGTTCGTGCTGAGGTGGTATGGTGATAGGTGCGTAACGAACTACTCTTGGTGTTTTTAACGAACAATAGTTTATTTAGAACTAATCAACAATCAGAGTTAACAATTAACAATTAACAATTACACTTAACAGACAATTGGTAACAACTAACAAATAACGATAGACACCGAGAGATCATTCGACGCGTTGCTATGCAAATAATACCGAGGAGTTACACATTTAATGGCGTAAGACAGACTGCCTGTGCTTTTGTTTCGGATCGCGCAGATTCTTCCCTTCGTAGCCCATCGATATCGTAGCCCAGTGCTGGCACGTGTATGCTCTTCCGAGAATTCGGCGGAAAGAGTGTGAAGATATCGATGGTACATTGGGCACGTCGGTGTTGCGCTTTGGCGGCGTCGCGCTTTGCATCCGGAGCCGTTGAAAAGTTCCGTGGCCCGTGCCGCCACAGTGCTTGGCAGGCTTTTATTTTCTTTACCTAGTGGATCGGTATGATAGAGTTCGAGACATGTGGAAAGTACGGCTTCCAGGCAAGCAGGGGCTGATTCAGCGCATTAAAATAAGAAGAAAATTTCGTATAAACGTTTTCGAGTAGACGCTTGCTTTGTGTCACAGTACTTTCTTACCTATCTTTAGAGAAATTACTCGAATCGACCAGTTCCAGTTTCTACGGAAACGCGAATGCGTCGCGTCATAGATCGTCCATCTTGTTCGAACAGCTTACACGAATTTGTCGAAAATGTTGATCGTCACGTCAACTAACGTTTTATAAGTAAGAGATTTTAAACGCCCCCGTATTTAATAATCGAACGGATTCGGATCCGAAGAGCGTATTGGTCCGGAAATAAGGCCAGCACGATTTATCTATTTTCCATCTGTGTAATGTTTAGCATCGCAAAATAAGCTATAAGCGGAACGTATGGTCATATTAGGCATATTATGTTATATAAAATTTTCTTCTTATTTCAGTATTCAGAATCAACCTCTGCCATATTTTCCGCGTGTTCTGATTCACCTTGTATAATATATAAGAATGATAATTGCAAATATATTTGTATAATAACTCTATGATAAGCGCTTAATAATACATACAGTGAACTTGTAGAGAGTAACGTTTGCTGACTGTCGGAGGCACATTGTTGCTGTCTATGCAAAGACAAGTGCCCATTTCTTGTCGAAGAACTCCAGTCAATTCTAGCGTTTCACCCACATAAGTTTTCAACGCTGAAACATGAAAATATATAGTCGTTATTTTTTAGCTTTGCCTCTATTTGATCTTCATCTTATCTGCTTACGCGCTTAATAATAGAACTAGGTTTGGTCTACGTAAAAAGTAACTTCTTTTTATTAAGACTCATATTTATTAAGATTTAATAAGATACAATTTATTAAGATACATGTAACGAAAGGCAGGAAGTAGTAACATTTTACGTGAATTTGCATGGATCGAATATGCTGATGTGCTTACGAATAAGAGAGTATTGATCGATAATTATTAAAGCCAATTGTTTGTGACATGGGAATAAGCAAAAGTCATTTTTAAGTTTAAAGATCTTTAGTTTAGTATTGAAATGTGTTTAATGTATTTTAGCAAAAGTAGATAAATAGTAGAAATATTAAAAAGTTGTGTTTGGAAGACAAAATTTGACAAAAATGATGCATATACAAATGCTATCTGTGGTCATTAATATATTTTTTCGTTATCGACAGAACATTTTCCCTTGATTTTATTGACATACTGGATTAATCACTTCTTTAAGTTACTCGTTCTTGAAACAACATCAAAATCGTATATTGTTTCGTGCTAAAAAATCTACTAAATCCATTGACAGTGAAACGATATTTCGTATACGGTTCTTACAAGAATTATTATTATTTAAGACTTAGGAAAACGTATATACAGTAGCCACGCACACTGTGCGTATTTCTGGCGCGCGTTTCCGTTCAGTGACAGTACTTCGGCGGACTGGATTGCCGAAGCGAAAGGGTTAAAAAAATACGATAAAATCACATGTAGCTCTCTATTTGTCTAGTCGCTTTTGTAGCAATATCACTATGTCCTCTGACATACTTGAGGTTTCTTACAATTCACAAATTAAATGAACAACTGTGCAAGCGAAATCGCTGCTGTAGAATCCCCGCTTCTGTAGAATCAGTCGTATGGATTTCAAAATTTAGTGTGTCGCCGGGATTAGCGTTATCCAAAGTACGCCACAGGAATAGGACATAAAGATATTTCTCAAAATTTGTTATTGCTGATATGATATTGCTGAAATACAAGGCTGCAGTTTCTTAATGTCGTCAAAACATTCAGTTCTTTTTTGGTCAGTCACTTTTCGCGTGTGTCACGACCGGCATACTTCAAATCCGACGGACTGACGATAGAGATAAAGATGTGGCGGCACTCGGCGACAATGTATATCGCTGAAGTGCCTAATGAACCATCAACATCCCAACGGTCCTTCCATCGAAGGTTCTAGAAGAAAGAGCACGTGGCAACGATCGCGGACGCCTAGCAAATGCATGGACGGTGGGGATGTTGAGGAATGACAAAAGAAAGTAATCGGATCCGATCGAAAGTAAAATCATAAGAGTCAGTCTTAGAAAGTCACGCCTAGAGTTCGGAAGTAGATTGTAAAGTGTATTGATGTTAGAAAAAAAATAAAGTTTTCTTTTTTATTTTTTTACCTCAAATTCCTTTTTTATTTTGTTATTTTACGTGACACGTGCTTTGTATTGCTCTGTCGAATTTGAAAGTTTCTATTACGATAGCGGATGGTGCGAAAGACGCAAGTTTCTAGTATTTTAGAGATGTCTGAACGTCAGCTGCGTGATTATGTAACAAAAAATGGAGATATCCACTGAAATATTTTAACACGCAAGAGATTTCATGTTAAGACAATACACGCAAAGTAAATACACACGAATATAATAGTATATCCCTTTCGATGTCATTCGATTTTTGTATCATTCATTTTTTCCCCGATATATTTCAGCGATTCCAGATAAACAGGATACACTTCTAAACAATTTCTCTCAAAAGTGGCAGGAATTAATATTTTTTTATTCTGAAAACAAATAACTCTGGAAATATTGAAAATGTAAAAGAATAGGAAGCTTAAAATCCGTTCACTTGTCGATGCAATGAGCAGAACTATACATATTTGCGATAATAAGAAGAATATCTCTAATGATACTTTTAATACATCAAAAGGCAAATACTATAAAAAGATTCGACGCGCTCTTTGAATACAGCTACTATCAAGATGTATAAACATTAGAACACATAATTAGCCTAGATCGTGTCGAAGTAGTAAGTACGTATGTACTTTTGACGAATTTTTAAATTCAAAATACTTTCGAAATCACGTTTAAAATACAGTTATTCTTAGAATATGATTTAAAATATAACCTTCTTTTTACTTTTTGCGTAATTTATTACGCAAATCATTACTAAAGAAAGTTACTTTCCAGTTGTGTTACAAAGTAATCCACTTTGTATACAG
Organism: Bombus vancouverensis nearcticus; assembly: GCF_051014615.1. Taxonomy (NCBI): domain Eukaryota; kingdom Metazoa; phylum Arthropoda; class Insecta; order Hymenoptera; family Apidae; genus Bombus; species Bombus vancouverensis. The sequence goes on along the minus strand of NW_027468915.1, from coordinate 388,083 downwards.
GTATGTAATAAATTGCCAGAAACTTTGATGAGAACGAACTTTTTATTAAAAAAAGTGACATCTTTCATGTATGATTTCCTCTTCAATCTAATATTTGCTTGGTAGTAGTATATCAAATATTTTTGAGCTGAAAGTAAGTAATAAATATTCGGTAGGTTTATATGCGGAATGCATAAATAATTGTTATGAATATTGAAAGTATTACATTTTTCTGTCTAAATCGTTTCGGTTCAATTTGGAAAATCTTATTCTGCGTGTGCAATTAATACCAGCAGCATGTCAACTCTAAAGTTTCATATCACGAAAAGAGTTTATGCAAAAGACGAATAAGAGTTAAGTTTGACATCGAGTAAAGAAAACCCAATTTGAAATTGATCTAACAGTGTTTTTCTAAATTATTTCTAGGTATTGTTCAATTTGTTCTTTTCTCAATATTGTTGGATTTAATTAACGCAGCGTCATATTTACGCTAATATCTGCTTGTTAAGCATAATTTTAATATATAATAACATGATCTATAACTCTTTACAATTTATATTTTATCATGGCATATGTTTTAGAATATTCTCCGGCTTCTTGTAATTTTTATTCATACCTATTCCACGTGTATCATGTTCTCTTTATTAACTTGAAACGTTTTACACGCACAGGTGTACGCGAGTACTATCAATTACACGTACATACAGAACTTCCTCAAGCTAATATTATCAACTCTAGAGCTATTAATAAATGTTCATAAAGGGGATACTTCTTCACGACATGTAGTTTAATAGTTTATTAACACATTGACTGCCACGCGTGTTTTCAAAAAAATCTGCGTCAGGCCACGCGTACAGCAGTACCAAGCGTTCTCTGCTAGGTGCTCCTATCGATATTTTAGTAATGCGAATCGCTCAAGTGGTGGTCTCAAGAATGATCTTTCGTTTCGCTTGTTCGCTACATTAAAACCGCTAGCTGTTGTCGAATATAACGAAGGAAAGTGTGGTATAGATTATTCCGATCAAATGGTTTCTTATGCCACCACAATTAGAAAAGGAATCAAATGGTACAGAAAACGTGGCATACAATTCCTTCTGGGAATTTCTGTTGTAAACGCTTTGACGGTTCACAAAATTGCAACAAGGAAAAATATAAATATTGGAATATTTAGACAATTACTAGTTGCAAAATTATTAGGGTTGTCTAAAAATACGAAGAATCCTTGTCTTCGACAGAGTCAGCACAATATCGCCGTTCGGAAAAATGATTCCGGAAGAAGCATTAGACGCGCGTGCAAACTATGTTATGCAAGTAAAAGACGTCGAATGGACCGAACAAAGGCACAAAAGAATTTGAAGAAAACAACAACTTCTTGTCCAAATTGTCCCGACCAACCTCAGCTATGTATAGAATGTTTTTTTTTATTTTATTTTTATTTTATATTTTATATTTTTTATTTTATAACAATTTTTATTTACAACGTATTACAACGTATTTTTATTTTATAACAATTCAACAGTTTTATTATTATGAAATATCTTTTCAAATACCTACGACGATCCTTAGCAAGTAGTCAAATAAGCGACACCCGAATATGGGTTACGCGGCCTGACCAGAAACTTTGCTGACACCCGAATGCGGGTGTCGTGGTAGTCAACGTGTTAATAAATGTTCTTCAGTAAATTATTAATTTGAATTAAAATACTGGTGGAACTAATATACCTAATTTTGTTTTTATCATGTATTGTTTATGTAGATAGCTTGCTGAAAAAATTGTGCAGGAACGAATCGCGTAACAAAGTACAGTGCATTCGAGATGTAACATTTCAGTGCAAATAATAAATTATTTTCAAACAAATAATCAAAATTTTTATTTAAATCTTCTCGAGATTTTTACGTATTACAAGACAATTGTTATTTTATAAATTCAGAAACATAGTTATATCCACTGTATATACTACGTACATATATGTATAAAATATATGATTTTTTAGGAATATCTCTCTACTTTAAACTGTTACTAGCAAAAATACTTTGCAAGTAGCATTCTTATATGTTGGATTACAAGCTATTTCAATTAGCCTTGTAGTGAATATACTGTACAATATTTGTAATTTTAGCGAATGTCGTGATATTGTTCTGTAGGAGTACCAAAACATAGTTATCTTCTATTAGCAAATAAAATTCTATTTTTGATGAAATTTAGTAAAAAATATTAAAGTATCCGAGGAACAATTTCTTTTGCCTGCAAAAGTCACTTTGAGCAGGTGAAATCGAATCCTCAAGATTTTGATTAACTTGTGATGATCCGAGATACAGTAAAACTTTGCATCGCTCTATTGAAAAATATTCGTGCGCTAGGAATAAATCTCGAGTAAATAATGAGTTTGCTATTTTAAAGATAAAACGTGTAACAGGCATTACATGTAAGTAATACAATGCGGGCAAAATAACAGCTCACTTAACACTTCTGTTAATTTCTAAATACATAGGATTTTTCACCAGATATTAGCGCTTTTATTGGAACAAACAAATGAAAATGAACAATTCCGTGTAACATATTTCGGAGCCATATTGATCTGATATGTCAAACATATACATTGATATTTCGAAAATTAAAAATTATTTTCTAGAGTTGACATGTTGTTTTTCAGGTAAGTAAAATGTTTTTTAATGTATACTATATCTAATTTATTAAGTGTAATTACTAGTTATTTGCCCCACTTTTATAATTTCCTTTGTATATTATATACATTATAATCTAAAACGTATTTGTTCAACGTATTTGTCGTCCAATACCGATGATTTAGTCATAGACCGAATTTCTTTTACCTGTAAGTTCAATATTTTGGCAACTGAGACTAAATTAGAAGGTGTCCGTTTAATTTTTCTTCTACCTTTTCCCATAGAAAAATGTTTGAAAGTCCAAAACAGAAAAGAGAGAAATGGTCAGAGGAGAACATGAATGGGGGCTTCGAAGCTACTCTTCAAAAATAAAATGGCCCAAAGACAGGTCACTGAAGCTTTCAATGTTTCAAAAACGACGAATGTGAAGTCTGGGCACACGTCGAATGCGCAGATCAAGAAAATATTAAGTATTTTCCATACGATATACATAATAATCAAATTTGAATAAGAATATGTATACTGACATCTAGAGGACATTTTAAAACATTATTAACCATTTAGAGCAAAAGATCAAATAATTAAATAATTGATCGGTACTGGACGACAATTTTTCGTTTCCTACAAATTCCGACATTACTATTCTTGCACATTGTTAATTCGTCAATTCGTATTATTGAATTTCATAAAATTAATTTTCCTACTTTTATCAAGTTCCATTTGTGCTATAAAGTCACTTTGTAAATTTTCACTTTTATCAACTCTAGCACAAGGTACCGTGCGACTCTCCCCTGCATCTTAATTTGTATGTGATTCGAAATCCAAATTATTCGATATTTTTCATACCAAACTACGATAAAGATTCTTAACAACTTCTGCAAGATTACCTATACTAGCATTTATGACGTTCCTGTCTCACAAGATCAATAACCAAGCCTTTTCCTCGATTCTTTTTCTCTGATGAAACGTTAAATAGTTTTCTTCCTTCTTTCTGTCCGGATGAATTTTATCTTTTTCGTAGGTCATTGATATCTGGTCGCTTTTTTAAATTACTTTTTCCGTAGTTTTCATGTCACAATAAAGAGATTAAAAAATGCTGGATCAAAATTCTTAATGCTTTTCTCACCCACTCCGTACTGTTATCTTTCTGTTCATGTTCAAAATAGCGAATAGAGGTACATATAGAGGCGAATACTTCTGTGTTTAGTCTATTGACACCCCCTCCCTCTCGCCCCTTGATGAGGTTGACTCGTGTTAGATTACAATATCAGTTTGCCTAACAATCGGAACTACATGGAATTTTGGGGATATACAGGCTGAGTCTTCAACAGCAAACCACCTGAATAATTCTTTCAATTTTTTGAGACGCAGGGAAATGTTTGAAACAAAAGTTGTTTGGTTTCGAGGAGGCTATTACGCGATGGAAAAAGTTTTTCTCAGATGGACGCGTTTACGAGTTTTAAAGAACACTTTAATAGGCTTCGTTTTTTTTTTAAGTGTAGCCGTGTAGTTTTGAATACCTATTTGTCCCATTGTTGCTCTTTTGAAGACGGATTTAAATATCGCGGTCATTTAAGGTCACTCAAGGTCATAAAACGTAGTAAAATAGTCCAATCGAACGTAATGTTTCAATATTTCGAAACAAAGGAAAATGGATTTACCATTTTCAAGATAAGCGGCCCGTTTATAAAACACCATTAAACTAGGAGACGCAATCAATTGGAGAAAAGATAAATTTTCTGTGACTACTTATCGTACTCGAATTCGACTCTACATCTTCGTTACTTTGTCGAAATTGCTATGTATAATAATTATTAATTATGAATAACGAAAGAAATCCTTAACCGAAAAATACTTCGTTATTCAGTATTCGTTGTTTAATATAATTATAAAACACCAATCAATAATAACACAGGTACTTCACAGTGAGATATTTGAATTATTCATCTAATATAAAGAATAAGAATTTTGGAACAAAAAATTAAACGGTTAGTACAAACATTCGATAATTGCACGAAAAAGTCCTCTAAATTTGGCGGTCCATTGCGATCGAGCAGTGTAACATGATCCAATATTATCAGTTATCGTTGAGACAATGTATCCGAGTAATCATTCAAAACTGAAAATTGCCTTATTTTAGGCTTTTTAAAATTAAATTTCCACTAACGCATTTGTAGGATTTCCCCGACTAAAATAAGATCAAACATGATATAATATGAATAATATTTAATTATCAATTATTAAGTAAGCAAATATGTTCCAAATGTTATCGTGTTTGGTGTCATTTTAACCAGTAAAACGCGAGAAACATATTAGCAAAAATTTCATTGATCAAAAATCGCAAATAACAATCTTTCAACTTATCGCCAGTCTTTAACGAGGCTCTCTTTCTCTTTCATTCGCGTTGTCAATTTTGAGGAATAGAGTCGTTCCTACGTCTCCATAATTGTAACGTTTCAGTCCCGATTTTTGTGCAATTATCGAATGTAATTATTAAAATTGTATACACGACATATTACAAACATTGAATCGAATCTTCTTCTGCAAAACGTTATCGAACACGAAAAAACGAACACGAATAATCGAATCGAAAATTACTAAACGATCGGCTGTTGGATAAGTGTTTACTAAGAATCTGACTAAGTACACTCTCTTAAATGCAAATGACTCATTGAACTTTTTTGATATTAACTTTTTAATGAACGGCAATCCTCGAATAAAATCTTACTCAAACTGATAACATTAACAAAATATTTAAAAAATGTCAAAATCGGCGGTATCTCCTTTTTTTGTAAATATTTACCGGCTATTGAATCCATTGATTCTCGATTGCCTTATCTGTTTGCTTGTGTATATCTTTTATATATACATAGATGGATACACAAATAAGTTTCGTCTATGGCGAGATCAATTTAGCCACCTGAGTAACCAGCTATCTTTCGAATCAACAGATACAATACCGATACAATGATACGACATGCGATGTACATACTCGAAACGTTACAGATTGAATCAATGAATTAATGAATTAATGAAGAGTAACTGCTAATCATTGGTAGGATACACGCTTGTTAAAGATCGAAGATGTCCGTGAATTAATTAGCTTTGAAATTAAAAGGTTAGGTACGTGGGAGATTTTGCGTTTGAGGAAAATTATTCGAAGATAGCAATATGGTTGATGATACGGAAGTGTAGGGGTAATAGGGTGAATGCAACGAGCAATGTATAATAAACAATTGATAATTGGTAATAATGTATAAATAATTCGTAACGATTAAGAATAGAAGCAGATAGTAATATTTAATTAGAACCCATGTTTTTTGTTTCAACTTCCAATTTATGTTCCTTTGATAGCAAAAACTAAAATAGAATTGATTATAATAAGTTTTGAATATAGGAGATTGAAAATTGAAATGGTTTATCAATTGGGCTGATTTCAAACTAATCTCGTAAAAAAGTTGTAAAGAGGGGAAATATAGCTTTAAGAAATACGCAATTAGTCGAGTGTTTACGGTACGTGCCAATAACAAGACAAGCTTTTGACTTTTGGAGAAGTCGACTGTAACAAAATATATTATATTATATTATATTATATTATATTATATTATATATTATATTATATATTATAGCTATAATTTTAGCAGATACTGTTTATCTATTTCGTTTTGCGTGTATTAACGTTCTCATGGTGTATCGTATAGTAATTAATGCATCAGATTATATACATATCGGTGTTTGTAGGTAACACGTTATACAGAGTGGAGAAGCAGCATCAAATTGTCACGATTGCAAAATAAAATGAGTGAACGGCTGGTGAACGAGCAAAATACTCGTACAATAACAAGTGAATGTAAAGGGAGCTCTAAATTCCAAGAAATTCCATTTTATCAGCCGAACAAAATGTATAATCTGATAACGTTTTGAGGATAGTAAGTTAGGCAGGCGAAAAAAATAGGTGTTAACGATCAAGTATAACAGATACAGTAGTAAATATTCAACAATTTTTCAACCGTAATGTATTTATACACAAATCTGCGTACTTTGTATCAAAGTTTCTGTTGAAAATGACAACGTGAGTTCGTGCTCGCCATCCATATGCAGATGCGTTAGTGATAAGAAATAGTAACTAGAGGATGATGCTAGTTACAATCGATAGATTTAATCGATAGGCTTAAGATGCTTTTTTGTTTTTATCCCTAGTTTTTGTAAGCGTGTGCAATAAAGGCTTTTTTTGGCTCAGAACGGTGTAATAGATTTATCCATTCAATAAAATAATAACTACTCTGATCTTACCTCTGAGTATAGAAATAACAACAGTTTCGATACATATATTTTTATGTACAGCATGTATAAAAAGTGTCAGGGCGTATAAGTGTCCACTAGCGTGATTTCGGAGGATCGGAGCCTCTGGATCGATTGATTCATGCAAAATTTTGTAAAAATTGACGTTTGCTGGCACCGTATGCTACTTAGCACGAGGATCAAATGGAACTTTACTGGGAAAGTATGTTTGGATACCATGATGTGCAAGATATTATTCTTGTATATGTAGGATTTGTATACATTTTAATCAATTTACTTTTTTTAATCAATTTAATCCTCATTTTATCAATAAATCCAATTATTTTGCCATCTATCTCTATTACCGACTATCGAATTGTTCGTTGTTCCAAAAATGTGTTGCGCGCAATACTGGGCACTATTAAATAAATTTTCATTTAAATAATTGTTTAAATGTTAAAAGACAGACATAAATTATTTGCAATTTCAACAAGTTTAGATATATTATTTAAAATAATGAGATTAATTGTTATTTACAAATTTTATTTTCTATTTATTCTAAAAGAAAGCTAATAAAATCAGAATCTTTGTTTGAAAGTCTTTTTTCACGCAGTAGATAATTCTGTAATAATGTGAAATCACGCTGATTGCTCCATTCTGTTTATCACGGGCTATCCCACCTGCTAACGAAAACTTGTTGTTTTCTCGTTGATGTCACATTGCTTACTTTCTACCTGACTGCGAAATATAAACTTGTTGCGAATAACCTCGATGTAAGACCCAATGAAATTTCAACGTCATTTCTCCAGAAAACGGTTCAATTGCGACTCATAGCTTATTTTGAAAAGTTGGCAAGTTGGTCCTCGCGATGAGTAGACGTTTGTAAAACTGTATCATCCAGAGTTGTAGAATTAGGGTGGTCCGGTCAAATAAGTGTATTTTTTATATACTCTGTACATATACAGGCTTTTCCAGAATAATTCCATACCGCCAGACAGGATAAGACGTCAAACAAGAAAAAAAACATTTTTCTTTTCTTCAGCTTATTTTTGCGCGTAAACTTTTTGTATTTAAAGCTAAAGTTTGAAATAGTTGTCGATACTCTGTCACACTGAACGTATTTCATTGTAAGCTAGCTCAAGCAGAAACAAAGCCTTATACAAGAAAACTTCATCCTCTTCCTTTGACTTACTTTTGCATACAGAAAAATCTGCAGTCTAAGTGTGCTATCCTGAGATTCCTTGATTATACATATCTTTTCTAAATTTTTCGTTTCTGTTAACAAAACTTCCATAAATGATAAAGTGCAGGTATTCCTAAAGGAAAAAAATGTAAAGAAACTAAAATTAACGCCCAAACACCCAAAATTTCAACATTAACCCGCCATATATATATTGTTAAATATGTAAATTCGCACGTTCGTGGGGAGACGCGATCTCGAGGAAGTGCGCCAACGGGAATCGTAAATTCCCGTTACGATTGACTAATCGACGCCACGAATCGTTCAATCCCTTATTTCTTTTGGGATAATGAGGGTAGTTAACATGAAGAGAACGCTGCTATTAACAGATTATTATATATGTCGGAGATGAAAGGAAAACCGGAGCCTTCCCTTTGCAATTTTGAGGAAGCCTTCTAATGCTTTAGCCTAGATTTTATCATAACTGTAATTAAGCAATTGTCATTTGTAATTGTTTGACATTTGTGAAAGCGAAAGTGGGTTCGAGGTGACAACTGGTCGCCGAACGTAGCCACGGTCACGGGATAAACGTTTTGCCTGACGAAGGTGTGGATCGGTTGTATTGTTCTCCCTAGAAATCACATAGAATTGTACTTTGGAGATGCTGATATAATGGGACACACGTTGTATTAGGAATCAATCTCCAGACAGAAACTGCCTAGTATCGGCGTTTGGATCTTTCTCGATGTTTCCAAAGAGTATACAACAAACTTTTGACAGAAATTGCCTAGCAACAACGATTGGAACCTTCTCGATGTCTCCAGCGAGCATATAACAAACAAATGCAGTCGTATAGCGAAAAAGATTTTCATCAGATATTCATTCGTGTGATCGCCTTGGAAAGTGATACATCGAGCAATTTACCGAGTGTCTCAGCAATTGTATTTTGTGTTTAAAATTATTCTACGCATAGTAAAGAGTTATCCCGTTGACCGTGGATTCGTTTGGAATCATTAGTTAAACTTATCATTTGTTAATCTTATCATTTGTTAATCTTATCATTCATTAAACTCAATACTCATAATATTTTGTAAAATCTTGTATATTCGCGTAAATATAATCTCTGTTTCATAAAACGATAGCTAATTCAAACGAAGAATCGTTACACGCCTTAAATTCTAATGTTAACCCGACATATATATATATATATATTTATATATATTTATATATCATTTATATCATTTATCATTATATATATATATATATATATATATATATATATATGTATATATATTATATATATATATTATATATATTATATATATATATATATATATATTATCACATATATCATTTATATATATATATATATGATATAATAATAAATCAAACTTGCTCGAGCCTGCTTGAATCTCTGTATCATTGTATCATAATGTGAGAACTTTCACAAGCCTAAATCTTGGCAGTCTGACGATCGAGAATATTGCTATCGGAAGAATCGCTCTCATCCGTAAACAAGATATTTCCAAGGATTGCGTTATAATTTTCTTAGCGGCTAACCATCGAATATTCGTCAAACGACATAATTTCGCACACGGCGAACCTTATAACGTACACCTTTTTGGCGTATTATTTTTCCCACTTTTTTTTTTTTTTTTTTTTTATTAACGTGGAGGAAATCCGCACGGACACCAGGTCGCTTCTGGGAAAAAGCGGCGTGGTAGTGGCAGACGCCAACGGACTAAAACCTCCACGATGACCGTCCCGGCAGCGATCTAGAGGGGCCCGGGAACTGGTGTGAGGGATACACCCCCTCCGCGCTCAATACACCCCCTAATGGAGCGATATGCGGCCACGTTACACCGCGCCTCGTCGCCGGAGCCGCCGTGCCAGACAATCCGTGCCGTTCCACAATCTGCCGGGCAGATTTGCGACGGACCTAGCGCACCTCACCGAAGCGCTTCCATGGCCTCTGCCGCGCCCTCGCCGGTCAATTCTCTCAGGGTGAGAGTATTATTTTTCCCACTGCTGCGTGTGAAACCCCTATTGGACAAACTGTTCTTTGCAATACATCGATGGATAAATACGCGCACAAACACGCAATACGTGCAATAGAATGCTCGAGGTCAATTTTGTGATGCTCTTTTTCAACAGATCTTCGCAAATCCGAAGGTGTAGAATTACCTCCCAAAGACATAGGATGACAACAAACACTTTCTTGACACACTGTATAACATTGAGGTATTCAGTTTTGCCACATACAATTTTGTCATTGTCACGTTTGACTTTGTTCATTGTAAAGTCAAATTTGCACACTCCATCTGTGAAATAGTACGAAGAAATCATAGTGACTTGTATTCCTTATGATATCATGATGCCACATAATATATAATACAATACAATAATTCGCGAACAGATCACTCGTTAATTGCTTTTAAAAGAATTACCACGGAAGCTTCCTAACACGCTACCCGGGGGCCAGGGATTTATTTCGTCGATAAGTTAGGTTATTAAACTTATGCTCTTTCATTGAAGACATCGATGAACGCTGTGTTCCAGAAATAGCCAATCACACTTGGCGAAGCATAATAGTAATTTACAATAACAAATACTTAAGAATGCCTAATTTTGTTAAACATAGGGTTCAATTTACAATTATGTAAATATTACTTCTTGAAAGTAACTTCTTAATCAATTTTAACAAATTTTGTAAAATCATGTAATAAATCTTATTATTTATCATACGCGTGTATTAAGCCAATTGCCAACCGAACATGTTCAAACTGTATTTTTTTCAAAACGGGACCTTAAGCTAAAAAGCTTTATTTCACATATTCGACTTGTTCTTGTATGTGGTATCAGCACCTAGTCGGATGCCCGCGTTATGCAGGACACCCTGATGGCGTTGAACGCAACGATTCAAATTGAACTGAAAAGTCGTTATGTTTTCAGAGGACTTGTGTGTAGAGGATGGTTGATCGTGAGATTTATTAGACAAGATTGCTCGTTGTTGAAACCTTCAAGTATATTTTCAAATGATTAAATAAATAATTATAGATAATGTTCGCAAAGACGGTAGATACTCGTAGATACTGATCCATAACTCTCGTGAACTCTTTACGATTGCGTCCGTTTAAACTGGTATAGTATAAACAGATCGGGGGAGAGTCGGAGAATTCAAATTCGTCTTTGTTCGACGGTTCGACGGTTCGACGGTTCGACGGTTCGACGGTTCGACGGTAACGTAACGGCGACATTGTTTTGCCCGGAGTTTATTTATTAATATATTATGTATGTCCTCACGATCTTGATACTCCGAAGCAAAAAAACAACAACATGATTTGAAATGTTCTCTAGCTCATGTACCGCTACGTGTACTTTCAAGGAGCAAAACTGACACAGTTCCGCTTGTGACGCGAGACGGAGATTATCGTTTCACTTCCTTTAACGCATTTTTGCCATTGAAAGACACTAATTTCTGTGACTTGCTTTATCTCTGTTATAAATCTCTCTTTATATTTAAAATTTTATAGTTTTTGTGCAAACGTAAAAGGTAAGTAAATATTAATAAATATTATAATAATATAATATAATGCTATATAATAATATTAATAAATACTTCGCTATTTACGTATTTTATTTCCATTAAGGTATATTGTATTTTTCATTGCATTACTTTCATTTTTATTTAGTGTAATAATAAACGCATACGTTAATATTCATTGGCATTAGTGTAATTGTAAGCTTCACTGTAAATTTAATAAAATTTATAAGAACGGAATTATTAAAAGGGTATATATGTGTAATTAAACTAGATTCTATTCTCAATGTTACTTCATTATTTTATTATTGTTTCATATATATATATATATATATATATATATATATATTTTTTTTTTAATTTACATGTGCTTCTAAGTTAATAGAACTAAACACATGTGTATGTATTAATTGCTATATACGTCATAATTTCAACCATAATATTAAATTATGGTATGTATTATTAAAAAGTATAGTTTAATGTATATATTAAATATATATCATTTATTCGTAGATTTTAAATATGGATACTGGATCAAAGAAGGAGATTAAAGAAATGATTACCAAAGATATATCGAATATACATAATTACTTTCATTTCGAACTTTTTTAGTCTTATTGTTACGTCGATTCTTATATTTCAAGATCTAGTCTTGTATGTACGCTGGGGAGCGCTTTTATTTATTGATTCAACAAAGAATATCGTTGTAGGTGTCATACATGCGAGTAAAAGTAACGAAGTACGAGCAGTTTCACTGTAACATACTTCCTGATAATTTCTCGTTATTTATACCATAAGAAAGTATCAAAGAACTTGATCTCTATTGGATGCTCTTATCTCTTGGAACTCTTATCTCGAACGTGGATCTATTTGTCGATAATGCATGCGTGTAATACTCGAGTGTCGTTCATACAGCGTAAATATACGTGCAGATACGTAAACCTTTTATGATTTTTGTATCAAAGGCAGACCTGCTATAATACTCGCAAGTGAAATATAATTCTACGAAAGAAAATGGAGCAAAAGAGTTTCGTTGGTAATATATTCTTCCTTTTTCATCACAAGTTTCCTCTTTGTTGTGCTTCTGTTACATTATAATCCTGTTAGATTTACGCGCGTAAAATTTCACTTTGTTGCACTATATATCTCATCATCGCCATCTGCCGAACACCTGTGAGAAACGCGGTTTACTTTGTCTCAAAGCGAGCAAACGTCTAATTTCACAAATTGGATTTTCATCAACAGCGAGAAGGGCATATGCGATGTAAAGGAGGCTGTAAGGGTGTCTTAGGGCTTACGGTGGTTGTCACGATGCCGGAAGTGGCGCCGAGCAGACACGTCAAGGGAGAATCAGAATCGCTATTGGCAAAAACCATCACGAACATTTGTCCTTCGCGCCACCAAAATTCTATCTTCTGAGATATTTTTCGCGTTTCCGAGGTCATCGCCACTCTCCTTAACTTTGCCTTACGATGTATAATATCTCGATGTTACGGTAGTTAGAAATTTGTATTAATTTGGAGAACCTTGCAAAAGTACGCAAATCTGCTACGATAGTCGGATAGAGAGTATCGGCAGAGATCTGTTCCTTTATCGTGAAACTCTCTCGGACAACTTAGATGCTACCAGATATCGATTCTCGCATCCAACCATTTCGTAATAAACGTAGATCACCCAAGAAATTTCTCAATTGTCATCCGTTAATTTCGCGCAACTTTTGCTTTATTTTAGCTACGTGGGAACCTATTAGTGCGCAAATGTTACCCCGAAAATGTTACTCCTCTGTGCCAAATATCGTTCACGTGTATAATCAAAGTTGCATAAAACCGCGTACAATTGCATCAGGAAATTTCTAATAATTTGCTCGTCTCGCAGGACGAAAACAGGCTCACGAAGGATCCCTCTGTTCTGGCTATCGAATGTACCGCAAGCACGTAGTTTCAAGTGTCCGTTCTCTAGAAAATTCGAAACAATTTATGGTCGATGGTCGAGTGAACGGTGCAACGGTCGAGTCGGAAAGATCAGAAAGACAAATCGTCATAGTTCGAAGAGACCGGGAAGCAGAAACGCACTTCCATGATCATTTGTATCGTTGCTCGATCTGTTGCTGCGCAATGACCGAGCAAGCTGTTGATTTTTCTTTTTCTGCGATGCTACTATACTCTACACTCTATGCTTTATACCGTTCTTTTGCCCGCTATTTACCTTGTACGCGAACTTTTTATCGCTAGTGGATTGCAAAAATCCTTTTCTATCACGAATTTTACGTGACAATGCGTAGGTCAAGGTGGACGTAAGACAAAGGAAGGTGTAGATAAATAAGACAGGGTGTATTTTAAAATAATAAGTTATTTATTACAGTTTATTTAATATGTATACAGGCTATTCGTATTATAGCAGCGATAGCTAGTGTTAAATTAACAATGACAGTTTCTATCGTAGTTAATATTATATTGGTTATTGGCCATGACGAAGGCGAATTTTGATAGCCCTGGTCGAGGTCGGTGGTCTGGATCTATAACAAATAATACTATATTAATATAGCAAAGAAATGTCGCAAATATCGATATCATTTGCAAGGCGATTCTTTTTGGGCATAGTGAAATTATGTTGATCAGTTTGTGGATATTAGGTTGAAATTAGATAATAAAGTTATAGATTTACCCGTTTTAAGGGATTGTTCAGGCGCCGTTAATTCACTGGATATGTCGCCCTGAAGCAGGATGTTTAAATTTTGGATCATATATTGTACTGATAGGAAGTATTTTATCGATACAATTATGAGTTTATTTGATTAAAATATCTAACGTAGTGTCTAGTCACCAAACGAATTAGTAGATCAGCCGTGAACAATGGCAGTAATTTGTATAATAACAAAGGATAAGCCAAATATAGCAGAATGACTCATCGGCTAGCGGGAGGTTGTGTCTGATTATCAAAAGCGAAAGAAATATGAAAGATCCTAGTTTGTAGGACTTGTTGACAATCAATGTCAACAATTTTTTCGTTTGGTCCATAGAATGTTTTGAGTGGGCTGTATTTCGACACACGACAAAATTGATAACGTAAATAAATCTTATATATTTGTTTCAAGAAATGATAGCTTGTTTGTGAGCGGTATCTTTAGACAGGTTGTTGAAAACTGGATGTTAATTCGGATTTTATATTTTCAATAACTTCGCATGAGTATTTTAGTCAAATCTAGCACGAATCGAACAGGTGAAAACAATCTATACGGCGTTCGTGCTGAGGTGGTATGGTGATAGGTGCGTAACGAACTACTCTTGGTGTTTTTAACGAACAATAGTTTATTTAGAACTAATCAACAATCAGAGTTAACAATTAACAATTAACAATTACACTTAACAGACAATTGGTAACAACTAACAAATAACGATAGACACCGAGAGATCATTCGACGCGTTGCTATGCAAATAATACCGAGGAGTTACACATTTAATGGCGTAAGACAGACTGCCTGTGCTTTTGTTTCGGATCGCGCAGATTCTTCCCTTCGTAGCCCATCGATATCGTAGCCCAGTGCTGGCACGTGTATGCTCTTCCGAGAATTCGGCGGAAAGAGTGTGAAGATATCGATGGTACATTGGGCACGTCGGTGTTGCGCTTTGGCGGCGTCGCGCTTTGCATCCGGAGCCGTTGAAAAGTTCCGTGGCCCGTGCCGCCACAGTGCTTGGCAGGCTTTTATTTTCTTTACCTAGTGGATCGGTATGATAGAGTTCGAGACATGTGGAAAGTACGGCTTCCAGGCAAGCAGGGGCTGATTCAGCGCATTAAAATAAGAAGAAAATTTCGTATAAACGTTTTCGAGTAGACGCTTGCTTTGTGTCACAGTACTTTCTTACCTATCTTTAGAGAAATTACTCGAATCGACCAGTTCCAGTTTCTACGGAAACGCGAATGCGTCGCGTCATAGATCGTCCATCTTGTTCGAACAGCTTACACGAATTTGTCGAAAATGTTGATCGTCACGTCAACTAACGTTTTATAAGTAAGAGATTTTAAACGCCCCCGTATTTAATAATCGAACGGATTCGGATCCGAAGAGCGTATTGGTCCGGAAATAAGGCCAGCACGATTTATCTATTTTCCATCTGTGTAATGTTTAGCATCGCAAAATAAGCTATAAGCGGAACGTATGGTCATATTAGGCATATTATGTTATATAAAATTTTCTTCTTATTTCAGTATTCAGAATCAACCTCTGCCATATTTTCCGCGTGTTCTGATTCACCTTGTATAATATATAAGAATGATAATTGCAAATATATTTGTATAATAACTCTATGATAAGCGCTTAATAATACATACAGTGAACTTGTAGAGAGTAACGTTTGCTGACTGTCGGAGGCACATTGTTGCTGTCTATGCAAAGACAAGTGCCCATTTCTTGTCGAAGAACTCCAGTCAATTCTAGCGTTTCACCCACATAAGTTTTCAACGCTGAAACATGAAAATATATAGTCGTTATTTTTTAGCTTTGCCTCTATTTGATCTTCATCTTATCTGCTTACGCGCTTAATAATAGAACTAGGTTTGGTCTACGTAAAAAGTAACTTCTTTTTATTAAGACTCATATTTATTAAGATTTAATAAGATACAATTTATTAAGATACATGTAACGAAAGGCAGGAAGTAGTAACATTTTACGTGAATTTGCATGGATCGAATATGCTGATGTGCTTACGAATAAGAGAGTATTGATCGATAATTATTAAAGCCAATTGTTTGTGACATGGGAATAAGCAAAAGTCATTTTTAAGTTTAAAGATCTTTAGTTTAGTATTGAAATGTGTTTAATGTATTTTAGCAAAAGTAGATAAATAGTAGAAATATTAAAAAGTTGTGTTTGGAAGACAAAATTTGACAAAAATGATGCATATACAAATGCTATCTGTGGTCATTAATATATTTTTTCGTTATCGACAGAACATTTTCCCTTGATTTTATTGACATACTGGATTAATCACTTCTTTAAGTTACTCGTTCTTGAAACAACATCAAAATCGTATATTGTTTCGTGCTAAAAAATCTACTAAATCCATTGACAGTGAAACGATATTTCGTATACGGTTCTTACAAGAATTATTATTATTTAAGACTTAGGAAAACGTATATACAGTAGCCACGCACACTGTGCGTATTTCTGGCGCGCGTTTCCGTTCAGTGACAGTACTTCGGCGGACTGGATTGCCGAAGCGAAAGGGTTAAAAAAATACGATAAAATCACATGTAGCTCTCTATTTGTCTAGTCGCTTTTGTAGCAATATCACTATGTCCTCTGACATACTTGAGGTTTCTTACAATTCACAAATTAAATGAACAACTGTGCAAGCGAAATCGCTGCTGTAGAATCCCCGCTTCTGTAGAATCAGTCGTATGGATTTCAAAATTTAGTGTGTCGCCGGGATTAGCGTTATCCAAAGTACGCCACAGGAATAGGACATAAAGATATTTCTCAAAATTTGTTATTGCTGATATGATATTGCTGAAATACAAGGCTGCAGTTTCTTAATGTCGTCAAAACATTCAGTTCTTTTTTGGTCAGTCACTTTTCGCGTGTGTCACGACCGGCATACTTCAAATCCGACGGACTGACGATAGAGATAAAGATGTGGCGGCACTCGGCGACAATGTATATCGCTGAAGTGCCTAATGAACCATCAACATCCCAACGGTCCTTCCATCGAAGGTTCTAGAAGAAAGAGCACGTGACAACGATCGCGGACGCCTAGCAAATGCATGGACGGTGGGGATGTTGAGGAATGACAAAAGAAAGTAATCGGATCCGATCGAAAGTAAAATCATAAGAGTCAGTCTTAGAAAGTCACGCCTAGAGTTCGGAAGTAGATTGTAAAGTGTATTGATGTTAGAAAAAAAATAAAGTTTTCTTTTTTTTATTTTTTACCTCAAATTCCTTTTTTTGTTATTCCTTTTTATTTTGTTATTTTACGTGACAACACCATCGGCGCCTGGATGAACCTTGATAACTCGGCCCAGAGGTCAATG
The DNA here is from genome assembly GCF_051014615.1 of Bombus vancouverensis nearcticus. Lineage (NCBI taxonomy): Eukaryota > Metazoa > Arthropoda > Insecta > Hymenoptera > Apidae > Bombus > Bombus vancouverensis. The sequence goes on along the minus strand of NW_027468915.1, from coordinate 370,450 downwards.
CATGGAGGGAACGTTGTCCTCTCTGAGGATGACGATTGTGCCCTTTTGGATGCTGTGTCCACCCTTGCTCCATTTATTGCGGTTGGTTAGCTCGTTCAAATACTCCTTATGCCAGCGGTTCCAAAAATGTTGTTTAAGCTGTTGGATATGCTGCCATTCGGAGAGTCGGTTCGATGGAATGTCTCTGAAATCTCGATCACGTAAGCACATTAATGAATCGCCAATGAGGAAATGTCCGGGAGTGAGGGCTAGGAGATCATTTGGATCGGTGGAGATAGAAGTTAGCGGGCGGGAATTGAGGACTGCTTCAATTTCTATGATAAGAGTATTACGGTGTTAAGCTCATATGTTTCTGTTTCTCCAATCGCGCTGCGCCATAATATCCTTTGATATTTCCGATCCTCTGGTCGTACGAGGAATTGCCGATACATTTTCTCGATGTCGCCAGTGAGTACGTACTGATGAGCGCGGAATCTGTGGCGGATCGGTATCAACAGGACGCCGACAGGTCGAGGCATCAACGCGGCGCAACACCTCCCGGGCGATCCGCGGGTACCAACCGCCAACACTAGAGGGCTACGACGACAACGAGTCTGTCTGTCTAACTCGCTAGCGGTCGAATATACGAGCGATTGATATAAATACCGCACCTAGCGAGACTGCCTCTACGTCTAAGGCAGGGACTACCGGGCATAGCCTTACTGACGAGTCCACCGGTAGTCCCGGGACGAAACGCACAACTCTCTCTCTCTCTTTTCATCCGTCACAAATCTAATTAATATACAAAATAAATTGTGAATTGAGTCGAGAATATAGGATTTCCCCATTTTCATGATTATCGTGATTTTTGTATAAATATATTTTTTAAGATACTAATAATTAGGTACTTATAAATTAGTATTATCAATTATTTTGCATTTATAATTTCGCCTCTAGTATAAGTGTTAATTGAAAACTAACTTTATGTTTCAAAAAGTACTAGCAAAGTCGTTGAGTAACAAGCCACTGATGCTAACACAAATAGCATTGTCGTAATTAAATATTTCTAAATATTCATTTTTCATTTTGAACCTGTAGAAACAATTTATTATATATACTATTAGCTAAGTAATTGCATATTTAATTAAGTCGAAATATAAAACTTAGTTATTTTGATAATTTAGAAAATAAAAAACTGACAAACATTTCAATTTAATTTATGGTTGGAACAAAAGACAGTTATTTTTCATTAATTGAAATATTGCAATGCAGAGTACTTTCCAAAATACGCCGAGAGTATTCCTGATGGTGAAACGAGCGTTGCTTCATCGAACGCAGCTAAAGAAAACAACATCTATGTAGTTGGTGGTACGATGCCTGAAATAGAGGGCGATAAATTGTACAATACCTGTACTATTTGGGGTCCCGATGGAACTTTGATAGCAAAACACCGAAAGGTAAGTAATATATTCCTTTATGGCTTTGAATTTGAAAATATTGGGGTGAAGAAAGTGACTCTATCTAGGAATAATTTAGGAATATACATATGTACATACGTATACTATAACCAATTCTATAATTTACGGTTTATAAAATACGTTATGATACGGGAAACGCCCATTTTTGTTGTAATGTGTAATATAAATTTTTCACATACGAAAATACTTATTTTTTCTCCTTTTTAAACATTATTAAATGATAAGGTTTTTTAATAAAAGAAAGTGATAAAAACGCTGTCAGTTATTAAATAAAAAATAATTAAAGTTTAGGAGTTGGTTGATATTAAATTACAAAAGATGCAGCAATAGAATTAGCGACTACATTTTTATGTTATTAGGTACATCTATTCGACATCGACATTCCTAATAAGATTACTTTTCGAGAGAGTGATTCACTCAGTCCTGGTAACTCCCTAACGACGTTCGATGTGAAGGGCTGCAAAATAGGTATTGGCATTTGCTATGATATTAGATTCGAGGAAATGGCACGCATTTATCGGAACAAAGGTACAGTAACTTAATCGATCAATACTTAACTAGCAAAAAATTAAATATCTTTCTTATATATATTCTATATAAAATTAATATAATCTGTAACTCTGTATAAAAAGAAGCTTAATTTAAAAAACCAGTATATTTGCTGAAAATGAAACAAATAAAAGAATTAAAAGCACAATAAGAGGACTGTCCTCGCATATTCAGAAATGATGGAATGTGAACCGTGCAACTACGAAGTTAATTGGTATTCGGTGGCTTCATATTTCCTGCTTCTCTGGGTTAGGTTGCCAAATGCTGATATATCCAGCGGCATTCAATATGACCACTGGACCACTGCACTGGTCATTACTTCAGCGTTTCAGAGCGAATGATAATCAATTATACGTTGCCTGCATATCACCGGCTCGTGTTCCTTAAGCAAGTTACGTCGCATGGGGACATACACAGTTGACCCATCCCTGGGGAAAGATTCTTTACGATTTGGAAACTCAAGAGAATATGGCAGTCACCGATATCAAAAAAAAAAAAAACTGGCGAACCGTGTGTTACCACAACGAGACCCGCGATGCTATTTGGTGCTTTAAATTGTGCCGCAACTCGTTTTTGAGATCTTTGCCAGGGGCGCGTTAAAATATGCTGAAAATATATTTCTGGCTTTTCTGGGGTTTAACTGAAGTATGATAAATAACGTTGTAAAACATATGTACTTATGACTTACAGAGTAATTGAGTGTACAAAATATATAGTATACAAAATAGCCAGCGATTTAGGGCTTTAAAAGATCAAAAGAAAAGAAAAGAAAAGAAAAGAAAAGAAAAGAAAAGAAAAGAAAAGAAAAGAAAAGAAAAGAAAAGAAAAGAAAAGAAGAAAGATAATATGTTGTGGCAGTCTAAGTCGATCTAAGAAAATAGATAAAGGGAGGGAGGGGCAAAGCTAGTTAATCTGGAAAGAATCCAAGCGTCAATTTCAAGCATTTACAGAGAATCAAGCGGGCTGGTTAAAGTCGTGAGTTGAGCAATTATCCCGCGTTAGGTTCAATCAGGTTAGTCCCATGCGAAATTGATCCAACCATGCGAAAACGAGTGTATTCTGATTTCTGTCGCAGATACTTCTGGCCAGTGCAGTACCTACACGGTGGTTGTTGAAATAGCCGCTTCTCATCTATTTTCCGCAGCGCGGACATCATCCTTTGATCCCTTACGACTAACGAAGTTTTCGAAGATGTACGGCAGTTTGAGATTCTACTTGAAAATGATCATGATTGCGGTCTGTGTGCCGTCTGCTCTTCTTTTTGTCCTTCCGTTAAAGACTGGTAAGTTGATACTGATTAATTATGCGATCGAAACCCTATATAATTGCTATAAAAATTCCGTTAATATAATATTCCTTCTTTCTTGTATCTGTCTGCCACTCAGATCGTTTTACTAATTACAATAAGTAATTTCGACTTCTTTGCGCTCTCTTTTAACGCATTCGAGACCGAAAGAAATTCATATCAGTCAGTAGGCAAGGGTATAATATACATATTTTATATATAACTTATGTAGTAATGTATGTATCATGTTAATTTCATATTTTTTTCAATATAGAATTATTATATATGTCGGGTTTACATTAGAATTAGGGTTAGGGGCGTGAAACGAATCTTCGTTTGGGTTACACGTTGTCGTTATGCAATAGAGAAGACATTGACTAGTGCAAATACGATTATTACAGAACCGGACAAGTAACCGTGGTAGTTAGGTACTCGAGAAACTAATGACAATGATCCTAGGTTCAATAACGAATCCGTGGTCGACGGGATGATAGATGAACGTACTCACAAAATCAAAGTCGGACGCGTAATATTCACTGATCGTAAAGAGTTACTCCTTTCATCAATAAGATCGCGAGCGAGAATGCCTTTCCCGTCCCGATGATGCCACAGAGGAAAACTATAATGGGGTGTGTCTAAGGATACGAGATCATTGGGTTCGTCGAGAAAAGCCTTCGTTCAGAAAGTAAGGGAAATTGGCGTTGCTGCTAATTGGTCAATCTCCATATCGGTGGATAGAAAAAGATGCTAGCCGCCCTCGAGGGAAAGTTGCTAGTGGGAGACGCCGCTCGTTGAAAAATATGTCTCCCCTATCTTCCCGTAGTTGGGACAAAGACTGTTTGTCTGTTTGAAGGACTTTAGTTAACTAAACCTTAAGATTTATAACGGGCCCTCGGGCTAGCCGAACATGTACTGCGGAGACGCATCGACATCTGGCAATCATCTTACTCGAAGAATAGGGTCTGCGTGTGGCGAGCCACGGGACAGAAACCGTTGGAATGTTTACTGTCGCGTGTCGCCACGAATATTTCTTTTAAGGAGAGCTATAGAATTACTCCATACCTTTGTTAAACAAAGCGTTCATCCCGTAACCGCGGCTACGTTCGGCGACTGACTGTCGCCTCGAGCCCAAGCTCATTATCACAACTCTCGAACAATTACAATCGGATTGAATAACTACAATTGTTCAATTACAGACTCCGGTGTTCTTTCATCTCCGACATATATATATTTTTTACATTTGTAGTTGCGCACAGATTTTATTAAAGAAAAGTGTTAACAATGTGTTTTCATGATTTATTTCTCGCGACTGACTTCCATTAATCCCTAATATTCCTGTCGCCATACGCGTGTAAATCTAACATGGCTGCTCATAAATGTCATCAGTAAAGTTATAGTGACGGGTCTTTAGTTTTGCTTGATATCGAAGTAATTTTCCGTCTGAGGCACGTTTTTCCTTATTCTACCGCAATTAGAACATTTATTTATTAATATTGTTTTAAAGTGACAAAAGTATTGTTCGTGTGAATATACGTATATATATATTTATGTTGTGTGTCATTTTAATATGGCTAATGTTTTGTAATTCTTCGATTGCGTTATTTATTGTTTTGAGTAGTTTATTTTATAGAGTATTCGATAATATAAAACATACGCGCACACATACATATATATATATATATATATATACGTATTCATATGCATATTTCTCCTGGCAGTGTAGTATTCATACGAAATGAAATGTCAATTATTTATTTATCCTTTACCGGAATGTAGGCTAGTTTTAAGTATGTATCTTAGATTATCGGTTTGATAGAATTCGCACACATATATATATTTCTGACAATGTAACCTTCATTTCTTTAATAATACAATATTGTATGTTTTATGTATTCGTTAAACTATTAGTTTTTGACTTCATGTATACTTATATTTCATAAATTGATAATATTGTATTTATTGCATAGTATTGGAAGCACTGTCTCTAATATTTACTAGGTTATTACATGTTCGGCATATATGTTTATACTTATATGTAACTCTCCAAATTGATTGATTGAAATATATTTATATATATATATATATTCCTGGCGTTTCAATTATTTTCCCCTTTTGTAGTTATTCTTATTTCCTGGTTTATTTAGAATTGTGTGTATATGTATTTTGTTTATTGGTTGGATCCGTTAATCGCCCTCGTTTTGTTAATCCTTCCTTTCGTTTCGTAGTGCCGTGTGTTCGTTTGTGCATTCAAATCCTTATTCGCGTGTTTTGTATAGAATGGTTTTCTTGTTCTTGTTACGGCGCGTGCGGAGCGCGGGACGTGACATCCCCGCCCTTGGAGTTCAAATTTCCAAAGGAAATTTGACTGATGGTATCTCTGAGTTCGCTCAAGGCGGACGTAGATGTCGTTGGTAGTTGAGTGACTACCGGTGTTATCGATATCCCTTGAGGTTGTGCTGTTTGATCATCGATATTTCGTCTTCTTTTGAGGTATAGTAGCGGGTGGGTGACTGAGCCGCATATTGCTCCTAATAGGGCGATTCCGCATTCGTAAGTTTCACGTAACTGGTATCCGTGTGCGGCTATATATATTATTGTCTTGATTAGTTTAAATATTGCGAGTATTCCAAATATTGCTGCACTGACAGTTCCAGATTCCATAAAACAAGCTTAATGTGTGTCGTTAATGTGTTTTGTCCATCATTCCCAGGATGTTTACTGTTCCAGGGACGATTGTTTTTCCTGTTGCTCCTCTGGCCAATGCGTTCAAGACTGCAGATTTTCTGCCGGGAACATGACGTGGTCCCGTAGTGCATCGAGGTCTTTTGGGTATATATTCCGCTCGTGGCCAACGACGATGGTGCTGAATATCGCCACGTTTGGCGCACGTCCGGGCGGAGTTCCTGTGGTGCGATTCCTTTGCCAAACGGGTAGTTCCGAGTAGCATTTTGTTGTATGTCGTACCTTTACTTGTACCGGAATGCATTTGACTATATGATTTGACTATATATTTGACCGCTCCTCCTGCGATCAATGTTGAGAAATGTTAAGTTGGTATGATCGCTGCTTACTACAAGCTAAGTTGGTACGACTTCTAACGACGCTCTTTTGTCTTAGAAGTCGACCACGTTGTTCTATTGACTTGGAGATTCCTGTGTGGTAAGACGTGTTATAAGACTGAAATATATTGGAGAAAACGAATATAAGTGAATCGTTATTTTATAAACCCAAAACCTTATTAAATAACAGGTTATGGGCCCAGAGCAGTAAACTGCGGGGACAAACGGTATTATTTTTTTGAGTTTTTTGTGTTTTCTAAGATAATCCGAGAAGAGACCACGCCATGGCCGATCACGACAAAGTAAGTGATGTGGACAGCGATATGAAGCCGGTCCTAAGAAAGGGGAATTACTAGTATTGGAAGACAATGACGGAAGCTTCGCTAATTTTCCTGGGTTGCTGGGAGGCAATAGAACCAGGATTTACGGAAGCGCAAAGGCTGGACCCAGAATGCATGAGGAAGGATAACATGGCACGTGCATATCTTTTCCGACATATTCGCCCCGAATATATCGGAGAAATTAAATCCTTGAAGACAGCGAGGGATTGTTGGAAGGCGCTAGAGGACGTCCATAGAAGGTCCACGTCGATGGACACTGTCCTATGCATACGGGAACTGGGTACCATATAAAAAACCCCGATATGGACGTCGCAAAATACTGCGGAAAGATATACGATCTGTGCGAAAAAATTTCCAAAGCAGGTTTAAGAATCGAAGACCACATGATGGCGTGTTTCATCTTAGCCGGCCTCGTGGCGGACCCAAACTACACGACATATCTTAGGACGGTAAGACTCGATAAGAATCTAACCTCGAGGGTCGTGAAATCCGATCTCCTACTTGAGGAAAGGAGAATGGAAGCGGCCATGGGTCTCTCCGAGAAGAACAGTGCAATGGCGGCTTGCAAACAATCGAAGACCAAGCCCCAACAAAATCAAGATGGCGCTAAGAAAAAGCACAAAAACCCAAAGGATAAAAAATGCTATAAATGTGGAAAACGAGGCCACATATCGTACAACTGCCATGAGGGAAAAGAAGACAAGGAAGAGAAAGACCCAGAAAACAAAGTGGAGAAAGGATCGGAAGATAAACCGAGATCCAAGGGACTTATCTCCACACTGGCTTTATCATCTATCAACCACGTGGAAAGGGACAGGATCAGCTATCTTGACTGGGGAGCCTCAAACCATATGACCCCGAATAGGTATCGGTTCGTGGACTTCGTGCCTGCGACTGGACAGATCCGGATTGGTAAGGGGTACCTGGAAGTCAAGGGAAAAGGCACGATCGTCGTGAAGATGACCAAAGCCTGTGGCGGGTGGAGTCTATCCTTGTCGAACGCCCTGTGGGTGCCTGAATTAGATGTAAATCTAATCTCGATCAGGCAATTGGCAGTGAAAGGCGTCACCACAGTGTGTACGAAGGATGAGGCCGTCGGCACACATGATGATGGGGATGTGGTATTTAACTCAAAGGTAGGAGACAACGTGTACTATCTAGAGACAATACCACCTGAGAGGCATGTAGCAAACGTTTCCATGGAGAACGATCATGAAGAACCTGGAAATGATGACGACCACGCCGAGGTTATTGAAGCTAAGGCGTACAAAGGTATCGTGTCATGGCATGAGAGGTTAGGTCATCTACATGGGGACGCGATGAGAAAGATCCCTGTGAAGAACGTGAAGGAGGGCTCTAGGATACATGAGGAACCATGCGGGGTCTGCGTGAAAGGGAAAATGACAAAAGTACCATTTCCGAAGACAGCCCACCACATGTGTCAACGTCCTTTAGAAATAGTTCACAGCGATATTAGTGGCAGAACGCAATGCAAGTCGCTGGGCGGAGGTAATTATTTCGTAACGTTCATAGATGATTTTTCTCGTTTCATGCACGTCAGAATCATCAGTAGGAAGAATGAAGTACTCAAGTGCTTCAAGGAGTACCGGGCGGAGGTGGAGGCTTTACACCAATCCAAGATAAGTGCCCTTCAAACAGATAACGGGGGTGAGTACACAGGAGAAAACTTCGAGAACTACCTGAAGGAGAAAGGCATCTTACACAGGAAAACTGTTCCTAGAAACCCTGAACAAAATGGGGTCTCCGAACGAGCGAACAGAACCCTGGTCGAGATGTCCAGATGTTTACTCATCCAATCTGGACTCCCTGACTATCTGTGGGGGGAGGCTGTGAACGCGGCATGCCACATAAGAAACCTATGCCCATCCGCTGCCATCGGAGACAAGATCCCACTGGAATTATGGAAGGGTAAGGGATGTGACCTCCAAGGGGAGATAAACAGACTGAGAGTGTTTGGATGCAGAGTCTGGTATCTAAAGAGTCCAAGCGGAGGAAAATTCGAGAGCAGAGCGGATGAGGGGATATTTGTGGGATATGACAGACAGGTCAAAGGTTATAGAATTTACCTACCGAAGATCCAAAAGGTGATAATATCCTGTCATGTCAGGTTCGAGGAGAACACGTTTCCCTACAAGAGCGCTAAGGCGGAAACGAACCATATAAAGGATAAGTCCTCGGAATGGATATGGGATGTAGAAACCTTTGAACATAGGGGAGAAGCCGGTCAAACTGACGTCGAGACACAGAGTGACGGAGAAAACGACGAAGGGGAAACCGACTACTTTATGGACAGTTTAACGTGTGAGGACAATCCAGTGAATACTGTGAGTGTACCGTTTGTGCCGAGGAGGTCGGCAAGACTACACAAACCAAGAATATGTGATTGTTGTGCTCACACTGCGACTGTTTGTAAAGCTCAAAACGTGTGTGTACCTGTGAATGCGTATGAAGCCCTGAGGGGGCCAGACGCTCAAAAATGGACTGATGCAATAAGGAAGGAACTAGACAATCTAAAAAGTAAAGATGTGTGGGACATTGTGCAAAGACCCTTAAATAAAAACGTTATAGACTGTAAGTGGGTGCTTGTGATAAAGAGAGACCCTGATAGGTATAAGGCTAGGCTAGTAGCTCGGGGATTCTGGCAGAGGCCTGGAGTAGATTATTCAGAAACCTTTAGTCCAATAGTAAAACGCAGAACTCTAAGAATTCTGCTTGCTCTATGTGCGGAAAATGAGTGGGTTTACGAGCACATCGATGTGGAATGTGCGTATCTCAACAGCCCTCTGGATGAGGATATATACATGGAGCAACCAGAACTCTTTAGAGTTCCAGGTAAAGACAGAACTAAATTTGTGTGTAAGCTCAAAAAGAGCCTGTATGGACTGAAGCAAGCTGGAAGAATGTGGTTTAGACACACCAATAGCATTTTAAGAGGTATGAGTCTGAACCCATGCGTGAGTGGTCCATGTGTGTATGTGGATGCGTCTAAAAAATTTATTGTAGCTGTGTATGTGGACGACATCCTTGTGTTTGGGACGAATGAGTGGATTGAGATATTCAAAACTAGGATTAAGGACAAATTAGATGTTAGAATGCTAGGTGTAGACACTCAATTTCTGTCCATCCACCTGAGTAAGCCAAACAGCACCACTGTAGTATTCGATCAATCTGTACAGATAGGTCAAATGCTGGATCTGTTTGACATTACTCGTGAGGTTGGGGTGGTGGGAGTGTCGACACCGCTAGCTAGAGAATGTGAGGCTGGTTTTGATATTGAACGTGATGAGCCTTTCGACAGTAAATTATATGAACAAGCTGTGGGGCACATAATGTATGTAGCTACTGTAAGTCGTCCTGATGTTGCGTGTGCAATAGGGAAACTAAGCCAAAGATGCGCGAATCCGACTGTATCCGATTGGAAAGCAGTGAAGCGGGTATTCAGATATTTACTAAAGACCAAAGACTTGAAGTTAGTATACCAAAGGACCGGGCAACCTCTCAAGGTGTTTTGCGACTCGGATTTTGCGGGTTGTACGGTAGACAGGAAATCCAGGAGCGGGTATGTGTTCATACTCGCTGGTGGTGCGATATCCTGGCTATCCAAAAAACAACCGATTATAGTTCAATCGACGTGCGAAGCGGAATTTGTGGCAATGCAGGAAGCAGCAAGGGAAACAGTGTGGATTTCTTTACTGTTAAAGCACGTCCAAGTGCGTTACTTTTACGTTAAGAACTGCGTACCGAGGGGGATACTAGATTATACTTATGTACCTAGTCCTGAGAATGTGGCTGACATTCTCACCAAAGGCCTAAATAGGATTAAGACTCAGCAATTTACCAAAGCTATGGGGCTTGTAGAAACTAGCGATCAAAGGGGAGTGTTGAGAAATGTTAAGTTGGTATGATCGCTGCTTACTACAAGCTAAGTTGGTACGACTTCTAACGACGCTCTTTTGTCTTAGAAGTCGACCACGTTGTTCTATTGACTTGGAGATTCCTGTGTGGTAAGACGTGTTATAAGACTGAAATATATTGGAGAAAACGAATCTAAGTGAATCGTTATTTTATAAACCCAAAACCTTATTAAATAACAATCAAAGCCATGTGCCCTGGGTTTTGGTTATCGTGTATGCAAATTCGTCGGGCGGTAAGTTTGCCAAGCTTAAAGCGTTCTCTATTAGTTTCTTCTGTGTGGTGTATCTTTGCGTCAGTGTATCATGGTATAATGTTTTCATTTCTCGAGTTTATCAGAAATAGGAATAACCTTTTATAGAAAAAGAAAATTTTATATTTATATATATTATATTTTTTTTCTTTCCTTCTTTTTCTTCTTTTTCTTCTTTTTTTTCTTCTTCCCCTTTTTCTTTTTTTTTTTTGTTTTTTTTTTATTGTTAAAACCTTTGTTTTATTTTAGGTTTTACGTACTTGTTATCAGTGAAAATAAATATTATGAATACTACTTGGATTGGAATTATATACATATATGCGTACAAAATCCATTTCTACATGTTAGATATAATAATATAACAATACTACGTAGATTAATACATAATAAAATATCCTTTTACTCCGGTTATATTTATTACTAACTCTCAATTAATCTATCTTAATTATTTTCTAACCACTTTCTATATTTATCAGCTATTTTATTTCTTCTTGTTAATCTGCGAAATCCATGCATGTACACTTCCTTGTATGGTGATTGATTGTTCACGAGGTAAGTTGCACTTTCACTGTTTTCGTTATTCGTTGAACTAACACGTTTTACATTCAAACAGTAATTGGAACACTCGTAATAAACTTCTTTTCTTTTTCCAAGTTTCCGCTATCTGTGTCGTTCGACGAACAGTGCCACGCCTCCACAGCACCGTTATAACATTTAGCGATGCTGCTCTTTGCATTAAGGCAATTGAAGTTAATTCGTTCGTTTATTTTCAGCTGGTACATGGTGTTCCGCAAGCAGGGAGCCATAACCTATTTTGCATGTAGACCTTCTTGTATGATGATTACTTGTTTACAAGGTAACTTTCACTTCCCCTCTTTTAATTATTTATTGAATCGACATGTTGTATATTCAAACAATAATTGGAGTACACATAATAATTTTCCCTTTTCCTTTTTAGGTTTTCGCTATCTGTATTATTCGACGAACAGTGTTACACCTCCTTTTGATTTATCCATAATATAGTTATAACATTTAGTAACCTTGTATTTTGCACCGAGACAATTGAAACTAATTTATTCACTTATTTTAGGTAGCTGTCATACATTGTGTTCCACGAACAATGATCCATAACCTATACTTGCACGTACACTTTCTTGTATGTTGATCACTTGTTCACAAGGTAACTTTCACTTTCACTAGTTAATTGTTCATTGAGTTAACACGTTTTATATTTAAGCAATAATTGAAACACGTATAATAATTTTCCTTTTTCCTTTTAGGTGTTCGATATCTGTATTATTCGACGAACAGCACTATAACATATACTACCGCACTACGTTGCCCACTGAAATCGCTTTATTCATTGCTTATTTCGATTATACGCTAGTTTTAACTTGTTTAAATGCACCGTTCGCGGAATCCCTTTTACTTCGATCTTGACGTTTTGGTTCTGCAAGATTTCTAGCACTTTGTATGGTCCAGTATATTGATCGGAGAATTTTCCTTTACTGGGTTCTTTTAGTAAATATATCGAATCTCCTATTTTAAGATCTTGGGGGTTGATTCGTCGGTCGTAATATTCTTTTGATCTTAGTTTGGATTTTATCAAATTTTCTCTTGCCATTCGTTGTACGGTGTTAATTTTATCGAACAGATCTTCGAGATATTCTGCGTAAGTTGGTTCCATGTTCTCTTCGATTATTACTTCACCAGTAGGTTCTCTGGCTAGATGTCCAAAAACTAATTCGTGCGGGGAGAATTTCGTTCCTTCGTGTACAGAGGTATTATAGGAAAACATAGCTAATTCTACCCATTCGTCCCAATTTTTGGAATTTTCAATGTATAATTTGAGATATTCTATCAGCACGTGGTGAGATCTTTCGATTGAACCGTTACTTTGTGGATGATATGCCGTCGTGTCTCTCTGCTACTCCGAACTACGTCGAATCTCTTTGCTACTTTCTTCATTAGTGAGGATGTAAAGTTCGTTCCTTGATCAGTGAGAATAGCTCTCGGTGACCCGAAACGACAAATAAATCGCTTTACAAAAACGTCCGCTATCTCGGCTGAAGAGATTCCTCCTAGTGGAATCCTAATTGAGTATTTTGTTAATAAGTCTTGGATAGTTAATATATATTCGTTTCCCTTTTGGGTTTTTGGTAATGGACCTATAATATCCATACTAACCTTATCGAACGCTTTACCTGGTGTGTCTGTAAGTACCATTGGTTGCTTTGCTTTTATTCTTGTGAGTTTCTTCAATTGACATTCCTTACATGTTCTTACGTAATTTTGAATTTCCTTTTTCATATTTTCCCAATAGTAATGTTGTCGTATTCTTTGATAAGTTTTTGTTATTCCTTTGTGTCCTGCTACGCTTGATTCATGTTTTTCTCGTATTATGTTGTTCCGCGCTTCCACAGATGGGGTAATTATTTCCCCAGTGCAAATGGTGATGGTTAAGGTTTTTTCCATAAATATTTCCTTTAATTTTCTGATTGTATATCGCCAGGGTATTTCCTCCAAGTTTCCTTTGCTAATGCTGAACGAAGTTAACTGTTTTTCATTTACTGCGTCTAATAGAGATCTTAGCGAGTTTAATAAATTTTCTGGTGTTATTGGAATATTTCTATTTTCCTTTATCGGTAGGAATACAATGTATTTTCCAGAATCGTAATTCAATCTTGCTTTTTCTAACATTAAATCTTCATAACGAGGTAATTTTCCCGTTTCCTTCATTTCTAAGGCTCCTTTATCTATCGGATTGCCATGTATATCTATAAATACTACTTTATGGTCATTTACTCTCGCAATTGAGTCTCGGGTTTCTGAAATTCTTAGTTCCGCAATTATCGTAGGTCTCGTGTCCTTTTCTCGTTGTTGAATTAGTTCTGGAATTACAGTGGAGGTCTCTTTTTCGCTTGTTGTATCCGTGCCTTCTTTTTCTCGATCGGTTATTTCTCTATCTGTACTTACATCGATTTCTGCTAATGCTTGGTCTAAATATTTTATGGGGGTTTCTTCTGTTGTAAAATGTTTTCGGGTAAAACCCTTTCCTTGATTTTTAGAATCACTGGATTGAGGCAAGACGTGTGGTTTAGCTTCGAATATGGGAGAGTCTTCGGTTGACGTATCTATTTCGAATCTTTTTGAGACAGGATAGCGAATCGGTGAGACTTCCTCTCTCTTTCTGATTGGTAAACAAACTTCCGGAGGGTTCCTAGATAATGCGTCTGCGTTTGCGTTCGCCCTGCCTTCTTTGTATACAATATCAAATTCGAAGTCCGATAACTTTAATTTCCATTTCCAAATTCTTGAAGTAGGATCTTTGATAGAATGCATCCACACTAAAGGTTTGTGATCGGTTACGATGGTAAACTTTCTTCCGTAAAGATACGGTCGGAAGTGCATTGCGCTGTAAACAATTGCCAGACACTCCTTTTCTATGGTAGAGTAGTTTTGTTCGGCGGGATTTAATAGCCTTGAGGCATACGCAATCGGCAAATCCTTTCCGATTGGCCCTTGACTCAGTACACCGCTTATTGCATATCCTGATGCGTCTGTAGTAAGGTTAAAGGGTTTAGAAAAGTCTGGATATTGCAGGATGGGTTTCGTCACTGACGCTGTCTTTAAATTATTGAATGCGTTTTCTTGATTTTCTGTCCATTTAAAGGGAGTGTCTTTCTTTAATAGTTGTGTCAATGGTTTCGCGACCTTGGGGAAATCGGGGTATAAATCTTCTGTAATATCCTGCTAGTCCCAGAAATTGTTTGACATTTTTCGCCCTCTTTGGTCGTGGAAATTTTGATACGGCTTCGACTTTCTTTGGGTCGTGTTTCACGCCATCCTCACTAATTATATGTCCTAAATAATTCACCTCGTGTCGTAAAAATTCGCACTTATCAGGTTGTAATCGTAATTTAGCTTTCCTCAGTCTTTCCATTAATTTATTAAATTTAATTTCGTGTTCTTGGAGAGACGTGGAATAAATCACTATGTCATCCAGATAGACGAATAGTTCTATTCCTTGCAGACCAGATAATATTGAATTCATCAAACGTTGAAATGTTGCCGGGGCATCTTTTAATCCAAAGAGCATTCTTTTGAATTGAAAATGCCCGTATGGTGTCGAAAATGCAGTTTTGTGGGCATCTTCCTGTGACATACGGATCTGGTGAAAGCCCGATGCCAAGTCAAACGTGGAAAAATATTTTGCACTTCCTAATTGATCCAATATTTCTGTAATGTTGGGTAGTGGGAAGGCATCGCCAATCGTTTTATCGTTCAATTTTCTATAATCGATGACTAATCTCCAGCGCTTATTTCCTTGCGAATCGGGTTTTTGGGCACAATCCATAACGGGGAGTTATATGGAGATATTGATGGTTCCACTACGTCCGTATCTAGTAGTTCTTGGACCTGTCGATTTATTTCTTACTGTTTAGTATTGATGGGTATATTATCCGTTGTAATTATCCTATGTTCCAGAACTTCGGTTGCTTCCAATGTATCTCCTGGAATATGAAACCTATCTTGATTATTACGAATCAATTTTTTAGCATTTTCCTTTTCTTCTTCGTTCAAATGTTCGAGTCGTAGTAACTCATTTATTTTATCGTACCTACTTTCCTCCGATCTTAGAACTGTATTGCACGCTGTCATAGGAAGCGGGGGGCGGGGGGGGGGGATTTTCAAATTCTTTAATTACCATCGTTGGTGTTGTAAATACGTAATCTCTCGAAGTAGTATTTATTACTCTTATGTAACCTTTTCCTTTATGATTCCTCACAACTGCATTACCAAAATAGATTCCCTTGTTCGGCTCGATTCTTGGAATAAATCCCTCTTTTATCACTGGATTAGCGATATTAATCGAACACGTTATTGAACTTCGCTTCGGTATAATTATTTTTTCTTTAGTATCGAAGGGAATATAAATATTTCCCCATCTGATATGTCTTCCCTCATAATCTAAACGAGCCTTACAACCTGCAAAAAATTCGGATCCTAGGATTCCGTCTTGATCGATTAGCAATGAATCATCGACTACATGAAAAACAACCGGATGGCCCGCAACCTGTATTACCGTCTGCCCTAAGGAGACCAGGCTCGTTGCCGTAATTCCTCGCACTTCGATTGATTCCTTTTCGTCGATGATGGCTGAATCGAGTATAGCAGGTTTCTTGATAATGTTGATTTCCGATCCAGAGTCTAATAATAAACTCGTCTTAGTCTTTAGATCTGGGGAAACTATTCGTGCAGTTGGGGTCGTTGGGGAATCGTTAAATTTTATTGAAATAATTCGGAGAGGTCGCCTTCCGAATCTGAATTCAACTCCTGATGATTTTCCTTCGCCGGTTGCTTGTGCTTCACTCTTTTCCTTTTGCCTTGAGATTCTGGATTCTCTGTCTGTGACCTCGTTTGGTTGTGGGATGACTCCCCCACAATATTTAGTGGTTGTTCGTTCGATCTTATGGTCGGCATTGCGTTCGCTCTGTCTCTCGTTATGGGTGGTGGAGTCGATCTCGCGGGGGTGGCTGTCCTTGTTGTGTTTGTTGCCGGTCGCCTGGTTCGATGGTCTCGAAGCATAGGGTACGATTAATCCGGCATCTACTCGGGCTTTAAATTTGTAACAGTCTTTCACTAGATGCCCGGGTTTTTTGCAATAGTTACACGTGATATTTTGTCTTGTAGAATTCAAAAAATTCCGCGATGGAGGTAGCGATCTTCGATCTTGGCGGTTGTTCCTGATATTGTTGTTAGTGTTCGAAGGATGTGCGTTGCCGCGTCTGTAATAGTTCGAGGGTGTCGGTCGTTGGGGTCGCGTTCTATCGGTTATTTGTTTCAATTCGTGTGTTGCTTTGACGGCTTGACGATACGCATCTTCTAAAGTATGGTACCCTGCTATTTTTACTCGCACATATACCTCGTTCGGAAGTCCTTTAACGAAAGCTTCTTTCGTTTCCCAATCTACAGTATCTTGGATATCGGGAGATATGATGCCGTAGTCGCCTCTTTCTCCGTCCATTATTGCCAATCTAAGATTTCTAACGCGATCCATATAATGTAATATGTCTTCCTCGGGTCGTTGAAATATCGTTCCTAATTCCCCTTTATATTCGTTAAGAGATTTCTTTGGGCCGAATAGATCCTTTAATTTGTTTCCGAAATCGTTTAGACTCATTAATTCTGTGTCTTCGATGGCGAGGAGCGCGTGTCCACGGAGCTTAATTACTAACAATTTTACCAATTGAGGTTCTTGATATCTGGGAATCATATTTCGCGCGCGCTCACAAGCTCTTAAAAAGTGGAATACCGATGGTCGATATCCGTCAAACATTGGCACCGATTCGATCGCATCTTTTAGCTTAATTGGCTGGGTATGTCCACTCGGCTGGACCGTCTCTTGTTGCGTTGTCGGCGGCGATACGGGTGTTTTAGGTTCTTGTTTTGTTTTAAGTTCGAATAAGCCGCTTTGTAATTCGGCGAGTTTTGCACTCATATCGCGAAAGTTCGCATCCCATGCTTTAAGCTTTTCCGACAATGTCAAAACCATTTCTTCGTCCAACGATTCCACTACACTCGCCATTGTTTCTTAAATATTTGTTAAATATATATATTAATCAAGATAGACTAACTAAATATTAACGACAAGACATGACTAAACTCGATGCGAAGGAATAAAGTTATGCTACACGAAATAACTGGTAACACAATACACAAAACATTAACTAAATTAAACGAGACATACATAAATGCAAGTCACGTATAATCGAAACAATGACTATTGAAATTCGGTAACAATACAATCCATGCTATCGCATTAAAGTAGCACACGGTATTGACACACACAATATCATGAAACACAAAACAATATTACAAAACACTACTAAATAAAATTATAGTGATTAACAATTAATTAGTTATTTCAACAACACGTTACTGTTGACATTAAACCAACGCCATACCAAAGAGACACGCGAGCGACCATGTTGAAAAGTTCGTCGCGCGCACATACAAATAACAGCCAATGCAATACAATACAGCATCATAATAGCAATGTTAGGTACTAATAAAAAAAAAAAAAAAAAAACAAGAAAGAGGGGGAGAGAGTTAAGGAAAATATATATAATAAATAACAACTAACATAATTATAACATATTATATATATTATATTATATACAGGGATACAGTATTCGTACAAAGGAACAGATCCAAACGAAAATTATATATATAAAAAAAAAATAAATAATATATATATGTAATATCGTGATATAATATATTTACAAGGAATGGATGATACAGATGTTAATCGGACAGAAAAAGACGATTGTTGTTCAACCTGAACTATTCACACCAAACGTACAGAAAACAGCACAACTAAATAATTAGATGACTCGACTTTCACAAAATGCAATCAACACTCTCTCGGCAACGCCACTCGCAAACTCTGTTTGTTGATTCCTTTTCTCCCGTCCCTTGGCAACCGCTCGTGGCCAAGATCACGTAGGTCTCCTCTTTCCAAAACTACGCGATCAAAAACAAACGCCTCGGCTCTCGCGACATTCCACGCGGTTCACCCGCCAACTCCCAGGCCTCTCACTCACGATACTACACTCGGCCATCCTGCAATAACATCTGCCCTCAGATGTTGCCTTCTATCTCGCTGTCATCAGATGCGTCACTTTCGGCGTTTATGACCCAAGGTTTCATAAAATCAGCAGTAGTTGATGACCGTTTTGGCCCCTCATGCTCTCCTACCTTCTCCACAATGTAGCGATCATTCCGCATTGCTCGCACTATCCGGTACGGACCCAAAAATCTTCCTCCCAGTTTTAATCCTGGGCCAAACTGCGTTCTCTTTATGGCCACCAACTCTCCACTTAGGTACTGTTTCGCACCTTTTCTTCTTTTGTTGTAGTGCCTCCGATTTTCCTCTTGAGTAGCAGCAATTTTCTTTTTCGCGTCCTCACGCAGTTAACGACGTTGCTCTTCGAATTCCACCACCCATTCTTCTTCAACCAATTTTCGGATCTGTGGGTCTTCTTTAGTTTGCATCTCGACCCCGACAAGTAGCTGGAAAGGAGTTTTTCCCGTGCTCCTGTTTAATGTAAAATTCAGGTATTTCTGTACTTGGTCGACATGTTTATACCAATCATCGGGTTTAGGGGCAGTCAGTTTAGTTAGTAAAGGTATGAGTGTCCTGTTTACCCTCTCTACCTGCCCGTTCCCCCTCGGCGCCCCCGTCGTGACTAATAAATGCTTTATATTTTCTTCTTCGCAATACTCTTGGAACGCGTTGGATGTGAACGCTGTTCCCCGATCAGAGATAATTCGTCGTGGGTTCCCAAAAACAGCCGCTTGCTTTTTCAGTCGATCGATAACATCCGCGGTATCAGTAGATCTAGTAGGATAAAGCCACGTAAACTTCGCGAACGCATCCACTACTACAAAGATGTGTGCGTATCTTTTCTTTGTAGCTGTCATAGGGCCCACATGGTCAATATGGTAAGTGTCTAACGGTGTGTCACCTTTGTCTAACGGATTTAGATATCCCTCTTGCTTGCCCAATTTTCGTTCGGCTAGGATACAATCGAGACAGTTAGATACCACATGCTCGACCTTTTCACGTAGCCCCTTAAACCAAAAGTCCTTCTTGACTATAGCTTCTGTTTTGGTGACCCCAAAATGCCCACGCTCGTGCGCCTGCCTGACTACCTGAACCTGCATAGCCTTCGGTACTACTATTAACACATCATCCTTACACTCTTTATACAAAATATTGTTCCTTATTACATACCCATCGACCTGATTGCACGTTGCGGCGTCTAAAATCCTACGGACTTCAACGTCCTTGTTCTGTGCACTTCTCAACCGTGCAATCAGCCCGTCTTCACTTTCCGTTACATACATAGTGCTCGGCAGGGGGTTTCTACTCAGAGCATCCACATGCTGCATGCTTTTACCTGGCCTATGACACACCTGATACTTAAACTCGTCTAGTAACAAGGCCCATCTGGCTACACGCACACACAAATCTTTCTTTTTCATTGTCATAGCAAACGCTTGGCAATCCGTGACGATAGTAAACGGCATACCTAACAGATATATTCTAAACTTGTTCAACGCTTTTACAATTGCTAGTACTTCCAGTTCGTAACTGGTGTACTTTGCCTCGGCGGGAGTTGTTTTTCCGCTGGCAAAGTAGACCGGATGGAATTTTCCATCGTCCAGATCTAGTTGCATTAAAATTGCTCCGTAACCCTCTGCGGACGCGTCTGTATGCAACTCAGTCTCCGCGCCCATTCTATACAACTTTAACACTGGTTCGTTGACAAGCGCTGTTTTCAAGATTTCAAAGGCCTCTACTTCTCGATCGCCGAACTGAAATTTTACCTCCTTTTTCAACAAATCCGTCAAAGGCTTAGCAATCTTCGCGTATCCCCTAATAAATTTTCGAAAGTACCCCGTAAGTCCCAAAAAACTCTGAACCTTTTTAACAGATGTTGGCTTGGGAAAGTTTGCTACTGCCCTAGTTTTATGTGTAGACGGCCTTATGGTATTTTTTGAGACTATATACCCCAAATATTCAATTTCCTGCTGCAGAAAACGACATTTTCTCCAGTTTATAATCAGCCCATACTGCTCAGCTAACTCTATGACCATTTGCAAACGTTCCCACGCCTCCTCTAAATTCTTTGCAAGAATAATAATGTCATCCATATACACGATAACAATACCTTTACCTACTAGTTCCTTAAAGATCATCGAAATATACTTCTGAAACACAATGGGTGAAATCTTTAAACCAAACGGCAACTTCAAAAATTCATATTGCCCCGATGGCGTAACGAAAGATGTATATTTTCGGCTGTCTTTGTCTAAACACACGTGAAAAAAACCATTCTTTAAATCCAACGTTGTGAAAAACTGAGTACCTTGCAATGCATCTAAAATATCATCAATTAAAGGCAATGGGAAATGTGGACACTCAATAAGTTCATTAAGCTCGCGAAAATCAACACAGACTCTGATAGAACCATCTTTCTTTCTAACTACAACTATGGGACTTGCATATTCTGAGTTTGACGGTTTTATTGTGCCTTCATTTGTCCATACTACGCGATCAAAAACAAACGCCTCGGCTCTCGCGACATTCCACGCGGTTCACCCGCCAACTCCCAGGCCTCTCACTCACGATACTACATATATACATTAACTATTTTTATATGTGTGTACAGAACTGATGGCGAACTCATCAACCATTTTCTGAACGACGGATGGAAGAACATGAATAGCAATCCACACAGTGGAACTGTAAAGTATTTGTACGCCACTCACGAAACCAAACACTGATGCTATCCACCTGTAAACAAACAACGTTTATAACTATGCATATAATTTTCACTTATGTTCACCACTATATATATATACACGCATGTTGTAAAGTAGGCGATATTTATAACATTCACTTCCATTGATAATGCAAGTGACTCATAAAAATAAGCCGTCATATTTACCATTGCACGCACATATATATATATATATATATATATATATATATATATATATATATATATATATATATATATATATATACTCGAAAACAAGGTACATTTGTGATATTTATTCCTATTGATGATATATACTTATATATTTATAACAATAAAACAAATCTCATTTATACTACTTACCAATACGTACGCATATATGTATATAATTACAATCCAAGTAGTATTCATAATATTTATTTTCACTGATAACAAGTACGTAAAACCTAAAATAAAACAAAGGTTTTAACAATAAAAAAAACAAAAAAAGAAAAAGGGGAAGAAGAAAAAAAGGAAAGAAAAAAAATATAACATTGTTAGGGAAGTGATACATTTACACTGTACATGAGAGTGTGTGTGTAAGGGCCAGAGGGCGTCAAGGTCATAGTGGAGACAAAAGACTGTTGCCAGATGTTAGAAGAATCTAGGATAGTCGGTTGGCGACCAGCGTGCGTGCAAGACGTTCTTCAGAGAGTAATATAGATGTATAACTGTTGTGTGGGAAATGTAGGCAATAATTTGTATTCCCATATCCTCGAATTTCCTTAACAAATATATATAAATATAAAATTTTCTTTTTCTATAAAAGGTTATTCCTATTTCTGATAAACTCGAGAAATGAAAACATTATACCATGATACACTGACACAAAGATACACCACACAGAAGAGACTAATAGAGAACGCTTTAAGCTTGGCAAACTTACCACCCGACGAATTTGCATACACCATAACCAAAACCCAGGACAGATGGCTTTGATCGCAGGAGAAGCGGTCCATATAGTCAAATGCATTCCGGTACAAGTAAAGGTACGACATACAACAAAATGCTACTCGGAACTACCCGTTTGGCAAAGGAATCGCACCACAGGAACTCCGCCCGGACGTGCGCCAAACGTGGCGATATTCAGCACCATCGTCGTTGGCCACGAGCGGAATATATACCCAAAAGACCTCGATGCACTACGGGACCACGTCATGTTCCCGGCAGAAAATCTGCAGTCTTGAACGCATTGGCCAGAGGAGCAACAGGAAAAACAATCGTCCCTGGAACAGTAAACATCCTGGGAATGATGGACAAAACACATTAACGACAATAGCGAAAAATACCGTATCAAGCTTGTTTTATGGAATCTGGAACTGTCAGTGCAGCAATATTTGGAATACTCGCAATATTTAAACTAATCAAGACAATAATATATATAGCCGCACACGGATACCAGTTACGTGAAACTTACGAATGCGGAATCGCCCTATTAGGAGCAATATGCGGCTCAGTCACCCACCCGCTACTATACCTCAAAAGAAGACGAAATATCGATGATCAAACAGCACAACCTCAAGGGATATCGATAACACCGGTAGTCACTCAACTACCAACGACATCTACGTCCGCCTTGAGCGAACTCAGAGATACCATCAGTCAAATTTCCTTTGGAAATTTGAACTCCAAGGGCGGGGATGTCACGTCCCGCGCACCGCACGCGCCGTAACAAGAACAAGAAAACCATTCTATACAAAACACGCGAATAAGGATTTGAATGCACAAACGAACACACGGCACTACGAAACGAAAGGAAGGATTAACAAAACGAGGGCGATTAACGGATCCAACCAATAAACAAAATACATATACACACAAATCTAAATAAACCAGGAAATAAGAATAACTACAAAAGGGGAAAATAATTGAAACGCCAGGAATATATATATATATATATATATATATATATATATATATATAAATATATTTCAATCAATCAATTTGGAGAGTTACATATAAGTATATACATATATGCCGAACATGTAATAACCTAGTAAATATTAGAGACAGTGCTTCCAATACTATGCAATAAATACAATATTATCAATTTATGAAATATAAGTATACATGAAGTCAAAAACTAATAGTTTAACGAATACATAAAACATACAATATTGTATTATTAAAGAAATGAAGGTTACATTGTCAGAAATATATATATGTGTGCGAATTCTATCAAACCGATAATCTAAGATACATACTTAAAACTAGCCTACATTCCGGTAAGGAATTATAAAATAAGAACTATATTACGGAACATCCATGTCTATATATAAATATATAAATTATATTCTAAACTAAACTACTATTAATGTATGCGCATTCTACATTATTGATTCAAATCGATAATCTAAGATACATACTTAAAACTAGCCTACATTCCGGTAAAGGATAAATAAATAATTGACATTTCATTTCGTATGAATACTACACTGCCAGGAGAAATATGCATATGAATACGTATATATATATATATATGTATGTGTGGGCGTATGTTTTATATTATCGAATACTCTATAAAATAAACTACTCAAAACAATAAATAACGCAATCGAAGAATTACAAAACATTAGCCATATTAAAATGACACACAACATAAATATATATATACGTATATTCACACGAACAATACTTTTGTCACTTTAAAACAATATTAATAAATAAATGTTCTAATTGCGGTAGAATAAGGAAAAACGAGCCTCAGACGGAAAATTACTTCGATATCAAGCAAAACTAAAGACCCGTCACTATAACTTTACTGATGACATTTATGAGCAGCCATGTTAGATTTACACGCGTATGGCGACAGGAATATTAGGGATTAATGGAAGTCAGTCGCGAGAAATAAATCATGAAAACACATTGTTAACACTTTTCTTTAATAAAATCTGTGCGCAACTACAAATGTAAAAAATATATATATGTCGGAGATGAAAGAACACCGGAGTCTGTAATTGAACAATTGTAGTTATTCAATCCGATTGTAATTGTTCGAGAGTTGTGATAATGAGCTTGGGCTCGAGGCGACAGTCAGTCGCCGAACGTAGCCGCGGTTACGGGATGAACGCTTTGTTTAACAAAGGTATGAAGTAATTCTATAGCTCTCCTTAAAAGAAATATTCGTGGCGACACGCGACAGTAAACATTCCAACGGTTTCTGTCCCGTGGCTCGCCACACGCACACCCTATTCTTCGAATAAGATGATTCACGCCCCTAACCCTATTTCTAATGTAAACCCGACATATATATATATATATATATATAATTAATTAAAAAGGGGGAAATATAAAATTAAAAATACATATATTTAACAAACATAAAATAGATATCACATTTAAAAAAAAATATATATATATATCATACATAAGAACAAAAGACATTTAAAAGGAAAAAAAAATAATAATAAGGAACCTCTGATGGAAATGCCTCCGCAAACATTGTTCGAACGTCGATCACCGAAACCTAGGGAAACAACAAGAAAGGGAAAAACATCAAAATCGCAAAAACAATCATAAGCGTACCCCCAGCGGACCACCACCCCGTGGGGGATGGCATAAATAAGCAAAGCAACGTAGAGCAGGGCTCATTATTATTCCGGTGAACATTCTTATTACGTCAATTGCTCATTATTATTCTGGTGAACATTCTTATTACGTTCATTGCTCATTATTATTCCGGTGAACATTCTTATTACGTTCATTATTCTTCGTTCATTATTCTTTGCTCATTATTATTCTGGTGAACATTCTTATTACATTATTCTTCGTTCATTATTCTTTGCTCATTATTATTCTGGTAAACATTCTTATTACGCTCATTATTCTTCGCTCATTATTATAGTGATCATTGTTATTACCGTTCATTATTCTTTGTTCATTATTATTGCGATCTTCGTTATTACGGTTCATAATTATTTTGTTCACTCTTTGTGTTCATTGTTACTACGTTCGTTATTGCGCTCATCTTTAGAAATTTCGTATAGTATTTTGCGCTTCGGTGTCTTTAGTTTTTCGGTCAAGAAAAGAGAGCCGCGACTAAGTAAAAAGAAAATTTTATCTTTGAACGCGCATTGTAATTGCGGTATTAATCCAGTTAGGATTAAACGCAGGTTTAAGAATCGAAGACCACATGATGGCGTGTTTCATCTTAGCCGGCCTCGTGGCGGACCCAAACTACACGACATATCTTAGGACGGTAAGACTCGATAAGAATCTAACCTCGAGGGTCGTGAAATCCGATCTCCTACTTGAGGAAAGGAGAATGGAAGCGGCCATGGGTCCCTCCGAGAAGAACAGTGCAATGGCGGCTTGCAAACAATCGAAGACCAAGCCCCAACAAAATCAAGATGGCGCTAAGAAAAAGCACAAAAACCCAAAGGATAAAAAATGCTATAAATGTGGAAAACGAGGCCACATATCGTACAACTGCCATGAGGGAAAAGAAGACAAGGAAGAGAAAGACCCAGAAAACAAAGTGGAGAAAGGATCGGAAGATAAACCGAGATCCAAGGGACTTATCTCCACACTGGCTTTATCATCTATCAACCACGTGGAAAGGGACAGGATCAGCTATCTTGACTGGGGAGCCTCAAACCATATGACCCCGGATAGGTATCGGTTCGTGGACTTCGTGCCTGCGACTGGACAGATCCGGATTGGTAAGGGGTACCTGGAAGTCAAGGGAAAAGGCACGATCGTCGTGAAGATGACCAAAGCCTGTGGCGGGTGGAGTCTATCCTTGTCGAACGCCCTGTGGGTGCCTGAATTAGATGTAAATCTAATCTCGATCAGGCAATTGGCAGTGAAAGGCGTCACCACAGTGTGTACGAAGGATGAGGCCGTCGGCACACATGATGATGGGGATGTGGTATTTAACTCAAAGGTAGGAGACAACGTGTACTATCTAGAGACAATACCACCTGAGAGGCATGTAGCAAACGTTTCCATGGAGAACGATCATGAAGAACCTGGAAATGATGACGACCACGCCGAGGTTATTGAAGCTAAGGCGTACAAAGGTATCGTGTCATGGCATGAGAGGTTAGGTCATCTACATGGGGACGCGATGAGAAAGATCCCTGTGAAGAACGTGAAGGAGGGCTCTAGGATACATGAGGAACCATGCGGGGTCTGCGTGAAAGGGAAAATGACAAAAGTACCATTTCCGAAGACAGCCCACCACATGTGTCAACGTCCTTTAGAAATAGTTCACAGCGATATTAGTGGCAGAACGCAATGCAAGTCGCTGGGCGGAGGTAATTATTTCGTAACGTTCATAGATGATTTTTCTCGTTTCATGCACGTCAGAATCATCAGTAGGAAGAATGAAGTACTCAAGTGCTTCAAGGAGTACCGGGCGGAGGTGGAGGCTTTACACCAATCCAAGATAAGTGCCCTTCAAACAGATAACGGGGGTGAGTACACAGGAGAAAACTTCGAGAACTACCTGAAGGAGAAAGGCATCTTACACAGGAAAACTGTTCCTAGAAACCCTGAACAAAATGGGGTCTCCGAACGAGCGAACAGAACCCTGGTCGAGATGTCCAGATGTTTACTCATCCAATCTGGACTCCCTGACTATCTGTGGGGGGAGGCTGTGAACGCGGCATGCCACATAAGAAACCTATGCCCATCCGCTGCCATCGGAGACAAGATCCCACTGGAATTATGGAAGGGTAAGCGATGTGACCTCCAAGGGGAGATAAACAGACTGAGAGTGTTTGGATGCAGAGTCTGGTATCTAAAGAGTCCAAGCGGAGGAAAATTCGAGAGCAGAGCGGATGAGGGGATATTTGTGGGATATGACAGACAGGTCAAAGGTTATAGAATTTACCTACCGAAGATCCAAAAGGTGATAATATCCTGTCATGTCAGGTTCGAGGAGAACACGTTTCCCTACAAGAGCGCTAAGGCGGAAACGAACCATATAAAGGATAAGTCCTCGGAATGGATATGGGATGTAGAAACCTTTGAACATAGGGGAGAAGCCGGTCAAACTGACGTCGAGACACAGAGTGACGGAGAAAACGACGAAGGGGAAACCGACTACTTTATGGACAGTTTAACGTGTGAGGACAATCCAGTGAATACTGTGAGTGTACCGTTTGTGCCGAGGAGGTCGGCAAGACTACACAAACCAAGAATATGTGATTGTTGTGCTCACACTGCGACTGTTTGTAAAGGTCAAAACGTGTGTGTACCTGTGAATGTGTATGAAGCCCTGAGGGGGCCAGACGCTCAAAAATGGACTGATGCAATAAGGAAGGAACTAGACAATCTAAAAAGTAAAGATGTGTGGGACATTGTGCAAAGACCCTTAAATAAAAACGTTATAGACTGTAAGTGGGTGCTTGTGATAAAGAGAGACCCTGATAGGTATAAGGCTAGGCTAGTAGCTCGGGGATTCTGGCAGAGGCCTGGAGTAGATTATTCAGAAACCTTTAGTCCAATAGTAAAACGCAGAACTCTAAGAATTCTGCTTGCTCTATGTGCGGAAAATGAGTGGGTTTACGAGCACATCGATGTGGAATGTGCGTATCTCAACAGCCCTCTGGATGAGGATATATACATGGAGCAACCAGAACTCTTTAGAGTTCCAGGTAAAGACAGAACTAAATTTGTGTGTAAGCTCAAAAAGAGCCTGTATGGACTGAAGCAAGCTGGAAGAATGTGGTTTAGACACACCAATAGCATTTTAAGAGGTATGAGTCTGAACCCATGCGTGAGTGGTCCATGTGTGTATGTGGATGCGTCTAAAAAATTTATTGTAGCTGTGTATGTGGACGACATCCTTGTGTTTGGGACGAATGAGTGGATTGAGATATTCAAAACTAGGATTAAGGACAAATTAGATGTTAGAATGCTAGGTGTAGACACTCAATTTCTGTCCATCCACCTGAGTAAGCCAAACAGCACCACTGTAGTATTCGATCAATCTGTACAGATAGGTCAAATGCTGGATCTGTTTGACATTACTCGTGAGGTTGGGGTGGTGGGAGTGTCGACACCGCTAGCTAGAGAATGTGAGGCTGGTTTTGATATTGAACGTGATGAGCCTTTCGACAGTAAATTATATGAACAAGCTGTGGGGCACATAATGTATGTAGCTACTGTAAGTCGTCCTGATGTTGCGTGTGCAATAGGGAAACTAAGCCAAAGATGCGCGAATCCGACTGTATCCGATTGGAAAGCAGTGAAGCGGGTATTCAGATATTTACTAAAGACCAAAGACTTGAAGTTAGTATACCAAAGGACCGGGCAACCTCTCAAGGTGTTTTGCGACTCGGATTTTGCGGGTTGTACGGTAGACAGGAAATCCAGGAGCGGGTATGTGTTCATACTCGCTGGTGGTGCGATATCCTGGCTATCCAAAAAACAACCGATTATAGTTCAATCGACGTGCGAAGCGGAATTTGTGGCAATGCAGGAAGCAGCAAGGGAAACAGTGTGGATTTCTTTACTGTTAAAGCACGTCCAAGTGCGTTACTTTTACGTTAAGAACTGCGTACCGAGGGGGATACTAGATTATACTTATGTACCTAGTCCTGAGAATGTGGCTGACATTCTCACCAAAGGCCTAAATAGGATTAAGACTCAGCAATTTACCAAAGCTATGGGGCTTGTAGAAACTAGCGATCAAAGGGGAGTGTTGAGAAATGTTAAGTTGGTATGATCGCTGCTTACTACAAGCTAAGTTGGTACGACTTCTAACGACGCTCTTTTGTCTTAGAAGTCGACCACGTTGTTCTATTGACTTGGAGATTCCTGTGTGGTAAGACGTGTTATAAGACTGAAATATATTGGAGAAAACGAATCTAAGTGAATCGTTATTTTATAAACCCAAAACCTTATTAAATAACAATCAAAGCCATGTGCCCTGGGTTTTGGTTATCGTGTATGCAAATTCGTCGGGCGGTAAGTTTGCCAAGCTTAAAGCGTTCTCTATTAGTTTCTTCTGTGTGGTGTATCTTTGCGTCAGTGTATCATGGTATAATGTTTTCATTTCTCGAGTTTATCAGAAATAGGAATAACCTTTTATAGAAAAAGAAAATTTTATATTTATATATATTATATTTTTTTTCTTTCCTTCTTTTTCTTCTTTTTCTTCTTTTTTTTCTTCTTCCCCTTTTTCTTTTTTTTTTTTGTTTTTTTTTTATTGTTAAAACCTTTGTTTTATTTTAGGTTTTACGTACTTGTTATCAGTGAAAATAAATATTATGAATACTACTTGGATTGGAATTATATACATATATGCGTACAAAATCCATTTCTACATGTTAGATATAATAATATAACAATACTACGTAGATTAATACATAATAAAATATCCTTTTACTCCGGTTATATTTATTACTAACTCTCAATTAATCTATCTTAATTATTTTCTAACCACTTTCTATATTTATCAGCTATTTTATTTCTTCTTGTTAATCTGCGAAATCCATGCATGTACACTTCCTTGTATGGTGATTGATTGTTCACGAGGTAAGTTGCACTTTCACTGTTTTCGTTATTCGTTGAACTAACACGTTTTACATTCAAACAGTAATTGGAACACTCGTAATAAACTTCTTTTCTTTTTCCAAGTTTCCGCTATCTGTGTCGTTCGACGAACAGTGCCACGCCTCCACAGCACCGTTATAACATTTAGCGATGCTGCTCTTTGCATTAAGGCAATTGAAGTTAATTCGTTCGTTTATTTTCAGCTGGTACATGGTGTTCCGCAAGCAGGGAGCCATAACCTATTTTGCATGTAGACCTTCTTGTATGATGATTACTTGTTTACAAGGTAACTTTCACTTCCCCTCTTTTAATTATTTATTGAATCGACATGTTGTATATTCAAACAATAATTGGAGTACACATAATAATTTTCCCTTTTCCTTTTTAGGTTTTCGCTATCTGTATTATTCGACGAACAGTGTTACACCTCCTTTTGATTTATCCATAATATAGTTATAACATTTAGTAACCTTGTATTTTGCACCGAGACAATTGAAACTAATTTATTCACTTATTTTAGGTAGCTGTCATACATTGTGTTCCACGAACAATGATCCATAACCTATACTTGCACGTACACTTTCTTGTATGTTGATCACTTGTTCACAAGGTAACTTTCACTTTCACTAGTTAATTGTTCATTGAGTTAACACGTTTTATATTTAAGCAATAATTGAAACACGTATAATAATTTTCCTTTTTCCTTTTAGGTGTTCGATATCTGTATTATTCGACGAACAGCACTATAACATATACTACCGCACTACGTTGCCCACTGAAATCGCTTTATTCATTGCTTATTTCGATTATACGCTAGTTTTAACTTGTTTAAATGCACCGTTCGCGGAATCCCTTTTACTTCGATCTTGACGTTTTGGTTCTGCAAGATTTCTAGCACTTTGTATGGTCCAGTATATTGATCGGAGAATTTTCCTTTACTGGGTTCTTTTAGTAAATATATCGAATCTCCTATTTTAAGATCTTGGGGGTTGATTCGTCGGTCGTAATATTCTTTTGATCTTAGTTTGGATTTTATCAAATTTTCTCTTGCCATTCGTTGTACGGTGTTAATTTTATCGAACAGATCTTCGAGATATTCTGCGTAAGTTGGTTCCATGTTCTCTTCGATTATTACTTCACCAGTAGGTTCTCTGGCTAGATGTCCAAAAACTAATTCGTGCGGGGAGAATTTCGTTCCTTCGTGTACAGAGGTATTATAGGAAAACATAGCTAATTCTACCCATTCGTCCCAATTTTTGGAATTTTCAATGTATAATTTGAGATATTCTATCAGCACGTGGTGAGATCTTTCGATTGAACCGTTACTTTGTGGATGATATGCCGTCGTGTCTCTCTGCTACTCCGAACTACGTCGAATCTCTTTGCTACTTTCTTCATTAGTGAGGATGTAAAGTTCGTTCCTTGATCAGTGAGAATAGCTCTCGGTGACCCGAAACGACAAATAAATCGCTTTACAAAAACGTCCGCTATCTCGGCTGAAGAGATTCCTCCTAGTGGAATCCTAATTGAGTATTTTGTTAATAAGTCTTGGATAGTTAATATATATTCGTTTCCCTTTTGGGTTTTTGGTAATGGACCTATAATATCCATACTAACCTTATCGAACGCTTTACCTGGTGTGTCTGTAAGTACCATTGGTTGCTTTGCTTTTATTCTTGTGAGTTTCTTCAATTGACATTCCTTACATGTTCTTACGTAATTTTGAATTTCCTTTTTCATATTTTCCCAATAGTAATGTTGTCGTATTCTTTGATAAGTTTTTGTTATTCCTTTGTGTCCTGCTACGCTTGATTCATGTTTTTCTCGTATTATGTTGTTCCGCGCTTCCACAGATGGGGTAATTATTTCCCCAGTGCAAATGGTGATGGTTAAGGTTTTTTCCATAAATATTTCCTTTAATTTTCTGATTGTATATCGCCAGGGTATTTCCTCCAAGTTTCCTTTGCTAATGCTGAACGAAGTTAACTGTTTTTCATTTACTGCGTCTAATAGAGATCTTAGCGAGTTTAATAAATTTTCTGGTGTTATTGGAATATTTCTATTTTCCTTTATCGGTAGGAATACAATGTATTTTCCAGAATCGTAATTCAATCTTGCTTTTTCTAACATTAAATCTTCATAACGAGGTAATTTTCCCGTTTCCTTCATTTCTAAGGCTCCTTTATCTATCGGATTGCCATGTATATCTATAAATACTACTTTATGGTCATTTACTCTCGCAATTGAGTCTCGGGTTTCTGAAATTCTTAGTTCCGCAATTATCGTAGGTCTCGTGTCCTTTTCTCGTTGTTGAATTAGTTCTGGAATTACAGTGGAGGTCTCTTTTTCGCTTGTTGTATCCGTGCCTTCTTTTTCTCGATCGGTTATTTCTCTATCTGTACTTACATCGATTTCTGCTAATGCTTGGTCTAAATATTTTATGGGGGTTTCTTCTGTTGTAAAATGTTTTCGGGTAAAACCCTTTCCTTGATTTTTAGAATCACTGGATTGAGGCAAGACGTGTGGTTTAGCTTCGAATATGGGAGAGTCTTCGGTTGACGTATCTATTTCGAATCTTTTTGAGACAGGATAGCGAATCGGTGAGACTTCCTCTCTCTTTCTGATTGGTAAACAAACTTCCGGAGGGTTCCTAGATAATGCGTCTGCGTTTGCGTTCGCCCTGCCTTCTTTGTATACAATATCAAATTCGAAGTCCGATAACTTTAATTTCCATTTCCAAATTCTTGAAGTAGGATCTTTGATAGAATGCATCCACACTAAAGGTTTGTGATCGGTTACGATGGTAAACTTTCTTCCGTAAAGATACGGTCGGAAGTGCATTGCGCTGTAAACAATTGCCAGACACTCCTTTTCTATGGTAGAGTAGTTTTGTTCGGCGGGATTTAATAGCCTTGAGGCATACGCAATCGGCAAATCCTTTCCGATTGGCCCTTGACTCAGTACACCGCTTATTGCATATCCTGATGCGTCTGTAGTAAGGTTAAAGGGTTTAGAAAAGTCTGGATATTGCAGGATGGGTTTCGTCACTGACGCTGTCTTTAAATTATTGAATGCGTTTTCTTGATTTTCTGTCCATTTAAAGGGAGTGTCTTTCTTTAATAGTTGTGTCAATGGTTTCGCGACCTTGGGGAAATCGGGGTATAAATCTTCTGTAATATCCTGCTAGTCCCAGAAATTGTTTGACATTTTTCGCCCTCTTTGGTCGTGGAAATTTTGATACGGCTTCGACTTTCTTTGGGTCGTGTTTCACGCCATCCTCACTAATTATATGTCCTAAATAATTCACCTCGTGTCGTAAAAATTCGCACTTATCAGGTTGTAATCGTAATTTAGCTTTCCTCAGTCTTTCCATTAATTTATTAAATTTAATTTCGTGTTCTTGGAGAGACGTGGAATAAATCACTATGTCATCCAGATAGACGAATAGTTCTATTCCTTGCAGACCAGATAATATTGAATTCATCAAACGTTGAAATGTTGCCGGGGCATCTTTTAATCCAAAGAGCATTCTTTTGAATTGAAAATGCCCGTATGGTGTCGAAAATGCAGTTTTGTGGGCATCTTCCTGTGACATACGGATCTGGTGAAAGCCCGATGCCAAGTCAAACGTGGAAAAATATTTTGCACTTCCTAATTGATCCAATATTTCTGTAATGTTGGGTAGTGGGAAGGCATCGCCAATCGTTTTATCGTTCAATTTTCTATAATCGATGACTAATCTCCAGCGCTTATTTCCTTGCGAATCGGGTTTTTGGGCACAATCCATAACGGGGAGTTATATGGAGATATTGATGGTTCCACTACGTCCGTATCTAGTAGTTCTTGGACCTGTCGATTTATTTCTTACTGTTTAGTATTGATGGGTATATTATCCGTTGTAATTATCCTATGTTCCAGAACTTCGGTTGCTTCCAATGTATCTCCTGGAATATGAAACCTATCTTGATTATTACGAATCAATTTTTTAGCATTTTCCTTTTCTTCTTCGTTCAAATGTTCGAGTCGTAGTAACTCATTTATTTTATCGTACCTACTTTCCTCCGATCTTAGAACTGTATTGCACGCTGTCATAGGAAGCGGGGGGCGGGGGGGGGGGATTTTCAAATTCTTTAATTACCATCGTTGGTGTTGTAAATACGTAATCTCTCGAAGTAGTATTTATTACTCTTATGTAACCTTTTCCTTTATGATTCCTCACAACTGCATTACCAAAATAGATTCCCTTGTTCGGCTCGATTCTTGGAATAAATCCCTCTTTTATCACTGGATTAGCGATATTAATCGAACACGTTATTGAACTTCGCTTCGGTATAATTATTTTTTCTTTAGTATCGAAGGGAATATAAATATTTCCCCATCTGATATGTCTTCCCTCATAATCTAAACGAGCCTTACAACCTGCAAAAAATTCGGATCCTAGGATTCCGTCTTGATCGATTAGCAATGAATCATCGACTACATGAAAAACAACCGGATGGCCCGCAACCTGTATTACCGTCTGCCCTAAGGAGACCAGGCTCGTTGCCGTAATTCCTCGCACTTCGATTGATTCCTTTTCGTCGATGATGGCTGAATCGAGTATAGCAGGTTTCTTGATAATGTTGATTTCCGATCCAGAGTCTAATAATAAACTCGTCTTAGTCTTTAGATCTGGGGAAACTATTCGTGCAGTTGGGGTCGTTGGGGAATCGTTAAATTTTATTGAAATAATTCGGAGAGGTCGCCTTCCGAATCTGAATTCAACTCCTGATGATTTTCCTTCGCCGGTTGCTTGTGCTTCACTCTTTTCCTTTTGCCTTGAGATTCTGGATTCTCTGTCTGTGACCTCGTTTGGTTGTGGGATGACTCCCCCACAATATTTAGTGGTTGTTCGTTCGATCTTATGGTCGGCATTGCGTTCGCTCTGTCTCTCGTTATGGGTGGTGGAGTCGATCTCGCGGGGGTGGCTGTCCTTGTTGTGTTTGTTGCCGGTCGCCTGGTTCGATGGTCTCGAAGCATAGGGTACGATTAATCCGGCATCTACTCGGGCTTTAAATTTGTAACAGTCTTTCACTAGATGCCCGGGTTTTTTGCAATAGTTACACGTGATATTTTGTCTTGTAGAATTCAAAAAATTCCGCGATGGAGGTAGCGATCTTCGATCTTGGCGGTTGTTCCTGATATTGTTGTTAGTGTTCGAAGGATGTGCGTTGCCGCGTCTGTAATAGTTCGAGGGTGTCGGTCGTTGGGGTCGCGTTCTATCGGTTATTTGTTTCAATTCGTGTGTTGCTTTGACGGCTTGACGATACGCATCTTCTAAAGTATGGTACCCTGCTATTTTTACTCGCACATATACCTCGTTCGGAAGTCCTTTAACGAAAGCTTCTTTCGTTTCCCAATCTACAGTATCTTGGATATCGGGAGATATGATGCCGTAGTCGCCTCTTTCTCCGTCCATTATTGCCAATCTAAGATTTCTAACGCGATCCATATAATGTAATATGTCTTCCTCGGGTCGTTGAAATATCGTTCCTAATTCCCCTTTATATTCGTTAAGAGATTTCTTTGGGCCGAATAGATCCTTTAATTTGTTTCCGAAATCGTTTAGACTCATTAATTCTGTGTCTTCGATGGCGAGGAGCGCGTGTCCACGGAGCTTAATTACTAACAATTTTACCAATTGAGGTTCTTGATATCTGGGAATCATATTTCGCGCGCGCTCACAAGCTCTTAAAAAGTGGAATACCGATGGTCGATATCCGTCAAACATTGGCACCGATTCGATCGCATCTTTTAGCTTAATTGGCTGGGTATGTCCACTCGGCTGGACCGTCTCTTGTTGCGTTGTCGGCGGCGATACGGGTGTTTTAGGTTCTTGTTTTGTTTTAAGTTCGAATAAGCCGCTTTGTAATTCGGCGAGTTTTGCACTCATATCGCGAAAGTTCGCATCCCATGCTTTAAGCTTTTCCGACAATGTCAAAACCATTTCTTCGTCCAACGATTCCACTACACTCGCCATTGTTTCTTAAATATTTGTTAAATATATATATTAATCAAGATAGACTAACTAAATATTAACGACAAGACATGACTAAACTCGATGCGAAGGAATAAAGTTATGCTACACGAAATAACTGGTAACACAATACACAAAACATTAACTAAATTAAACGAGACATACATAAATGCAAGTCACGTATAATCGAAACAATGACTATTGAAATTCGGTAACAATACAATCCATGCTATCGCATTAAAGTAGCACACGGTATTGACACACACAATATCATGAAACACAAAACAATATTACAAAACACTACTAAATAAAATTATAGTGATTAACAATTAATTAGTTATTTCAACAACACGTTACTGTTGACATTAAACCAACGCCATACCAAAGAGACACGCGAGCGACCATGTTGAAAAGTTCGTCGCGCGCACATACAAATAACAGCCAATGCAATACAATACAGCATCATAATAGCAATGTTAGGTACTAATAAAAAAAAAAAAAAAAAAACAAGAAAGAGGGGGAGAGAGTTAAGGAAAATATATATAATAAATAACAACTAACATAATTATAACATATTATATATATTATATTATATACAGGGATACAGTATTCGTACAAAGGAACAGATCCAAACGAAAATTATATATATAAAAAAAAAATAAATAATATATATATGTAATATCGTGATATAATATATTTACAAGGAATGGATGATACAGATGTTAATCGGACAGAAAAAGACGATTGTTGTTCAACCTGAACTATTCACACCAAACGTACAGAAAACAGCACAACTAAATAATTAGATAACGACTCGACTTTCACAAAATGCAATCAACACTCTCTCGGCAACGCCACTCGCAAACTCTGTTTGTTGATTCCTTTTCTCCCGTCCCTTGGCAACCGCTCGTGGCCAAGATCACGTAGGTCTCCTCTTTCCAAAACTACGCGATCAAAAACAAACGCCTCGGCTCTCGCGACATTCCACGCGGTTCACCCGCCAACTCCCAGGCCTCTCACTCACGATACTACACTCGGCCATCCTGCAATAACATCTGCCCTCAGATGTTGCCTTCTATCTCGCTGTCATCAGATGCGTCACTTTCGGCGTTTATGACCCAAGGTTTCATAAAATCAGCAGTAGTTGATGACCGTTTTGGCCCCTCATGCTCTCCTACCTTCTCCACAATGTAGCGATCATTCCGCATTGCTCGCACTATCCGGTACGGACCCAAAAATCTTCCTCCCAGTTTTAATCCTGGGCCAAACTGCGTTCTCTTTATGGCCACCAACTCTCCACTTAGGTACTGTTTCGCACCTTTTCTTCTTTTGTTGTAGTGCCTCCGATTTTCCTCTTGAGTAGCAGCAATTTTCTTTTTCGCGTCCTCACGCAGTTAACGACGTTGCTCTTCGAATTCCACCACCCATTCTTCTTCAACCAATTTTCGGATCTGTGGGTCTTCTTTAGTTTGCATCTCGACCCCGACAAGTAGCTGGAAAGGAGTTTTTCCCGTGCTCCTGTTTAATGTAAAATTCAGGTATTTCTGTACTTGGTCGACATGTTTATACCAATCATCGGGTTTAGGGGCAGTCAGTTTAGTTAGTAAAGGTATGAGTGTCCTGTTTACCCTCTCTACCTGCCCGTTCCCCCTCGGCGCCCCCGTCGTGACTAATAAATGCTTTATATTTTCTTCTTCGCAATACTCTTGGAACGCGTTGGATGTGAACGCTGTTCCCCGATCAGAGATAATTCGTCGTGGGTTCCCAAAAACAGCCGCTTGCTTTTTCAGTCGATCGATAACATCCGCGGTATCAGTAGATCTAGTAGGATAAAGCCACGTAAACTTCGCGAACGCATCCACTACTACAAAGATGTGTGCGTATCTTTTCTTTGTAGCTGTCATAGGGCCCACATGGTCAATATGGTAAGTGTCTAACGGTGTGTCACCTTTGTCTAACGGATTTAGATATCCCTCTTGCTTGCCCAATTTTCGTTCGGCTAGGATACAATCGAGACAGTTAGATACCACATGCTCGACCTTTTCACGTAGCCCCTTAAACCAAAAGTCCTTCTTGACTATAGCTTCTGTTTTGGTGACCCCAAAATGCCCACGCTCGTGCGCCTGCCTGACTACCTGAACCTGCATAGCCTTCGGTACTACTATTAACACATCATCCTTACACTCTTTATACAAAATATTGTTCCTTATTACATACCCATCGACCTGATTGCACGTTGCGGCGTCTAAAATCCTACGGACTTCAACGTCCTTGTTCTGTGCACTTCTCAACCGTGCAATCAGCCCGTCTTCACTTTCCGTTACATACATAGTGCTCGGCAGGGGGTTTCTACTCAGAGCATCCACATGCTGCATGCTTTTACCTGGCCTATGACACACCTGATACTTAAACTCGTCTAGTAACAAGGCCCATCTGGCTACACGCACACACAAATCTTTCTTTTTCATTGTCATAGCAAACGCTTGGCAATCCGTGACGATAGTAAACGGCATACCTAACAGATATATTCTAAACTTGTTCAACGCTTTTACAATTGCTAGTACTTCCAGTTCGTAACTGGTGTACTTTGCCTCGGCGGGAGTTGTTTTTCCGCTGGCAAAGTAGACCGGATGGAATTTTCCATCGTCCAGATCTAGTTGCATTAAAATTGCTCCGTAACCCTCTGCGGACGCGTCTGTATGCAACTCAGTCTCCGCGCCCATTCTATACAACTTTAACACTGGTTCGTTGACAAGCGCTGTTTTCAAGATTTCAAAGGCCTCTACTTCTCGATCGCCGAACTGAAATTTTACCTCCTTTTTCAACAAATCCGTCAAAGGCTTAGCAATCTTCGCGTATCCCCTAATAAATTTTCGAAAGTACCCCGTAAGTCCCAAAAAACTCTGAACCTTTTTAACAGATGTTGGCTTGGGAAAGTTTGCTACTGCCCTAGTTTTATGTGTAGACGGCCTTATGGTATTTTTTGAGACTATATACCCCAAATATTCAATTTCCTGCTGCAGAAAACGACATTTTCTCCAGTTTATAATCAGCCCATACTGCTCAGCTAACTCTATGACCATTTGCAAACGTTCCCACGCCTCCTCTAAATTCTTTGCAAGAATAATAATGTCATCCATATACACGATAACAATACCTTTACCTACTAGTTCCTTAAAGATCATCGAAATATACTTCTGAAACACAATGGGTGAAATCTTTAAACCAAACGGCAACTTCAAAAATTCATATTGCCCCGATGGCGTAACGAAAGATGTATATTTTCGGCTGTCTTTGTCTAAACACACGTGAAAAAAACCATTCTTTAAATCCAACGTTGTGAAAAACTGAGTACCTTGCAATGCATCTAAAATATCATCAATTAAAGGCAATGGGAAATGTGGACACTCAATAAGTTCATTAAGCTCGCGAAAATCAACACAGACTCTGATAGAACCATCTTTCTTTCTAACTACAACTATGGGACTTGCATATTCTGAGTTTGACGGTTTTATTGTGCCTTCATTTGTCCATACTACGCGATCAAAAACAAACGCCTCGGCTCTCGCGACATTCCACGCGGTTCACCCGCCAACTCCCAGGCCTCTCACTCACGATACTACATATATACATTAACTATTTTTATATGTGTGTACAGAACTGATGGCGAACTCATCAACCATTTTCTGAACGACGGATGGAAGAACATGAATAGCAATCCACACAGTGGAACTGTAAAGTATTTGTACGCCACTCACGAAACCAAACACTGATGCTATCCACCTGTAAACAAACAACGTTTATAACTATGCATATAATTTTCACTTATGTTCACCACTATATATATATACACGCATGTTGTAAAGTAGGCGATATTTATAACATTCACTTCCATTGATAATGCAAGTGACTCATAAAAATAAGCCGTCATATTTACCATTGCACGCACATATATATATATATATATATATATATATATATACTCGAAAACAAGGTACATTTGTGATATTTATTCCTATTGATGATATATACTTATATATTTATAACAATAAAACAAATCTCATTTATACTACTTACCAATACGTACGCATATATGTATATAATTACAATCCAAGTAGTATTCATAATATTTATTTTCACTGATAACAAGTACGTAAAACCTAAAATAAAACAAAGGTTTTAACAATAAAAAAAACAAAAAAAGAAAAAGGGGAAGAAGAAAAAAAGGAAAGAAAAAAAATATAACATTGTTAGGGAAGTGATACATTTACACTGTACATGAGAGTGTGTGTGTAAGGGCCAGAGGGCGTCAAGGTCATAGTGGAGACAAAAGACTGTTGCCAGATGTTAGAAGAATCTAGGATAGTCGGTTGGCGACCAGCGTGCGTGCAAGACGTTCTTCAGAGAGTAATATAGATGTATAACTGTTGTGTGGGAAATGTAGGCAATAATTTGTATTCCCATATCCTCGAATTTCCTTAACAAATATATATAAATATAAAATTTTCTTTTTCTATAAAAGGTTATTCCTATTTCTGATAAACTCGAGAAATGAAAACATTATACCATGATACACTGACACAAAGATACACCACACAGAAGAGACTAATAGAGAACGCTTTAAGCTTGGCAAACTTACCACCCGACGAATTTGCATACACCATAACCAAAACCCAGGACAGATGGCTTTGATCGCAGGAGAAGCGGTCCATATAGTCAAATGCATTCCGGTACAAGTAAAGGTACGACATACAACAAAATGCTACTCGGAACTACCCGTTTGGCAAAGGAATCGCACCACAGGAACTCCGCCCGGACGTGCGCCAAACGTGGCGATATTCAGCACCATCGTCGTTGGCCACGAGCGGAATATATACCCAAAAGACCTCGATGCACTACGGGACCACGTCATGTTCCCGGCAGAAAATCTGCAGTCTTGAACGCATTGGCCAGAGGAGCAACAGGAAAAACAATCGTCCCTGGAACAGTAAACATCCTGGGAATGATGGACAAAACACATTAACGACAATAGCGAAAAATACCGTATCAAGCTTGTTTTATGGAATCTGGAACTGTCAGTGCAGCAATATTTGGAATACTCGCAATATTTAAACTAATCAAGACAATAATATATATAGCCGCACACGGATACCAGTTACGTGAAACTTACGAATGCGGAATCGCCCTATTAGGAGCAATATGCGGCTCAGTCACCCACCCGCTACTATACCTCAAAAGAAGACGAAATATCGATGATCAAACAGCACAACCTCAAGGGATATCGATAACACCGGTAGTCACTCAACTACCAACGACATCTACGTCCGCCTTGAGCGAACTCAGAGATACCATCAGTCAAATTTCCTTTGGAAATTTGAACTCCAAGGGCGGGGATGTCACGTCCCGCGCACCGCACGCGCCGTAACAAGAACAAGAAAACCATTCTATACAAAACACGCGAATAAGGATTTGAATGCACAAACGAACACACGGCACTACGAAACGAAAGGAAGGATTAACAAAACGAGGGCGATTAACGGATCCAAC
The DNA here is from genome assembly GCF_051014615.1 of Bombus vancouverensis nearcticus. Taxonomy (NCBI): domain Eukaryota; kingdom Metazoa; phylum Arthropoda; class Insecta; order Hymenoptera; family Apidae; genus Bombus; species Bombus vancouverensis. Next base: position 329,135 of record NW_027468915.1, on the reverse strand, counting down.
CAATAAACAAAATACATATACACACAAATCTAAATAAACCAGGAAATAAGAATAACTACAAAAGGGGAAAATAATTGAAACGCCGGGAATATATACATATATATATATATATAAATATATTTCAATCAATCAATTTGGAGAGTTACATATAAGTATAAACATATATGCCGAACATGTAATAACCTAGTAAATATTAGAGACAGTGCTTCCAATACTATGCAATAAATACAATATTATCAATTTATGAAATATAAGTATACATGAAGTCAAAAACTAATAGTTTAACGAATACATAAAACATACAATATTGTATTATTAAAGAAATGAAGGTTACATTGTCAGAAATATATATATGTGTGCGAATTCTATCAAACCGATAATCTAAGATACATACTTAAAACTAGCCTACATTCCGGTAAGGAATTATAAAATAAGAACTATATTACGGAACATCCATGTCTATATATAAATATATAAATTATATTCTAAACTAAACTACTATTAATGTATGCGCATTCTACATTATTGATTCAAATCGATAATCTAAGATACATACTTAAAACTAGCCTACATTCCGGTAAAGGATAAATAAATAATTGACATTTCATTTCGTATGAATACTACACTGCCAGGAGAAATATGCATATGAATACGTATATATATATATATATATGTATGTGTGGGCGTATGTTTTATATTATCGAATACTCTATAAAATAAACTACTCAAAACAATAAATAACGCAATCGAAGAATTACAAAACATTAGCCATATTAAAATGACACACAACATAAATATATATATACGTATATTCACACGAACAATACTTTTGTCACTTTAAAACAATATTAATAAATAAATGTTCTAATTGCGGTAGAATAAGGAAAAACGAGCCTCAGACGGAAAATTACTTCGATATCAAGCAAAACTAAAGACCCGTCACTATAACTTTACTGATGACATTTATGAGCAGCCATGTTAGATTTACACGCGTATGGCGACAGGAATATTAGGGATTAATGGAAGTCAGTCGCGAGAAATAAATCATGAAAACACATTGTTAACACTTTTCTTTAATAAAATCTGTGCGCAACTACAAATGTAAAAAATATATATATGTCGGAGATGAAAGAACACCGGAGTCTGTAATTGAACAATTGTAGTTATTCAATCCGATTGTAATTGTTCGAGAGTTGTGATAATGAGCTTGGGCTCGAGGCGACAGTCAGTCGCCGAACGTAGCCGCGGTTACGGGATGAACGCTTTGTTTAACAAAGGTATGGAGTAATTCTATAGCTCTCCTTAAAAGAAATATTCGTGGCGACACGCGACAGTAAACATTCCAACGGTTTCTGTCCCGTGGCTCGCCACACGCACACCCTATTCTTCGAATAAGATGATTCACGCCCCTAACCCTATTTCTAATGTAAACCCGACATATATATATATATATATATATATATATATATATATATATATATAATTAATTAAAAAGCGGGAAATATAAAATTAAAAATACATATATTTAACAAACATAAAATAGATATCACATTTAAAAAAAAAATATATATATATATCATACATAAGAACAAAAGACATTTAAAAGGAAAAAAAAATAATAATAAGGAACCTCTGATGGAAATGCCTCCGCAAACATTGTTCGAACGTCGATCACCGAAACCTAGGGAAACAACAAGAAAGGGAAAAACATCAAAATCGCAAAAACAATCATAAGCGTACCCCCAGCGGACCACCACCCCGTGGGGGATGGCATAAATAAGCAAAGCAACGTAGAGCAGGGCTCATTATTATTCCGGTGAACATTCTTATTACGTCCATTGCTCATTATTATTCTGGTGAACATTCTTATTACGTTCATTGCTCATTATTATTCCGGTGAACATTCTTATTACGTTCATTATTCTTCGTTCATTATTCTTTGCTCATTATTATTCTGGTGAACATTCTTATTACATTATTCTTCGTTCATTATTCTTTGCTCATTATTATTCTGGTAAACATTCTTATTACGCTCATTATTCTTCGCTCATTATTATAGTGATCATTGTTATTACCGTTCATTATTCTTTGTTCATTATTATTGCGATCTTCGTTATTACGGTTCATAATTATTTTGTTCACTCTTTGTGTTCATTGTTACTACGTTCGTTATTGCGCTCATCTTTAGAAATTTCGTATAGTATTTTGCGCTTCGGTGTCTTTAGTTTTTCGGTCAAGAAAAGAGAGCCGCGACTAAGTAAAAAGAAAATTTTATCTTTGAACGCGCATTGTAATTGCGGTATTAATCCAGTTAGGATTAAACGCAGGTTTAAGAATCGAAGACCACACGATGGCGTGTTTCATCTTAGCCGGCCTCGTGGCGGACCCAAACTACACGACATATCTTAGGACGGTAAGACTCGATAAGAATCTAACCTCGAGGGTCGTGAAATCCGATCTCCTACTTGAGGAAAGGAGAATGGAAGCGGCCATGGGTCCCTCCGAGAAGAACAGTGCAATGGCGGCTTGCAAACAATCGAAGACCAAGCCCCAACAAAATCAAGATGGCGCTAAGAAAAAGCACAAAAACCCAAAGGATAAAAAATGCTATAAATGTGGAAAACGAGGCCACATATCGTACAACTGCCATGAGGGAAAAGAAGACAAGGAAGAGAAAGACCCAGAAAATAAAGTGGAGAAAGGATCGGAAGATAAACCGAGATCCAAGGGACTTATCTCCACACTGGCTTTATCATCTATCAACCACGTGGAAAGGGACAGGATCAGCTATCTTGACTGGGGAGCCTCAAACCATATGACCCCGGATAGGTATCGGTTCGTGGACTTCGTGCCTGCGACTGGACAGATCCGGATTGGTAAGGGGTACCTGGAAGTCAAGGGAAAAGGCACGATCGTCGTGAAGATGACCAAAGCCTGTGGCGGGTGGAGTCTATCCTTGTCGAACGCCCTGTGGGTGCCTGAATTAGATGTAAATCTAATCTCGATCAGGCAATTGGCAGTGAAAGGCGTCACCACAGTGTGTACGAAGGATGAGGCCGTCGGCACACATGATGATGGGGATGTGGTATTTAACTCAAAGGTAGGAGACAACGTGTACTATCTAGAGACAATACCACCTGAGAGGCATGTAGCAAACGTTTCCATGGAGAACGATCATGAAGAACCTGGAAATGATGACGACCACGCCGAGGTTATTGAAGCTAAGGCGTACAAAGGTATCGTGTCATGGCATGAGAGGTTAGGTCATCTACATGGGGACGCGATGAGAAAGATCCCTGTGAAGAACGTGAAGGAGGGCTCTAGGATACATGAGGAACCATGCGGGGTCTGCGTGAAAGGGAAAATGACAAAAGTACCATTTCCGAAGACAGCCCACCACATGTGTCAACGTCCTTTAGAAATAGTTCACAGCGATATTAGTGGCAGAACGCAATGCAAGTCGCTGGGCGGAGGTAATTATTTCGTAACGTTCATAGATGATTTTTCTCGTTTCATGCACGTCAGAATCATCAGTAGGAAGAATGAAGTACTCAAGTGCTTCAAGGAGTACCGGGCGGAGGTGGAGGCTTTACACCAATCCAAGATAAGTGCCCTTCAAACAGATAACGGGGCTGAGTACACAGGAGAAAACTTCGAGAACTACCTGAAGGAGAAAGGCATCTTACACAGGAAAACTGTTCCTAGAAACCCTGAACAAAATGGGGTCTCCGAACGAGCGAACAGAACCCTGGTCGAGATGTCCAGATGTTTACTCATCCAATCTGGACTCCCTGACTATCTGTGGGGGGAGGCTGTGAACGCGGCATGCCACATAAGAAACCTATGCCCATCCGCTGCCATCGGAGACAAGATCCCACTGGAATTATGGAAGGGTAAGGGATGTGACCTCCAAGGGGAGATAAACAGACTGAGAGTGTTTGGATGCAGAGTCTGGTATCTAAAGAGTCCAAGCGGAGGAAAATTCGAGAGCAGAGCGGATGAGGGGATATTTGTGGGATATGACAGACAGGTCAAAGGTTATAGAATTTACCTACCGAAGATCCAAAAGGTGATAATATCCTGTCATGTCAGGTTCGAGGAGAACACGTTTCCCTACAAGAGCGCTAAGGCGGAAACGAACCATATAAAGGATAAGTCCTCGGAATGGATATGGGATGTAGAAACCTTTGAACATAGGGGAGAAGCCGGTCAAACTGACGTCGAGACACAGAGTGACGGAGAAAACGACGAAGGGGAAACCGACTACTTTATGGACAGTTTAACGTGTGAGGACAATCCAGTGAATACTGTGAGTGTACCGTTTGTGCCGAGGAGGTCGGCAAGACTACACAAACCAAGAATATGTGATTGTTGTGCTCACACTGCGACTGTTTGTAAAGCTCAAAACGTGTGTGTACCTGTGAATGCGTATGAAGCCCTGAGGGGGCCAGACGCTCAAAAATGGACTGATGCAATAAGGAAGGAACTAGACAATCTAAAAAGTAAAGATGTGTGGGACATTGTGCAAAGACCCTTAAATAAAAACGTTATAGACTGTAAGTGGGTGCTTGTGATAAAGAGAGACCCTGATAGGTATAAGGCTAGGCTAGTAGCTCGGGGATTCTGGCAGAGGCCTGGAGTAGATTATTCAGAAACCTTTAGTCCAATAGTAAAACGCAGAACTCTAAGAATTCTGCTTGCTCTATGTGCGGAAAATGAGTGGGTTTACGAGCACATCGATGTGGAATGTGCGTATCTCAACAGCCCTCTGGATGAGGATATATACATGGAGCAACCAGAACTCTTTAGAGTTCCAGGTAAAGACAGAACTAAATTTGTGTGTAAGCTCAAAAAGAGCCTGTATGGACTGAAGCAAGCTGGAAGAATGTGGTTCAGACACACCAATAGCATTTTAAGAGGTATGAGTCTGAACCCATGCGTGAGTGGTCCATGTGTGTATGTGGATGCGTCTAAAAAATTTATTGTAGCTGTGTATGTGGACGACATCCTTGTGTTTGGGACGAATGAGTGGATTGAGATATTCAAAACTAGGATTAAGGACAAATTAGATGTTAGAATGCTAGGTGTAGACACTCAATTTCTGTCCATCCACCTGAGTAAGCCAAACAGCACCACTGTAGTATTCGATCAATCTGTACAGATAGGTCAAATGCTGGATCTGTTTGACATTACTCGTGAGGTTGGGGTGGTGGGAGTGTCGACACCGCTAGCTAGAGAATGTGAGGCTGGTTTTGATATTGAACGTGATGAGCCTTTCGACAGTAAATTATATGAACAAGCTGTGGGGCACATAATGTATGTAGCTACTGTAAGTCGTCCTGATGTTGCGTGTGCAATAGGGAAACTAAGCCAAAGATGCGCGAATCCGACTGTATCCGATTGGAAAGCAGTGAAGCGGGTATTCAGATATTTACTAAAGACCAAAGACTTGAAGTTAGTATACCAAAGGACCGGGCAACCTCTCAAGGTGTTTTGCGACTCGGATTTTGCGGGTTGTACGGTAGACAGGAAATCCAGGAGCGGGTATGTGTTCATACTCGCTGGTGGTGCGATATCCTGGCTATCCAAAAAACAACCGATTATAGTTCAATCGACGTGCGAAGCGGAATTTGTGGCAAATGCAGGAAGCAGCAAGGGAAACAGTGTGGATTTCTTTACTGTTAAAGCACGTCCAAGTGCGTTACTTTTACGTTAAGAACTGCGTACCGAGGGGGATACTAGATTATACTTATGTACCTAGTCCTGAGAATGTGGCTGACATTCTCACCAAAGGCCTAAATAGGATTAAGACTCAGCAATTTACCAAAGCTATGGGGCTTGTAGAAACTAGCGATCAAAGGGGAGTGTTGAGAAATGTTAAGTTGGTATGATCGCTGCTTACTACAAGCTAAGTTGGTACGACTTCTAACGACGCTCTTTTGTCTTAGAAGTCGACCACGTTGTTCTATTGACTTGGAGATTCCTGTGTGGTAAGACGTGTTATAAGACTGAAATATATTGGAGAAAACGAATCTAAGTGAATCGTTATTTTATAAACCCAAAACCTTATTAAATAACAATCAAAGCCATGTGCCCTGGGTTTTGGTTATCGTGTATGCAAATTCGTCGGGCGGTAAGTTTGCCAAGCTTAAAGCGTTCTCTATTAGTTTCTTCTGTGTGGTGTATCTTTGCGTCAGTGTATCATGGTATAATGTTTTCATTTCTCGAGTTTATCAGAAATAGGAATAACCTTTTATAGAAAAAGAAAATTTTATATTTATATATATTATATTTTTTTTCTTTCCTTCTTTTTCTTCTTTTTTTTCTTCTTCCCCTTTTTCTTTTTTTTTTTGTTTTTTTTTTATTGTTAAAACCTTTGTTTTATTTTAGGTTTTACGTACTTGTTATCAGTGAAAATAAATATTATGAATACTACTTGGATTGGAATTATATACATATATGCGTACAAAATCCATTTCTACATGTTAGATATAATAATATAACAATACTACGTAGATTAATACATAATAAAATATCCTTTTACTCCGGTTATATTTATTACTAACTCTCAATTAATCTATCTTAATTATTTTCTAACCACTTTCTATATTTATCAGCTATTTTATTTCTTCTTGTTAATCTGCGAAATCCATGCATGTACACTTCCTTGTATGGTGATTGATTGTTCACGAGGTAAGTTGCACTTTCACTGTTTTCGTTATTCGTTGAACTAACACGTTTTACATTCAAACAGTAATTGGAACACTCGTAATAAACTTCTTTTCTTTTTCCAAGTTTCCGCTATCTGTGTCGTTCGACGAACAGTGCCACGCCTCCACAGCACCGTTATAACATTTAGCGATGCTGCTCTTTGCATTAAGGCAATTGAAGTTAATTCGTTCGTTTATTTTCAGCTGGTACATGGTGTTCCGCAAGCAGGGAGCCATAACCTATTTTGCATGTAGACCTTCTTGTATGATGATTACTTGTTTACAAGGTAACTTTCACTTCCCCTCTTTTAATTATTTATTGAATCGACATGTTGTATATTCAAACAATAATTGGAGTACACATAATAATTTTCCCTTTTCCTTTTTAGGTTTTCGCTATCTGTATTATTCGACGAACAGTGTTACACCTCCTTTTGATTTATCCATAATATAGTTATAACATTTAGTAACCTTGTATTTTGCACCGAGACAATTGAAACTAATTTATTCACTTATTTTAGGTAGCTGTCATACATTGTGTTCCACGAACAATGATCCATAACCTATACTTGCACGTACACTTTCTTGTATGTTGATCACTTGTTCACAAGGTAACTTTCACTTTCACTAGTTAATTGTTCATTGAGTTAACACGTTTTATATTTAAGCAATAATTGAAACACGTATAATAATTTTCCTTTTTCCTTTTAGGTGTTCGATATCTGTATTATTCGACGAACAGCACTATAACATATACTACCGCACTACGTTGCCCACTGAAATCGCTTTATTCATTGCTTATTTCGATTATACGCTAGTTTTAACTTGTTTAAATGCACCGTTCGCGGAATCCCTTTTACTTCGATCTTGACGTTTTGGTTCTGCAAGATTTCTAGCACTTTGTATGGTCCAGTATATTGATCGGAGAATTTTCCTTTACTGGGTTCTTTTAGTAAATATATCGAATCTCCTATTTTAAGATCTTGGGGGTTGATTCGTCGGTCGTAATATTCTTTTGATCTTAGTTTGGATTTTATCAAATTTTCTCTTGCCATTCGTTGTACGGTGTTAATTTTATCGAACAGATCTTCGAGATATTCTGCGTAAGTTGGTTCCATGTTCTCTTCGATTATTACTTCACCAGTAGGTTCTCTGGCTAGATGTCCAAAAACTAATTCGTGCGGGGAGAATTTCGTTCCTTCGTGTACAGAGGTATTATAGGAAAACATAGCTAATTCTACCCATTCGTCCCAATTTTTGGAATTTTCAATGTATAATTTGAGATATTCTATCAGCACGTGGTGAGATCTTTCGATTGAACCGTTACTTTGTGGATGATATGCCGTCGTGTCTCTCTGCTACTCCGAACTACGTCGAATCTCTTTGCTACTTTCTTCATTAGTGAGGATGTAAAGTTCGTTCCTTGATCAGTGAGAATAGCTCTCGGTGACCCGAAACGACAAATAAATCGCTTTACAAAAACGTCCGCTATCTCGGCTGAAGAGATTCCTCCTAGTGGAATCCTAATTGAGTATTTTGTTAATAAGTCTTGGATAGTTAATATATATTCGTTTCCCTTTTGGGTTTTTGGTAATGGACCTATAATATCCATACTAACCTTATCGAACGCTTTACCTGGTGTGTCTGTAAGTACCATTGGTTGCTTTGCTTTTATTCTTGTGAGTTTCTTCAATTGACATTCCTTACATGTTCTTACGTAATTTTGAATTTCCTTTTTCATATTTTCCCAATAGTAATGTTGTCGTATTCTTTGATAAGTTTTTGTTATTCCTTTGTGTCCTGCTACGCTTGATTCATGTTTTTCTCGTATTATGTTGTTCCGCGCTTCCACAGATGGGGTAATTACTTCCCCAGTGCAAATGGTGATGGTTAAGGTTTTTTCCATAAATATTTCCTTTAATTTTCTGATTGTATATCGCCAGGGTATTTCCTCCAAGTTTCCTTTGCTAATGCTGAACGAAGTTAACTGTTTTTCATTTACTGCGTCTAATAGAGATCTTAGCGAGTTTAATAAATTTTCTGGTGTTATTGGAATATTTCTATTTTCCTTTATCGGTAGGAATACAATGTATTTTCCAGAATCGTAATTCAATCTTGCTTTTTCTAACATTAAATCTTCATAACGAGGTAATTTTCCCGTTTCCTTCATTTCTAAGGCTCCTTTATCTATCGGATTGCCATGTATATCTATAAATACTACTTTATGGTCATTTACTCTCGCAATTGAGTCTCGGGTTTCTGAAATTCTTAGTTCCGCAATTATCGTAGGTCTCGTGTCCTTTTCTCGTTGTTGAATTAGTTCTGGAATTACAGTGGAGATCTCTTTTTCGCTTGTTGTATCCGTGCCTTCTTTTTCTCGATCGGTTATTTCTCTATCTGTACTTACATCGATTTCTGCTAATGCTTGGTCTAAATATTTTATGGGGGTTTCTTCTGTTGTAAAATGTTTTCGGGTAAAACCCTTTCCTTGATTTTTAGAATCACTGGATTGAGGCAAGACGTGTGGTTTAGCTTCGAATATGGGAGAGTCTTCGGTTGACGTATCTATTTCGAATCTTTTTGAGACAGGATAGCGAATCGGTGAGACTTCCTCTCTCTTTCTGATTGGTAAACAAACTTCCGGAGGGTTCCTAGATAATGCGTCTGCGTTTGCGTTCGCCCTGCCTTCTTTGTATACAATATCAAATTCGAAGTCCGATAACTTTAATTTCCATTTCCAAATTCTTGAAGTAGGATCTTTGATAGAATGCATCCACACTAAAGGTTTGTGATCGGTTACGATGGTAAACTTTCTTCCGTAAAGATACGGTCGGAAGTGCATTGCGCTGTAAACAATTGCCAGACACTCCTTTTCTATGGTAGAGTAGTTTTGTTCGGCGGGATTTAATAGCCTTGAGGCATACGCAATCGGCAAATCCTTTCCGATTGGCCCTTGACTCAGTACACCGCTTATTGCATATCCTGATGCGTCTGTAGTAAGGTTAAAGGGTTTAGAAAAGTCTGGATATTGCAGGATGGGTTTCGTCACTGACGCTGTCTTTAAATTTTTGAATGCGTTTTCTTGATTTTCTGTCCATTTAAAGGGAGTGTCTTTCTTTAATAGTTGTGTCAATGGTTTCGCGACCTTGGGGAAATCGGGGTATAAATCTTCTGTAATATCCTGCTAGTCCCAGAAATTGTTTGATATTTTTCGCCCTCTTTGGTCGTGGAAATTTTGATACGGCTTCGACTTTCTTTGGGTCGTGTTTCACGCCATCCTCACTAATTATATGTCCTAAATAATTCACCTCGTGTCGTAAAAATTCGCACTTATCAGGTTGTAATCGTAATTTAGCTTTCCTCAGTCTTTCCATTAATTTATTAAATTTAATTTCGTGTTCTTGGAGAGACGTGGAATAAATCACTATGTCATCCAGATAGACGAATAGTTCTATTCCTTGCAGACCAGATAATATTGAATTCATCAAACGTTGAAATGTTGCCGGGGCATCTTTTAATCCAAAGAGCATTCTTTTGAATTGAAAATGCCCGTATGGTGTCGAAAATGCAGTTTTGTGGGCATCTTCCTGTGACATACGGATCTGGTGAAAGCCCGATGCCAAGTCAAACGTGGAAAAATATTTTGCACTTCCTAATTGATCCAATATTTCTGTAATGTTGGGTAGTGGGAAGGCATCGCCAATCGTTTTATCGTTCAATTTTCTATAATCGATGACTAATCTCCAGCGCTTATTTCCTTGCGAATCGGGTTTTTGGGCACAATCCATAACGGGGAGTTATATGGAGATATTGATGGTTCCACTACGTCCGTATCTAGTAGTTCTTGGACCTGTCGATTTATTTCTTCTCGATGTATTGGTGGATATCGATACTGTTTAGTATTGATGGGTATATTATCCGTTGTAATTATCCTATGTTCCAGAACTTCGGTTGCTTCCAATGTATCTCCTGGAATATGAAACCTATCTTGATTATTACGAATCAATTTTTTAGCATTTTCCTTTTCTTCTTCGTTCAAATGTTCGAGTCGTAGTAACTCATTTATTTTATCGTACCTACTTTCCTCCGATCTTAGAACTGTATTGCACGCTGTCATAGGAAGCGGGGGGCGGGGGGGGGGGGATTTTCAAATTCTTTAATTACCATCGTTGGTGTTGTAAATACGTAATCTCTCGAAGTAGTATTTATTACTCTTATGTAACCTTTTCCTTTATGATTCCTCACAACTGCATTACCAAAATAGATTCCCTTGTTCGGCTCGATTCTTGGAATAAATCCCTCTTTTATCACTGGATTAGCGATATTAATCGAACACGTTATTGAACTTCGCTTCGGTATAATTATTTTTTCTTTAGTGTCGAAGGGAATATAAATATTTCCCCATCTGATATGTCTTCCCTCATAATCTAAACGAGCCTTACAACCTGCAAAAAATTCGGATCCTAGGATTCCGTCTTGATCGATTAGCAATGAATCATCGACTACATGAAAAACAACCGGATGGCCCGCAACCTGTATTACCGTCTGCCCTAAGGAGACCAGGCTCGTTGCCGTAATTCCTCGCACTTCGATTGATTCCTTTTCGTCGATGATGGCTGAATCGAGTATAACAGGTTTCTTGATAATGTTGATTTCCGATCCAGAGTCTAATAATAAACTCGTCTTAGTCTTTAGATCTGGGGAAACTATTCGTGCAGTTGGGGTCGTTGGGGAATCGTTAAATTTTATTGAAATAATTCGGAGAGGTCGCCTTCCGAATCTGAATTCAACTCCTGATGATTTTCCTTCGCCGGTTGCTTGTGCTTCACTCTTTTCCTTTTGCCTTGAGATTCTGGATTCTCTGTCTGTGACCTCGTTTGGTTGTGGGATGACTCCCCCACAATATTTAGTGGTTGTTCGTTCGATCTTATGGTCGGCATTGCGTTCGCTCTGTCTCTCGTTCTGGGTGGTGGAGGCGATCTCGCGGGGGTGGCTGTCCTTGTTGTGTTTGTTGCCGGTCGCCTGGTTCGATGGTCTCGAAGCATAGGGTACGATTAATCCGGCATCTACTCGGGCTTTAAATTTGTAACAGTCTTTCACTAGATGCCCGGGTTTTTTGCAATAGTTACACGTGATATTTTGTCTTGTAGAATTCAAAAAATTCTGCGATGGAGGTAGCGATCTTCGATCCTGGCGGTTGTTCCTGATATTGTTGTTAGTGTTCGAAGGATGTGCGTTGCCGCGTCTGTAATAGTTCGAGGGTGTCGGTCGTTGGGGTCGCGTTCTATCGGTTATTTGTTTCAATTCGTGTGTTGCTTTGACGGCTTGACGATACGCATCTTCTAAAGTATGGTACCCTGCTATTTTTACTCGCACATATACCTCGTTCGGAAGTCCTTTAACGAAAACTTCTTTCGTTTCCCAATCTATAGTATCTTGGATATCGGGGGATATGATGCCGTAGTCGCCTCTTTCTCCGTCCATTATTGCCAATCTAAGATTTCTAACGCGATCCATATAATGTAATATGTCTTCCTCGGGTCGTTGAAATATCGTTCCTAATTCCCCTTTATATTCGTTAAGAGATTTCTTTGGGCCGAATAGATCCTTTAATTTGTTTCCGAAATCGTTTAGACTCATTAATTCTGTGTCTTCGATGGCGAGGAGCGCGTGTCCACGGAGCTTAATTACTAACAATTTTACCAATTGAGGTTCTTGATATCTGGGAATCATATTTCGCGCGCGCTCACAAGCTCTTAAAAAGTGGAATACCGATGGTCGATATCCGTCAAACACTGGCACCGATTCGATCGCATCTTTTAGCTTAATTGGCTGGGTATGTCCACTCGGCTGGACCGTCTCTTGTTGCGTTGTCGGCGGCGATACGGGTGTTTTAGGTTCTTGTTTTGTTTTAAGTTCGAATAAGCCGCTTTGTAATTCGGCGAGTTTTGCACTCATATCGCGAAAGTTCGCATCCCATGCTTTAAGCTTTTCCGACAATGTCAAAACCATTTCTTCGTCCAACGATTCCACTACACTCGCCATTGTTTCTTAAATATTTGTTAAATATATATATTAATCAAGATAGACTAACTAAATATTAACGACAAGACATGACTAAACTCGGTGCGAAGGAATAAAGTTATGCTACACGAAATAACTGGTAACACAATACACAAAACATTAACTAAATTAAACGAGACATACATAAATGCAAGTCACGTATAATCGAAACAATGACTATTGAAATTCGGTAACAATACAATCCATGCTATCGCATTAAAGTAGCACACGGTATTGACACACACAATATCATGAAACACAAAACAATATTACAAAACACTACTAAATAAAATTATAGTGATTAACAATTAATTAGTTATTTCAACAACACGTTACTGTTGACATTAAACCAACGCCATACCAAAGAGACACGCGAGCGACCATGTTGAAAAGTTCGTCGCGCGCACATACAAATAACAGCCAATGCAATACAATACGGCATCATAATAGCAATGTTAGGTACTAATAAAAAAAAAAAAAAAAAAAAAAAACAAGAAAAAGGGGGAGAGAGTTAAGGAAAATATATATAATAAATAACAACTAACATAATTATAACATATTATATATATTATATTATATACAGGGATACAGTATTCGTACAAAGGAACAGATCCAAACGAAAATTATATATATAAAAAAAAAATAAATAATATATATATGTAATATCGTGATATAATATATTTACAAGGAATGGATGATACAGATGTTAATCGGACAGAAAAAGACGATTGTTGTTCAACCTGAACTATTCACACCAAACGTACAGAAAACAGCACAACTAAATAATTAGATAACGACTCGACTTTCACAAAATGCAATCAACACTCTCCCGGCAACGCCACTCGCAAACTCTGTTTGTTGATTCCTTTTCTCCCGTCGCTTGGCAACCGCTCGTGGCCAAGATCACGTAGGTCTCCTCTTTCCAAAACTACGCGATCAAAAACAAACGCCTCGGCTCTCGCGACATTCCACGCGGTTCACCCGCCAACTCCCAGGCCTCTCACTCACGATACTACACTCGGCCATCCTGCAATAACATCTGCCCTCAGATGTTGCCTTCTATCTCGCTGTCATCAGATGCGTCACTTTCGGCGTTTATGACCCAAGGTTTCATAAAATCAGCAGTAGTTGATGACCGTTTTGGCCCCTCATGCTCTCCTACCTTCTCCACAATGTAGCGATCATTCCGCATTGCTCGCACTATCCGGTACGGACCCAAAAATCTTCCTCCCAGTTTTAATCCTGGGCCAAACTGCGTTCTCTTTATGGCCACCAACTCTCCACTTAGGTACTGTTTCGCACCTTTTCTTCTTTTGTTGTAGTGCCTCCGATTTTCCTCTTGAGTAGCAGCAATTTTCTTTTTCGCGTCCTCACGCAGTTCACGACGTTGCTCTTCGAATTCCACCACCCATTCTTCTTCAACCAATTTTCGGATCTGTGGGTCTTCTTTAGTTTGCATCTCGACCCCGACAAGTAGCTGGAAAGGAGTTTATCCCGTGCTCCTGTTTAATGTAAAATTCAGGTATTTCTGTACTTGGTCGACATGTTTATACCAATCATCGGGTTTAGGGGCAGTCAGTTTAGTTAGTAAAGGTATGAGTGTCCTGTTTACCCTCTCTACCTGCCCGTTCCCCCTCGACGCCCCCGTCGTGACTAATAAATGCTTTATATTTTCTTCTTCGCAATACTCTTGGAACGCGTTGGATGTGAACGCTGTTCCCCGATCAGAGATAATTCGTCGTGGGTTCCCAAAAACAGCCACTTGCTTCTTCAGTCGATCGATAACATCCGCGGTATCAGTAGATCTAGTAGGATAAAGCCACGTAAACTTCGTGAACGCATCCACTACTACAAAGATGTGTGCGTATCTTTTCTTTGTAGCTGTCATAGGGCCCACATGGTCAATATGGTAAGTGTCTAACGGTGTGTCACCTTTGTCTAACGGATTTAGATATCCCTCTTGCTTGCCCAATTTTCGTTCGGCTAGGATACAATCGAGACAGTTAGATACCACATGCTCGACCTTTTCACGTAGCCCCTTAAACCAAAAGTCCTTCTTGACTATAGCTTCTGTTTTGGTGACCCCAAAATGCCCACGCTCGTGCGCCTGCCTGACTACCTGAACCTGCATAGCCTTCGGTACTACTATTAACACATCATCCTTACACTCTTTATACAAAATATTGTTCCTTATTACATACCCATCGACCTGATTGCACGTTGCGGCGTCTAAAATCCTACGGACTTCAACGTCCTTGTTCTGTGCACTTCTCAACCGTGCAATCAGCCCGTCTTCACTTTCCGTTACATACATAGTGCTCGGCAGGGGGTTTCTACTCAGAGCATCCACATGCTGCATGCTTTCACCTGGCCTATGACACACCTGATACTTAAACTCGTCTAGTAACAAGGCCCATCTGGCTACACGCACACACAAATCTTTCTTTTTCATTGTCATAGCAAACGCTTGGCAATCCGTGACGATAGTAAACGGCATACCTAACAGATATATTCTAAACTTGTTCAACGCTTTTACAATTGCTAGTACTTCCAGTTCGTAACTGGTGTACTTTGCCTCGGCGGGAGTTGTTTTTCCGCTGGCAAAGTAGACCGGATGGAATTTTCCATCGTCCAGATCTAGTTGCATTAAAATTGCTCCGTAACCCTCTGCGGACGCGTCTGTATGCAACTCAGTCTCCGCGCCCATTCTATACAACTTTAACACTGGTTCGTTGACAAGCGCTGTTTTCAAGATTTCAAAGGCCTCTACTTCTCGATCGCCGAACTGAAATTTTACCTCCTTTTTCAACAAATCCGTCAAAGGCTTAGCAATCTTCGCGTATCCCCTAATAAATTTTCGAAAGTACCCCGTAAGTCCCAAAAAACTCTGAACCTTTTTAACAGATGTTGGCTTGGGAAAGTTTGCTACTGCCCTAGTTTTATGTGTAGACGGCCTTATGGTATTTTTTGAGACTATATACCCCAAATATTCAATTTCCTGCTGCAGAAAACGACATTTTCCCCAGTTTATAATTAGCCCATACTGCTCAGCTAACTCTATGACCATTTGCAAACGTTCCCACGCCTCCTCTAAATTCTTTGCAAGAATAATAATGTCATCCATATACACGATAACAATACCTTTACCTACTAGTTCCTTAAAGATCATCGAAATATACTTCTGAAACACAATGGGTGAAATCTTTAAACCAAACGGCAACTTCAAAAATTCATATTGCCCCGATGGCGTAACGAAAGATGTATATTTTCGGCTGTCTTTGTCTAAACACACGTGAAAAAAACCATTCTTTAAATCCAACGTTGTGAAAAACTGAGTACCTTGCAATGCATCTAAAATATCATCAATTAAAGGCAATGGGAAATGTGGACACTCAATAAGTTCATTAAGCTCGCGAAAATCAACACAGACTCTGATAGAACCATCTTTCTTTCTAACTACAACTATGGGACTTGCATATTCTGAGTTTGACGGTTTTATTGTGCCTTCATTTGTCCATAATTCCATCAACTCGTCCACCTCTTTTTTCTCCGAAGGCGCCAATCTTCGCGGCCTTCGAACCACAGGTTTGTCACTCTTTAAAACGATTTTTGCCGTTATCCCAACGTCCCGCTTTTTCTCCGGCCTATACCCCCTAACGATATCGCGAATCGCTTCACGATAATGCGGTTCCCGTACGTGTGTTAGGTCTGTTTCGTCGGTCTGTTCTACCACGTTAACTCTAAACACATCCGGCACGTCTTTGTTATTCTGTTCGTCAAGCCGCAAGAAAGTCACTTCGCCTCGTTTAACCCGTAACTCTACCTGATCCAGAAAATCAGTGCCTAACAACAGGCCGTGCTTCGTCAATATTTTGTTTGAAACAACGTGCAAAGTGATTGGCAGTTTACACCCATCAACCGTCATTACCTTGGTGAATTCACCCCAGGTCTCATTGCCAGCGGAACCAACACCGTCGAACTTAAGCGTGCATTTACCTAGCGGTGGTGACCCTAACCTCGCATACTCGTCTGATCGAATGAACGTGAGATCACTACCCGTATCCACTAGTGCCACAAACCTACAATCATCTATCGCCACTTACTTCACATACTTCCCCTTTTCGGATCTTGACACTACGCAAGTCTCTTTCGGTCGTGCCGTACACCTCGCTGCAATATGTCCAAATCCGCTGCACTCGGAACACCTAACACCTTCTCCCCTCTCCGGACACTTAACACTTAGATGATCCTCACTACCGCAAATGAAGCATCTTCTTTTCTTCATTGCATCTACAGATTGACTGGGCTTCCCGTTCTTCTGGGTTTTAGCCGGCTTCACAATCGACTTTATTCTGCGACTCTTCTGCTCTTCGTACATCACTAACCTCTTCCTCAACTCTTTGATTGACGTAGCGCCGTACAATATAGCCTTATTGTTCTCGTCGTCTATTATTCCATCCACGATGTATTCCACCTTTGCTTCCTCCTCTATGTCCACATGGTTGGCTATTTCGAGCATGCGGTACATGTAAGCCAAACATGCTTCATCACTCTCCTTTTTTGTTTCTTCAAGTTTCTGATGTACTTGCCTACTGTTGACTTTCCTCGAAAATTCTTTCACTAGCCCCCTCTTCAATTCATGCCAAGTCCTGGCATGACACTCGAAGCTCGCAAATATTTTCGCTGATCCCTTCAGCAGCTTCCTCGCGTAGACTGCCTTCTGCCCATCCGACCACATGCACGTATCAGCGACTTCCTCGAACGACTCGAACCATCGTTCGACATTTTCACCTTTGTTGCCACTAAACGACTCTAATGCATCTTCGACGTCTCTAAAACTCAGTGTCGAACCAACACATGCCCTTCGACAATATTCATCACGGTCCTGATACACCCTTCGCGTACCTCTCTTGTATCCTCTTGCGTTTTTTTTTTTTTTTTGTCATTTTCATACTCACTTTCGTCGTCGCTTTCTTCTTCCGACGATATGTCATTACCATCCATGGCCGCTTGTAGCCGTGCGCGTAATTCTACTTTTCTTCCCGTCGTTTTTAAACCCAAACTAGCGAGGCGCTCCTTCAACTCCTTCGTATTCATTTTCTCAAAACTTTCATCTTCGTTACAATCACGCTCAGCTCTCTGTACATTTCCTAAATCTCGTTGACCGGTTGGCTCTTCACCGCACGTCGATCCCTTAGGATACGATTGTCCAGCCCTACACGCCCGATTCAGCCTTGCAATCAGCACTGACCTCGCACCAGATATAGGGAGGTTCATTCGCGTGAGCTTACTCCTCAGCTCCTCCAGCGTCGAACCCTCTTCATCCGACAATCGTTCGTCCCCAACGTTTGCCATTTTTCACACTACACAAAGTTAAACAGTCAACGATATCGTCTTTTATCGCATCGCGTACCGGTAAATTCACAACTAGCTCGAATAACTCTGTTAAACCGTTTCGTTTTCTGTCTTGTCCAATCCCGGACGAGCCCCCAAAAATGTAATATCGTGATATAATATATTTACAAGGAATGGATGATACAGATGTTAATCGGACAGAAAAAGACGATTGTTGTTCAACCTGAACTATTCACACCAATCGTACAGAAAATAGCACAACTAAATAATTAGATAACGACTCGACTTTCACAAAATGCAATCAACACTCTCTCGGCAACGACACTCGCAAACTCTGTTTGTTGATTCCTTTTTTCCCGTCCCTTGGCAACCGCTCATGGCCAAGATCACGTAGGTCTCCTCTTTCCAAAACTACGCGATCAAAAACAAACGCCTCGGCTCTCGCGACATTCCACGCGGTTCACCCGCCAACTCCCAGGCCTCTCACTCACGATACTACATATATACATTAACTATTTTTATATGTGTGTACAGAACTGATGGCGAACTCATCAACCATTTTCTGAACGACGGATGGAAGAACATGAATAGCAATCCACACAGTGGAACTGTAAAGTATTTGTACGCCACTCACGAAACCAAACACTGATGCTATCCACCTGTAAACAAACAACATTTATAACTATGCATATAATTTTCACTTATGTTCACCACTATATATATATATATACACGCATGTTGTAAAGTAGGCGGTATTTATAACATTCACTTCCATTGATAATGCAAGTGACTCATAAAAATAAGCCGTCATATTTACCGTTGCACGCACATATATATATATATATACTCGAAAACAAGGTACATTTGTGATATTTATTCCTATTGATGATATATACTTATATATTTATAACAATATATAATATATAGTCAAATGCATTCCGGTACAAGTAAAGGTACGACATACAACAAAATGCTACTCGGAACTACCCGTTTGGCAAAGGAATCGCACCACAGGAACTCCGCCCGGACGTGCGCCAAACGTGGCGATATTCAGCACCATCGTCGTTGGCCACGAGCGGAATATATACCCAAAAGACCTCGATGCACTACGGGACCACGTCATGTTTCCGGCAGAAAATCTGCAGTCTTGAACGCATTGGCCAGAGGAGCAACAGGAAAAACAATCGTCCCTGGAACAGTAAACATCCTGGGAATGATGGAAAAAACACATTAACGACAATAGCGAAAAATACCGTATCAAGCTTGTTTTATGGAATCTGGAACTGTCAGTGCAGCAATATTTGGAATACTCGCAATATTTAAACTAATCAAGACAATAATATATATAGCCGCACACGGATACCAGTTACGTGAAACTTACGAATGCGGAATCGCCCTATTAGGAGCAATATGCGGCTCAGTCACCCACCCGCTACTATACCTCAAAAGAAGACGAAATATCGATGATCAAACAGCACAACCTCAAGGGATATCGATAACACCGGTAGTCACTCAACTACCAACGACATCTACGTCCGCCTTGAGCGAACTCAGAGATACCATCAGTCAAATTTCCTTTGGAAATTTGAACTCCAAGGGCGGGGATGTCACGTCCCGCGCTCCGCACGCGCCGTAACAAGAACAAGAAAACCATTCTATACAAAACACGCGAATAAGGATTTGAATGCACAAACGAACACACGGCACTACGAAACGAAAGGAAGGATTAACAAAACGAGGGCGATTAACGGATCCAACCAATAAACAAAATACATATACACACAATTCTAAATAAACCAGGAAATAAGAATAACTACAAAAGGGGAAAATAATTGAAACGCCAGGAATATATATATATATATATATATATATATATATATAAATATATTTCAATCAATCAATTTGGAGAGTTACATATAAGTATATACATATATGCCGAACATGTAATAACCTAGTAAATATTAGAGACAGTGCTTCCAATACTATGCAATAAATACAATATTATCAATTTATGAAATATAAGTATACATGAAGTCAAAAACTAATAGTTTAACGAATACATAAAACATACAATATTGTATTATTAAAGAAATGAAGGTTACATTGTCAGAAATATATATATGTGTGCGAATTCTATCAAACCGATAATCTAAGATACATACTTAAAACTAGCCTACATTCCGTAAGGAATTATAAAATAAGAACTATATTACGGAACATCCATGTCTATATATAAATATATAAATTATATTCTAAACTAAACTACTATTAATGTATGCGCATTCTACATTATTGATTCAAATCGATAATCTAAGATACATACTTAAAACTAGCCTACATTCCGGTAAAGGATAAATAAATAATTGACATTTCATTTCGTATGAATACTACACTGCCAGGAGAAATATGCATATGAATACGTATATATATATATATATGTATGTGTGGGCGTATGTTTTATATTATCGAATACTCTATAAAATAAACTACTCAAAACAATAAATAACGCAATCGAAGAATTACAAAACATTAGCCATATTAAAATGACACACAACATAAATATATATATACGTATATTCACACGAACAATACTTTTGTCACTTTAAAACAATATTAATAAATAAATGTTCTAATTGCGGTAGAATAAGGAAAAACGAGCCTCAGACGGAAAATTACTTCGATATCAAGCAAAACTAAAGACCCGTCACTATAACTTTACTGATGACATTTATGAGCAGCCATGTTAGATTTACACGCGTATGGCGACAGGAATATTAGGGATTAATGGAAGTCAGTCGCGAGAAATAAATCATGAAAACACATTGTTAACACTTTTCTTTAATAAAATCTGTGCGCAACTACAAATGTAAAAAATATATATATGTCGGAGATGAAAGAACACCGGAGTCTGTAATTGAACAATTGTAGTTATTCAATCCGATTGTAATTGTTCGAGAGTTGTGATAATGAGCTTGGGCTCGAGGCGACAGTCAGTCGCCGAACGTAGCCGCGGTTACGGGATGAACGCTTTGTTTAACAAAGGTATGGAGTAATTCTATAGCTCTCCTTAAAAGAAATATTCGTGGCGACACGCGACAGTAAACATTCCAACGGTTTCTGTCCCGTGGCTCGCCACACGCACACCCTATTCTTCGAATAAGATGATTCACGCCCCTAACCCTATTTCTAATGTAAACCCGACATATATATATATATATATATATATATATATATATAATTAATTAAAAAGCGGGAAATATAAAATTAAAAATACATATATTTAACAAACATAAAATAGATATCACATTTAAAAAAAAAATATATATATATATCATACATAAGAACAAAAGACATTTAAAAGGAAAAAAAAATAATAATAAGGAACCTCTGATGGAAATGCCTCCGCAAACATTGTTCGAACGTCGATCACCGAAACCTAGGGAAACAACAAGAAAGGGAAAAACATCAAAATCGCAAAAACAATCATAAGCGTACCCCCAGCGGACCACCACCCCGTGGGGGATGGCATAAATAAGCAAAGCAACGTAGAGCAGGGCTCATTATTATTCCGGTGAACATTCTTATTACGTCCATTGCTCATTATTATTCTGGTGAACATTCTTATTACGTTCATTGCTCATTATTATTCCGGTGAACATTCTTATTACGTTCATTATTCTTCGTTCATTATTCTTTGCTCATTATTATTCTGGTGAACATTCTTATTACATTATTCTTCGTTCATTATTCTTTGCTCATTATTATTCTGGTAAACATTCTTATTACGCTCATTATTCTTCGCTCATTATTATAGTGATCATTGTTATTACCGTTCATTATTCTTTGTTCATTATTATTGCGATCTTCGTTATTACGGTTCATAATTATTTTGTTCACTCTTTGTGTTCATTGTTACTACGTTCGTTATTGCGCTCATCTTTAGAAATTTCGTATAGTATTTTGCGTTTCGGTGTCTTTAGTTTTTCGGTCAAGAAAAGAGAGCCGCGACTAAGTAAAAAGAAAATTTTATCTTTGAACGCGCATTGTAATTGCGGTATTAATCCAGTTAGGATTAAACGCAGGTTTAAGAATCGAAGACCACATGATGGCGTGTTTCATCTTAGCCGGCCTCGTGGCGGACCCAAACTACACGACATATCTTAGGACGGTAAGACTCGATAAGAATCTAACCTCGAGGGTCGTGAAATCCGATCTCCTACTTGAGGAAAGGAGAATGGAAGCGGCCATGGGTCCCTCCGAGAAGAACAGTGCAATGGCGGCTTGCAAACAATCGAAGACCAAGCCCCAACAAAATCAAGATGGCGCTAAGAAAAAGCACAAAAACCCAAAGGATAAAAAATGCTATAAATGTGGAAAACGAGGCCACATATCGTACAACTGCCATGAGGGAAAAGAAGACAAGGAAGAGAAAGACCCAGAAAACAAAGTGGAGAAAGGATCGGAAGATAAACCGAGATCCAAGGGACTTATCTCCACACTGGCTTTATCATCTATCAACCACGTGGAAAGGGACAGGATCAGCTATCTTGACTGGGGAGCCTCAAACCATATGACCCCGGATAGGTATCGGTTCGTGGACTTCGTGCCTGCGACTGGACAGATCCGGATTGGTAAGGGGTACCTGGAAGTCAAGGGAAAAGGCACGATCGTCGTGAAGATGACCAAAGCCTGTGGCGGGTGGAGTCTATCCTTGTCGAACGCCCTGTGGGTGCCTGAATTAGATGTAAATCTAATCTCGATCAGGCAATTGGCAGTGAAAGGCGTCACCACAGTGTGTACGAAGGATGAGGCCGTCGGCACACATGATGATGGGGATGTGGTATTTAACTCAAAGGTAGGAGACAACGTGTACTATCTAGAGACAATACCACCTGAGAGGCATGTAGCAAACGTTTCCATGGAGAACGATCATGAAGAACCTGGAAATGATGACGACCACGCCGAGGTTATTGAAGCTAAGGCGTACAAAGGTATCGTGTCATGGCATGAGAGGTTAGGTCATCTACATGGGGACGCGATGAGAAAGATCCCTGTGAAGAACGTGAAGGAGGGCTCTAGGATACATGAGGAACCATGCGGGGTCTGCGTGAAAGGGAAAATGACAAAAGTACCATTTCCGAAGACAGCCCACCACATGTGTCAACGTCCTTTAGAAATAGTTCACAGCGATATTAGTGGCAGAACGCAATGCAAGTCGCTGGGCGGAGGTAATTATTTCGTAACGTTCATAGATGATTTTTCTCGTTTCATGCACGTCAGAATCATCAGTAGGAAGAATGAAGTACTCAAGTGCTTCAAGGAGTACCGGGCGGAGGTGGAGGCTTTACACCAATCCAAGATAAGTGCCCTTCAAACAGATAACGGGGCTGAGTACACAGGAGAAAACTTCGAGAACTACCTGAAGGAGAAAGGCATCTTACACAGGAAAACTGTTCCTAGAAACCCTGAACAAAATGGGGTCTCCGAACGAGCGAACAGAACCCTGGTCGAGATGTCCAGATGTTTACTCATCCAATCTGGACTCCCTGACTATCTGTGGGGGGAGGCTGTGAACGCGGCATGCCACATAAGAAACCTATGCCCATCCGCTGCCATCGGAGACAAGATCCCACTGGAATTATGGAAGGGTAAGGGATGTGACCTCCAAGGGGAGATAAACAGACTGAGAGTGTTTGGATGCAGAGTCTGGTATCTAAAGAGTCCAAGCGGAGGAAAATTCGAGAGCAGAGCGGATGAGGGGATATTTGTGGGATATGACAGACAGGTCAAAGGTTATAGAATTTACCTACCGAAGATCCAAAAGGTGATAATATCCTGTCATGTCAGGTTCGAGGAGAACACGTTTCCCTACAAGAGCGCTAAGGCGGAAACGAACCATATAAAGGATAAGTCCTCGGAATGGATATGGGATGTAGAAACCTTTGAACATAGGGGAGAAGCCGGTCAAACTGACGTCGAGACACAGAGTGACGGAGAAAACGACGAAGGGGAAACCGACTACTTTATGGACAGTTTAACGTGTGAGGACAATCCAGTGAATACTGTGAGTGTACCGTTTGTGCCGAGGAGGTCGGCAAGACTACACAAACCAAGAATATGTGATTGTTGTGCTCACACTGCGACTGTTTGTAAAGGTCAAAACGTGTGTGTACCTGTGAATGTGTATGAAGCCCTGAGGGGGCCAGACGCTCAAAAATGGACTGATGCAATAAGGAAGGAACTAGACAATCTAAAAAGTAAAGATGTGTGGGACATTGTGCAAAGACCCTTAAATAAAAACGTTATAGACTGTAAGTGGGTGCTTGTGATAAAGAGAGACCCTGATAGGTATAAGGCTAGGCTAGTAGCTCGGGGATTCTGGCAGAGGCCTGGAGTAGATTATTCAGAAACCTTTAGTCCAATAGTAAAACGCAGAACTCTAAGAATTCTGCTTGCTCTATGTGCGGAAAATGAGTGGGTTTACGAGCACATCGATGTGGAATGTGCGTATCTCAACAGCCCTCTGGATGAGGATATATACATGGAGCAACCAGAACTCTTTAGAGTTCCAGGTAAAGACAGAACTAAATTTGTGTGTAAGCTCAAAAAGAGCCTGTATGGACTGAAGCAAGCTGGAAGAATGTGGTTTAGACACACCAATAGCATTTTAAGAGGTATGAGTCTGAACCCATGCGTGAGTGGTCCATGTGTGTATGTGGATGCGTCTAAAAAATTTATTGTAGCTGTGTATGTGGACGACATCCTTGTGTTTGGGACGAATGAGTGGATTGAGATATTCAAAACTAGGATTAAGGACAAATTAGATGTTAGAATGCTAGGTGTAGACACTCAATTTCTGTCCATCCACCTGAGTAAGCCAAACAGCACCACTGTAGTATTCGATCAATCTGTACAGATAGGTCAAATGCTGGATCTGTTTGACATTACTCGTGAGGTTGGGGTGGTGGGAGTGTCGACACCGCTAGCTAGAGAATGTGAGGCTGGTTTTGATATTGAACGTGATGAGCCTTTCGACAGTAAATTATATGAACAAGCTGTGGGGCACATAATGTATGTAGCTACTGTAAGTCGTCCTGATGTTGCGTGTGCAATAGGGAAACTAAGCCAAAGATGCGCGAATCCGACTGTATCCGATTGGAAAGCAGTGAAGCGGGTATTCAGATATTTACTAAAGACCAAAGACTTGAAGTTAGTATACCAAAGGACCGGGCAACCTCTCAAGGTGTTTTGCGACTCGGATTTTGCGGGTTGTACGGTAGACAGGAAATCCAGGAGCGGGTATGTGTTCATACTCGCTGGTGGTGCGATATCCTGGCTATCCAAAAAACAACCGATTATAGTTCAATCGACGTGCGAAGCGGAATTTGTGGCAATGCAGGAAGCAGCAAGGGAAACAGTGTGGATTTCTTTACTGTTAAAGCACGTCCAAGTGCGTTACTTTTACGTTAAGAACTGCGTACCGAGGGGGATACTAGATTATACTTATGTACCTAGTCCTGAGAATGTGGCTGACATTCTCACCAAAGGCCTAAATAGGATTAAGACTCAGCAATTTACCAAAGCTATGGGGCTTGTAGAAACTAGCGATCAAAGGGGAGTGTTGAGAAATGTTAAGTTGGTATGATCGCTGCTTACTACAAGCTAAGTTGGTACGACTTCTAACGACGCTCTTTTGTCTTAGAAGTCGACCACGTTGTTCTATTGACTTGGAGATTCCTGTGTGGTAAGACGTGTTATAAGACTGAAATATATTGGAGAAAACGAATCTAAGTGAATCGTTATTTTATAAACCCAAAACCTTATTAAATAACAATCAAAGCCATGTGCCCTGGGTTTTGGTTATCGTGTATGCAAATTCGTCGGGCGGTAAGTTTGCCAAGCTTAAAGCGTTCTCTATTAGTTTCTTCTGTGTGGTGTATCTTTGCGTCAGTGTATCATGGTATAATGTTTTCATTTCTCGAGTTTATCAGAAATAGGAATAACCTTTTATAGAAAAAGAAAATTTTATATTTATATATATTATATTTTTTTTCTTTCCTTCTTTTTCTTCTTTTTTTTCTTCTTCCCCTTTTTCTTTTTTTTTTTTTGTTTTTTTTTTATTGTTAAAACCTTTGTTTTATTTTAGGTTTTACGTACTTGTTATCAGTGAAAATAAATATTATGAATACTACTTGGATTGGAATTATATACATATATGCGTACAAAATCCATTTCTACATGTTAGATATAATAATATAACAATACTACGTAGATTAATACATAATAAAATATCCTTTTACTCCGGTTATATTTATTACTAACTCTCAATTAATCTATCTTAATTATTTTCTAACCACTTTCTATATTTATCAGCTATTTTATTTCTTCTTGTTAATCTGCGAAATCCATGCATGTACACTTCCTTGTATGGTGATTGATTGTTCACGAGGTAAGTTGCACTTTCACTGTTTTCGTTATTCGTTGAACTAACACGTTTTACATTCAAACAGTAATTGGAACACTCGTAATAAACTTCTTTTCTTTTTCCAAGTTTCCGCTATCTGTGTCGTTCGACGAACAGTGCCACGCCTCCACAGCACCGTTATAACATTTAGCGATGCTGCTCTTTGCATTAAGGCAATTGAAGTTAATTCGTTCGTTTATTTTCAGCTGGTACATGGTGTTCCGCAAGCAGGGAGCCATAACCTATTTTGCATGTAGACCTTCTTGTATGATGATTACTTGTTTACAAGGTAACTTTCACTTCCCCTCTTTTAATTATTTATTGAATCGACATGTTGTATATTCAAACAATAATTGGAGTACACATAATAATTTTCCCTTTTCCTTTTTAGGTTTTCGCTATCTGTATTATTCGACGAACAGTGTTACACCTCCTTTTGATTTATCCATAATATAGTTATAACATTTAGTAACCTTGTATTTTGCACCGAGACAATTGAAACTAATTTATTCACTTATTTTAGGTAGCTGTCATACATTGTGTTCCACGAACAATGATCCATAACCTATACTTGCACGTACACTTTCTTGTATGTTGATCACTTGTTCACAAGGTAACTTTCACTTTCACTAGTTAATTGTTCATTGAGTTAACACGTTTTATATTTAAGCAATAATTGAAACACGTATAATAATTTTCCTTTTTCCTTTTAGGTGTTCGATATCTGTATTATTCGACGAACAGCACTATAACATATACTACCGCACTACGTTGCCCACTGAAATCGCTTTATTCATTGCTTATTTCGATTATACACTAGTTTTAACTTGTTTAAATGCACCGTTCGCGGAATCCCTTTTACTTCGATCTTGACGTTTTGGTTCTGCAAGATTTCTAGCACTTTGTATGGTCCAGTATATTGATCGGAGAATTTTCCTTTACTGGGTTCTTTTAGTAAATATATCGAATCTCCTATTTTAAGATCTTGGGGGTTGATTCGTCGGTCGTAATATTCTTTTGATCTTAGTTTGGATTTTATCAAATTTTCTCTTGCCATTCGTTGTACGGTGTTAATTTTATCGAACAGATCTTCGAGATATTCTGCGTAAGTTGGTTCCATGTTCTCTTCGATTATTACTTCACCAGTAGGTTCTCTGGCTAGATGTCCAAAAACTAATTCGTGCGGGGAGAATTTCGTTCCTTCGTGTACAGAGGTATTATAGGAAAACATAGCTAATTCTACCCATTCGTCCCAATTTTTGGAATTTTCAATGTATAATTTGAGATATTCTATCAGCACGTGGTGAGATCTTTCGATTGAACCGTTACTTTGTGGATGATATGCCGTCGTGTCTCTCTGCTACTCCGAACTACGTCGAATCTCTTTGCTACTTTCTTCATTAGTGAGGATGTAAAGTTCGTTCCTTGATCAGTGAGAATAGCTCTCGGTGACCCGAAACGACAAATAAATCGCTTTACAAAAACGTCCGCTATCTCGGCTGAAGAGATTCCTCCTAGTGGAATCCCAATTGAGTATTTTGTTAATAAGTCTTGGATAGTTAATATATATTCGTTTCCCTTTTGGGTTTTTGGTAATGGACCTATAATATCCATACTAACCTTATCGAACGCTTTACCTGGTGTGTCTGTAAGTACCATTGGTTGCTTTGCTTTTATTCTTGTGAGTTTCTTCAATTGACATTCCTTACATGTTCTTACGTAATTTTGAATTTCCTTTTTCATATTTTCCCAATAGTAATGTTGTCGTATTCTTTGATAAGTTTTTGTTATTCTTTTGTGTCCTGCTACGCTTGATTCATGTTTTTCTCGTATTATGTTGTTCCGCGCTTCCACAGATGGGGTAATTACTTCCCCAGTGCAAATGGTGATGGTTAAGGTTTTTTCCATAAATATTTCCTTTAATTTTCTGATTGTATATCGCCAGGGTATTTCCTCCAAGTTTCCTTTGCTAATGCTGAACGAAGTTAACTGTTTTTCATTTACTGCGTCTAATAGAGATCTTAGCGAGTTTAATAAATTTTCTGGTGTTATTGGAATATTTCTATTTTCCTTTATCGGTAGGAATACAATGTATTTTCCAGAATCGTAATTCAATCTTGCTTTTTCTAACATTAAATCTTCATAACGAGGTAATTTTCCCGTTTCCTTCATTTCTAAGGCTCCTTTATCTATCGGATTGCCATGTATATCTATAAATACTACTTTATGGTCATTTACTCTCGCAATTGAGTCTCGGGTTTCTGAAATTCTTAGTTCCGCAATTATCGTAGGTCTCGTGTCCTTTTCTCGTTGTTGAATTAGTTCTGGAATTACAGTGGAGGTCTCTTTTTCGCTTGTTGTATCCGTGCCTTCTTTTTCTCGATCGGTTATTTCTCTATCTGTACTTACATCGATTTCTGCTAATGCTTGGTCTAAATATTTTATGGGGGTTTCTTCTGTTGTAAAATGTTTTCGGGTAAAACCCTTTCCTTGATTTTTAGAATCACTGGATTGAGGCAAGACGTGTGGTTTAGCTTCGAATATGGGAGAGTCTTCGGTTGACGTATCTATTTCGAATCTTTTTGAGACAGGATAGCGAATCGGTGAGACTTCCTCTCTCTTTCTGATTGGTAAACAAACTTCCGGAGGGTTCCTAGATAATGCGTCTGCGTTTGCGTTCGCCCTGCCTTCTTTGTATACAATATCAAATTCGAAGTCCGATAACTTTAATTTCCATTTCCAAATTCTTGAAGTAGGATCTTTGATAGAATGCATCCACACTAAAGGTTTGTGATCGGTTACGATGGTAAACTTTCTTCCGTAAAGATACGGTCGGAAGTGCATTGCGCTGTAAACAATTGCCAGACACTCCTTTTCTATGGTAGAGTAGTTTTGTTCGGCGGGATTTAATAGCCTTGAGGCATACGCAATCGGCAAATCCTTTCCGATTGGCCCTTGACTCAGTACACCGCTTATTGCATATCCTGATGCGTCTGTAGTAAGGTTAAAGGGTTTAGAAAAGTCTGGATATTGCAGGATGGGTTTCGTCACTGACGCTGTCTTTAAATTTTTGAATGCGTTTTCTTGATTTTCTGTCCATTTAAAGGGAGTGTCTTTCTTTAATAGTTGTGTCAATGGTTTCGCGACCTTGGGGAAATCGGGGTATAAATCTTCTGTAATATCCTGCTAGTCCCAGAAATTGTTTGATATTTTTCGCCCTCTTTGGTCGTGGAAATTTTGATACGGCTTCGACTTTCTTTGGGTCGTGTTTCACGCCATCCTCACTAATTATATGTCCTAAATAATTCACCTCGTGTCGTAAAAATTCGCACTTATCAGGTTGTAATCGTAATTTAGCTTTCCTCAGTCTTTCCATTAATTTATTAAATTTAATTTCGTGTTCTTGGAGAGACGTGGAATAAATCACTATGTCATCCAGATAGACGAATAGTTCTATTCCTTGCAGACCAGATAATATTGAATTCATCAAACGTTGAAATGTTGCCGGGGCATCTTTTAATCCAAAGAGCATTCTTTTGAATTGAAAATGCCCGTATGGTGTCGAAAATGCAGTTTTGTGGGCATCTTCCTGTGACATACGGATCTGGTGAAAGCCCGATGCCAAGTCAAACGTGGAAAAATATTTTGCACTTCCTAATTGATCCAATATTTCTGTAATGTTGGGTAGTGGGAAGGCATCGCCAATCGTTTTATCGTTCAATTTTCTATAATCGATGACTAATCTCCAGCGCTTATTTCCTTGCGAATCGGGTTTTTGGGCACAATCCATAACGGGGAGTTATATGGAGATATTGATGGTTCCACTACGTCCGTATCTAGTAGTTCTTGGACCTGTCGATTTATTTCTTCTCGATGTATTGGTGGATATCGATACTGTTTAGTATTGATGGGTATATTATCCGTTGTAATTATCCTATGTTCCAGAACTTCGGTTGCTTCCAATGTATCTCCTGGAATATGAAACCTATCTTGATTATTACGAATCAATTTTTTAGCATTTTCCTTTTCTTCTTCGTTCAAATGTTCGAGTCGTAGTAACTCATTTATTTTATCGTACCTACTTTCCTCCGATCTTAGAACTGTATTGCACGCTGTCATAGGAAGCGGGGGGCGGGGGGGGGGATTTTCAAATTCTTTAATTACCATCGTTGGTGTTGTAAATACGTAATCTCTCGAAGTAGTATTTATTACTCTTATGTAACCTTTTCCTTTATGATTCCTCACAACTGCATTACCAAAATAGATTCCCTTGTTCGGCTCGATTCTTGGAATAAATCCCTCTTTTATCACTGGATTAGCGATATTAATCGAACACGTTATTGAACTTCGCTTCGGTATAATTATTTTTTCTTTAGTATCGAAGGGAATATAAATATTTCCCCATCTGATATGTCTTCCCTCATAATCTAAACGAGCCTTACAACCTGCAAAAAATTCGGATCCTAGGATTCCGTCTTGATTAGCAATGAATCATCGACTACATGAAAAACAACCGGATGGCCCGCAACCTGTATTACCGTCTGCCCTAAGGAGACCAGGCTCGTTGCCGTAATTCCTCGCACTTCGATTGATTCCTTTTCGTCGATGATGGCTGAATCGAGTATAGCAGGTTTCTTGATAATGTTGATTTCCGATCCAGAGTCTAATAATAAACTCGTCTTAGTCTTTAGATCTGGGGAAACTATTCGTGCAGTTGGGGTCGTTGGGGAATCGTTAAATTTTATTGAAATAATTCGGAGAGGTCGCCTTCCGAATCTGAATTCAACTCCTGATGATTTTCCTTCGCCGGTTGCTTGTGCTTCACTCTTTTCCTTTTGCCTTGAGATTCTGGATTCTCTGTCTGTGACCTCGTTTGGTTGTGGGATGACTCCCCCACAATATTTAGTGGTTGTTCGTTCGATCTTATGGTCGGCATTGCGTTCGCTCTGTCTCTCGTTCTGGGTGGTGGAGGCGATCTCGCGGGGGTGGCTGTCCTTGTTGTGTTTGTTGCCGGTCGCCTGGTTCGATGGTCTCGAAGCATAGGGTACGATTAATCCGGCATCTACTCGGGCTTTAAATTTGTAACAGTCTTTCACTAGATGCCCGGGTTTTTTGCAATAGTTACACGTGATATTTTGTCTTGTAGAATTCAAAAAATTCTGCGATGGAGGTAGCGATCTTCGATCTTGGCGGTTGTTCCTGATATTGTTGTGAGTGTTCGAAGGATGTGCGTTGCCGCGTCTGTAATAGTTCGAGGGTGTCGGTCGTTGGGGTCGCGTTCTATCGGTTATTTGTTTCAATTCGTGTGTTGCTTTGACGGCTTGACGATACGCATCTTCTAAAGTATGGTACCCTGCTATTTTTACTCGCACATATACCTCGTTCGGAAGTCCTTTAACGAAAGCTTCTTTCGTTTCCCAATCTATAGTATCTTGGATATCGGGGGATATGATGCCGTAGTCGCCTCTTTCTCCGTCCATTATTGCCAATCTAAGATTTCTAACGCGATCCATATAATGTAATATGTCTTCCTCGGGTCGTTGAAATATCGTTCCTAATTCCCCTTTATATTCGTTAAGAGATTTCTTTGGGCCGAATAGATCCTTTAATTTGTTTCCGAAATCGTTTAGACTCATTAATTCTGTGTCTTCGATGGCGAGGAGCGCGTGTCCACGGAGCTTAATTACTAACAATTTTACCAATTGAGGTTCTTGATATCTGGGAATCATATTTCGCGCGCGCTCACATGCTCTTAAAAAGTGGAATACCGATGGTCGATATCCGTCAAACACTGGCACCGATTCGATCGCATCTTTTAGCTTAATTGGCTGGGTATGTCCACTCGGCTGGACCGTCTCTTGTTGCGTTGTCGGCGGCGATACGGGTGTTTTAGGTTCTTGTTTTGTTTTAAGTTCGAATAAGCCGCTTTGTAATTCGGCGAGTTTTGCACTCATATCGCGAAAGTTCGCATCCCATGCTTTAAGCTTTTCCGACAATGTCAAAACCATTTCTTCGTCCAACGATTCCACTACACTCGCCATTGTTTCTTAAATATTTGTTAAATATATATATTAATCAAGATAGACTAACTAAATATTAACGACAAGACATGACTAAACTCGGTGCGAAGGAATAAAGTTATGCTACACGAAATAACTGGTAACACAATACACAAAACATTAACTAAATTAAACGAGACATACATAAATGCAAGTCACGTATAATCGAAACAATGACTATTGAAATTCGGTAACAATACAATCCATGCTATCGCATTAAAGTAGCACACGGTATTGACACACACAATATCATGAAACACAAAACAATATTACAAAACACTACTAAATAAAATTATAGTGATTAACAATTAATTAGTTATTTCAACAACACGTTACTGTTGATATTAAACCAACGCCATACCAAAGAGACACGCGAGCGACCATGTTGAAAAGTTCGTCGCGCGCACATACAAATAACAGCCAATGCAATACAATACAGCATCATAATAGCAATGTTAGGTACTAATAAAAAAAAAAAAAAAAAAAAAAAACAACAAGAAAAAGGGGGAGAGAGTTAAGGAAAATATATATAATAAATAACAACTAACATAATTATAACATATTATATATATTATATTATATACAGGGATACAGTATTCGTACAAAGGAACAGATCCAAACGAAAATTATATATATAAAAAAAAATAAATAATATATATATGTAATATCGTGATATAATATATTTACAAGGAATGGATGATACAGATGTTAATCGGACAGAAGAAGACGATTGTTGTTCAACCTGAACTATTCACACCAAACGTACAGAAAACAGCACAACTAAATAATTAGATAACGACTCGACTTTCACAAAATGCAATCAACACTCTCTCGGCAACGCCACTCGCAAACTCTGTTTGTTGATTCCTTTTCTCCCGTCCCTTGGCAACCGCTCGTGGCCAAGATCACGTAGGTCTCCTCTTTCCAAAACTACGCGATCAAAAACAAACGTCTCGGCTCTCGCGACATTCCACGCGGTTCACCCGCCAACTCCCAGGCCTCTCACTCACGATACTACACTCGGCCATCCTGCAATAACATCTGCCCTCAGATGTTGCCTTCTATCTCGCTGTCATCAGATGCGTCACTTTCGGCGTTTATGACCCAAGGTTTCATAAAATCAGCAGTAGTTGATGACCGTTTTGGCCCCTCATGCTCTCCTACCTTCTCCACAATGTAGCGATCATTCCGCATTGCTCGCACTATCCGGTACGGACCCAAAAATCTTCCTCCCAGTTTTAATCCTGGGCCAAACTGCGTTCTCTTTATGGCCACCAACTCTCCACTTAGGTACTGTTTCGCACCTTTTCTTCTTTTGTTGTAGTGCCTCCGATTTTCCTCTTGAGTAGCAGCAATTTTCTTTTTCGCGTCCTCACGCAGTTCACGACGTTGCTCTTCGAATTCCACCACCCATTCTTCTTCAACCAATTTTCGGATCTGTGGGTCTTCTTTAGTTTGCATCTCGACCCCGACAAGTAGCTGGAAAGGAGTTTTTCCCGTGCTCCTGTTTAATGTAAAATTCAGGTATTTCTGTACTTGGTCGACATGTTTATACCAATCATCGGGTTTAGGGGCAGTCAGTTTAGTTAGTAAAGGTATGAGTGTCCTGTTTACCCTCTCTACCTGCCCGTTCCCCCACGGCGCCCCCGTCGTGACTAATAAATGCTTTATATTTTCTTCTTCGCAATACTCTTGGAACGCGTTGGATGTGAACGCTGTTCCCCGATCAGAGATAATTCGTCGTGGGTTCCCAAAAACAGCCGCTTGCTTTTTCAGTCGATCGATAACATCCGCGGTATCAGTAGATCTAGTAGGATAAAGCCACGTAAACTTCGCGAACGCATCCACTACTACAAAGATGTGTGCGTATCTTTTCTTTGTAGCTGTCATAGGGCCCACATGGTCAATATGGTAAGTGTCTAACGGTGTGTCACCTTTGTCTAACGGATTTAGATATCCCTCTTGCTTGCCCAATTTTCGTTCGGCTAGGATACAATCGAGACAGTTAGATACCACATGCTCGACCTTTTCACGTAGCCCCTTAAACCAAAAGTCCTTCTTGATTATAGCTTCTGTTTTGGTGACCCCAAAATGCCCACGCTCGTGCGCCTGCCTGACTACCTGAACCTGCATAGCCTTCGGTACTACTATTAACACATCATCCTTACACTCTTTATACAAAATATTGTTCCTTATTACATACCCATCGACCTGATTGCACGTTGCGGCGTCTAAAATCCTACGGACTTCAACGTCCTTGTTCTGTGCACTTCTCAACCGTGCAATCAGCCCGTCTTCACTTTCCGTTACATACATAGTGCTCGGCAGGGGGTTTCTACTCAGAGCATCCACATGCTGCATGCTTTTACCTGGCCTATGACACACCTGATACTTAAACTCGTCTAGTAACAAGGCCCATCTGGCTACACGCACACACAAATCTTTCTTTTTCATTGTCATAGCAAACGCTTGGCAATCCGTGACGATAGTAAACGGCATACCTAACAGATATATTCTAAACTTGTTCAACGCTTTTACAATTGCTAGTACTTCCAGTTCGTAACTGGTGTACTTTGCCTCGGCGGGAGTTGTTTTTCCGCTGGCAAAGTAGACCGGATGGAATTTTCCATCGTCCAGATCTAGTTGCATTAAAATTGCTCCGTAACCCTCTGCGGACGCGTCTGTATGCAACTCAGTCTCCGCGCCCATTCTATACAACTTTAACACTGGTTCGTTGACAAGCGCTGTTTTCAAGATTTCAAAGGCCTCTACTTCTCGATCGCCGAACTGAAATTTTACCTCCTTTTTCAACAAATCCGTCAAAGGCTTAGCAATCTTCGCGTATCCCCTAATAAGTTTTCGAAAGTACCCCGTAAGTCCCAAAAAACTCTGAACCTTTTTAACAGATGTTGGCTTGGGAAAGTTTGCTACTGCCCTAGTTTTATGTGTAGACGGCCTTATGGTATTTTTTGAGACTATATACCCCAAATATTCAATTTCCTGCTGCAGAAAACGACATTTTCTCCAGTTTATAATCAGCCCATACTGCTCAGCTAACTCTATGACCATTTGCAAACGTTCCCACGCCTCCTCTAAATTCTTTGCAAGAATAATAATGTCATCCATATACACGATAACAATACCTTTACCTACTAGTTCCTTAAAGATCATCGAAATATACTTCTGAAACACAATGGGTGAAATCTTTAAACCAAACGGCAACTTCAAAAATTAATATTGCCCCGATGGCGTAACGAAAGATGTATATTTTCGGCTGTCTTTGTCTAAACACACGTGAAAAAAACCATTCTTTAAATCCAACGTTGTGAAAAACTGAGTACCTTGCAATGCATCTAAAATATCATCAATTAAAGGCAATGGGAAATGTGGACACTCAATAAGTTCATTAAGCTCGCGAAAATCAACACAGACTCTGATAGAACCATCTTTCTTTCTAACTACAACTATGGGACTTGCATATTCTGAGTTTGACGGTTTTATTGTGCCTTCATTTGTCCATACTACGCGATCAAAAACAAACGCCTCGGCTCTCGCGACATTCCACGCGGTTCACCCGCCAACTCCCAGGCCTCTCACTCACGATACTACATATATACATTAACTATTTTTATATGTGTGTACAGAACTGATGGCGAACTCATCAACCATTTTCTGAACGACGGATGGAAGAACATGAATAGCAATCCACACAGTGGAACTGTAAAGTATTTGTACACCATTCACGAAACCAAACACTGATGCTATCCACCTGTAAACAAACAACGTTTATAACTATGCATATAATTTTCACTTATGTTCACCACTATATATATATACACGCATGTTGTAAAGTAGGCGATATTTATAACATTCACTTCCATTGATAATGCAAGTGACTCATAAAAATAAGCCGTCATATTTACCATTGCACGCACATATATATATATATATATATATATATATATATATATATATATATATATATATATACTCGAAAACAAGGTACATTTGTGATATTTATTCC
This sequence comes from Bombus vancouverensis nearcticus, assembly GCF_051014615.1. Taxonomy (NCBI): domain Eukaryota; kingdom Metazoa; phylum Arthropoda; class Insecta; order Hymenoptera; family Apidae; genus Bombus; species Bombus vancouverensis. The sequence continues at coordinate 292,460 of NW_027468915.1, read as the reverse complement.
TATTGATGATATATACTTATATATTTATAACAATAAAACAAATCTCATTTATACTACTTACCAATACGTACGCATATATGTATATAATTACAATCCAAGTAGTATTCATAATATTTATTTTCACTGATAACAAGTACGTAAAACCTAAAATAAAACAAAGGTTTTAACAATAAAAAAAACAAAAAAAGAAAAAGGGGAAGAAGAAAAAAAGGAAAGAAAAAAAATATAACATTGTTAGGGAAGTGATACATTTACACTGTACATGAGAGTGTGTGTGTAAGGGCCAGAGGGCGTCAAGATCTTAGTGGAGACAAAAGACTGTTGCCAGATGTTAGAAGAATCTAGGATAGTCGGTTGGCGACCAGCGTGCGTGCAAGACGTTCTTCAGAGAGTAATATAGATGTATAACTGTTGTGTGGGAAATGTAGGCAATAATTTGTATTCCCATATCCTCGAATTTCCTTAACAAATATATATAAATATAAAATTTTCTTTTTCTATAAAAGGTTATTCCTATTTCTGATAAACTCGAGAAATGAAAACATTATACCATGATACACTGACACAAAGATACACCACACAGAAGAGACTAATAGAGAACGCTTTAAGCTTGGCAAACTTACCACCCGACGGATTTGCATACACCATAACCAAAACTCAGGACAGATGGCTTTGATCGCAGGAGAAGCGGTCCATATAGTCAAATGCATTCCGGTACAAGTAAAGGTACGACATACAACAAAATGCTACTCGGAACTACCCGTTTGGCAAAGGAATCGCACCACAGGAACTCCGCCCGGACGTGCGCCAAACGTGGCGATATTCAGCACCATCGTCGTTGGCCACGAGCGGAATATATACCCAAAAGACCTCGATGCACTACGGGACCACGTCATGTTCCCGGCAGAAAATCTGCAGTCTTGAACGCATTGGCCAGAGGAGCAACAGGAAAAACAATCGTCCCTGGAACAGTAAACATCCTGGGAATGATGGACAAAACACATTAACGACAATAGCGAAAAATACCGTATCAAGCTTGTTTTATGGAATCTGGAACTGTCAGTGCAGCAATATTTGGAATACTCGCAATATTTAAACTAATCAAGACAATAATATATATAGCCGCACACGGATACCAGTTACGTGAAACTTACGAATGCGGAATCGCCCTATTAGGAGCAATATGCGGCTCAGTCACCCACCCGCTACTATACCTCAAAAGAAGACGAAATATCGATGATCAAACAGCACAACCTCAAGGGATATCGATAACACCGGTAGTCACTCAACTACCAACGACATCTACGTCCGCCTTGAGCGAACTCAGAGATACCATCAGTCAAATTTCCTTTGGAAATTTGAACTCCAAGGGCGGGGATGTCACGTCCCGCGCACCGCACGCGCCGTAACAAGAACAAGAAAACCATTCTATACAAAACACGCGAATAAGGATTTGAATGCACAAACGAACACACGGCACTACGAAACGAAAGGAAGGATTAACAAAACGAGGGCGATTAACGGATCCAACCAATAAACAAAATACATATACACACAAATCTAATTAAACCAGGAAATAAGAATAACTACAAAAGGGGAAAATAATTGAAACGCCAGGAATATATATATATATATATATATATATATATATATATATATATATATATAAATATATTTCAATCAATCAATTTGGAGAGTTACATATAAGTATAAACATATATGCCGAACATGTAATAACCTAGTAAATATTAGAGACAGTGCTTCCAATACTATGCAATAAATACAATATTATCAATTTATGAAATATAAGTATACATGAAGTCAAAAACTAATAGTTTAACGAATACATAAAACATACAATATTGTATTATTAAAGAAATGAAGGTTACATTGTCAGAAATATATATATGTGTGCGAATTCTATCAAACCGATAATCTAAGATACATACTTAAAACTAGCCTACATTCCGGTAAGGAATTATAAAATAAGAACTATATTACGGAACATCCATGTCTATATATAAATATATAAATTATATTCTAAACTAAACTACTATTAATGTATGCGCATTCTACATTATTGATTCAAATCGATAATCTAAGATACATACTTAAAACTAGCCTACATTCCGGTAAAGGATAAATAAATAATTGACATTTCATTTCGTATGAATACTACACTGCCAGGAGAAATATGCATATGAATACGTATATATATATGTATGTGTGCGCGTATGTTTTATATTATCGAATACTCTATAAAATAAACTACTCAAAACAATAAATAACGCAATCGAAGAATTACAAAACATTAGCCATATTAAAATGACACACAACATAAATATATATATACGTATATTCACACGAACAATACTTTTGTCACTTTAAAACAATATTAATAAATAAATGTTCTAATTGCGGTAGAATAAGGAAAAACGAGCCTCAGACGGAAAATTACTTCGATATCAAGCAAAACTAAAGACCCGTCACTATAACTTTACTGATGACATTTATGAGCAGCCATGTTAGATTTACACGCGTATGGCGACAGGAATATTAGGGATTAATGGAAGTCAGTCGCGAGAAATAAATCATGAAAACACATTGTTAACACTTTTCTTTAATAAAATCTGTGCGCAACTACAAATGTAAAAAATATATATATGTCGGAGATGAAAGAACACCGGAGTCTGTAATTGAACAATTGTAGTTATTCAATCCGATTGTAATTGTTCGAGAGTTGTGATAATGAGCTTGGGCTCGAGGCGACAGTCAGTCGCCGAACGTAGCCGCGGTTACGGGATGAACGCTTTGTTTAACAAAGGTATGGAGTAATTCTATAGCTCTCCTTAAAAGAAATATTCGTGGCGACACGCGACAGTAAACATTCCAACGGTTTCTGTCCCGTGGCTCGCCACACGCACACCCTATTCTTCGAATAAGATGATTCACGCCCCTAACCCTATTTCTAATGTAAACCCGACATATATATATATATATATATATATATATATATATAATTAATTAAAAAGGGGGAAATATAAAATTAAAAATACATATATTTAACAAACATAAAATAGATATCACATTTAAAAAAAAATATATATATATATATCATACATAAGAACAAAAGACATTTAAAAGGAAAAAAAAATAATAATAAGGAACCTCTGATGGAAATGCCTCCGCAAACATTGTTCGAACGTCGATCACCGAAACCTAGGGAAACAACAAGAAAGGGAAAAACATCAAAATCGCAAAAACAATCATAAGCGTACCCCCAGCGGACCACCACCCCGTGGGGGATGGCATAAATAAGCAAAGCAACGTAGAGCAGGGCTCATTATTATTCCGGTGAACATTCTTATTACGTCAATTGCTCATTATTATTCTGGTGAACATTCTTATTACGTTCATTGCTCATTATTATTCCGGTGAACATTCTTATTACGTTCATTATTCTTCGTTCATTATTCTTTGCTCATTATTATTCTGGTGAACATTCTTATTACATTATTCTTCGTTCATTATTCTTTGCTCATTATTATTCTGGTAAACATTCTTATTACGCTCATTATTCTTCGCTCATTATTATAGTGATCATTGTTATTACCGTTCATTATTCTTTGTTCATTATTATTGCGATCTTCGTTATTACGGTTCATAATTATTTTGTTCACTCTTTGTGTTCATTGTTACTACGTTCGTTATTGCGCTCATCTTTAGAAATTTCGTATAGTATTTTGCGCTTCGGTGTCTTTAGTTTTTCGGTCAAGAAAAGAGAGCCGCGACTAAGTAAAAAGAAAATTTTATCTTTGAACGCGCATTGTAATTGCGGTATTAATCCAGTTAGGATTAAACGCAGGTTTAAGAATCGAAGACCACATGATGGCGTGTTTCATCTTAGCCGGCCTCGTGGCGGACCCAAACTACACGACATATCTTAGGACGGTAAGACTCGATAAGAATCTAACCTCGAGGGTCGTGAAATCCGATCTCCTACTTGAGGAAAGGAGAATGGAAGCGGCCATGGGTCCCTCCGAGAAGAACAGTGCAATGGCGGCTTGCAAACAATCGAAGACCAAGCCCCAACAAAATCAAGATGGCGCTAAGAAAAAGCACAAAAACCCAAAGGATAAAAAATGCTATAAATGTGGAAAACGAGGCCACATATCGTACAACTGCCATGAGGGAAAAGAAGACAAGGAAGAGAAAGACCCAGAAAACAAAGTGGAGAAAGGATCGGAAGATAAACCGAGATCCAAGGGACTTATCTCCACACTGGCTTTATCATCTATCAACCACGTGGAAAGGGACAGGATCAGCTATCTTGACTGGGGAGCCTCAAACCATATGACCCCGGATAGGTATCGGTTCGTGGACTTCGTGCCTGCGACTGGACAGATCCGGATTGGTAAGGGGTACCTGGAAGTCAAGGGAAAAGGCACGATCGTCGTGAAGATGACCAAAGCCTGTGGCGGGTGGAGTCTATCCTTGTCGAACGCCCTGTGGGTGCCTGAATTAGATGTAAATCTAATCTCGATCAGGCAATTGGCAGTGAAAGGCGTCACCACAGTGTGTACGAAGGATGAGGCCGTCGGCACACATGATGATGGGGATGTGGTATTTAACTCAAAGGTAGGAGACAACGTGTACTATCTAGAGACAATACCACCTGAGAGGCATGTAGCAAACGTTTCCATGGAGAACGATCATGAAGAACCTGGAAATGATGACGACCACGCCGAGGTTATTGAAGCTAAGGCGTACAAAGGTATCGTGTCATGGCATGAGAGGTTAGGTCATCTACATGGGGACGCGATGAGAAAGATCCCTGTGAAGAACGTGAAGGAGGGCTCTAGGATACATGAGGAACCATGCGGGGTCTGCGTGAAAGGGAAAATGACAAAAGTACCATTTCCGAAGACAGCCCACCACATGTGTCAACGTCCTTTAGAAATAGTTCACAGCGATATTAGTGGCAGAACGCAATGCAAGTCGCTGGGCGGAGGTAATTATTTCGTAACGTTCATAGATGATTTTTCTCGTTTCATGCACGTCAGAATCATCAGTAGGAAGAATGAAGTACTCAAGTGCTTCAAGGAGTACCGGGCGGAGGTGGAGGCTTTACACCAATCCAAGATAAGTGCCCTTCAAACAGATAACGGGGGTGAGTACACAGGAGAAAACTTCGAGAACTACCTGAAGGAGAAAGGCATCTTACACAGGAAAACTGTTCCTAGAAACCCTGAACAAAATGGGGTCTCCGAACGAGCGAACAGAACCCTGGTCGAGATGTCCAGATGTTTACTCATCCAATCTGGACTCCCTGACTATCTGTGGGGGGAGGCTGTGAACGCGGCATGCCACATAAGAAACCTATGCCCATCCGCTGCCATCGGAGACAAGATCCCACTGGAATTATGGAAGGGTAAGCGATGTGACCTCCAAGGGGAGATAAACAGACTGAGAGTGTTTGGATGCAGAGTCTGGTATCTAAAGAGTCCAAGCGGAGGAAAATTCGAGAGCAGAGCGGATGAGGGGATATTTGTGGGATATGACAGACAGGTCAAAGGTTATAGAATTTACCTACCGAAGATCCAAAAGGTGATAATATCCTGTCATGTCAGGTTCGAGGAGAACACGTTTCCCTACAAGAGCGCTAAGGCGGAAACGAACCATATAAAGGATAAGTCCTCGGAATGGATATGGGATGTAGAAACCTTTGAACATAGGGGAGAAGCCGGTCAAACTGACGTCGAGACACAGAGTGACGGAGAAAACGACGAAGGGGAAACCGACTACTTTATGGACAGTTTAACGTGTGAGGACAATCCAGTGAATACTGTGAGTGTACCGTTTGTGCCGAGGAGGTCGGCAAGACTACACAAACCAAGAATATGTGATTGTTGTGCTCACACTGCGACTGTTTGTAAAGCTCAAAACGTGTGTGTACCTGTGAATGTGTATGAAGCCCTGAGGGGGCCAGACGCTCAAAAATGGACTGATGCAATAAGGAAGGAACTAGACAATCTAAAAAGTAAAGATGTGTGGGACATTGTGCAAAGACCCTTAAATAAAAACGTTATAGACTATAAGTGGGTGCTTGTGATAAAGAGAGACCCTGATAGGTATAAGGCTAGGCTAGTAGCTCGGGGATTCTGGCAGAGGCCTGGAGTAGATTATTCAGAAACCTTTAGTCCAATAGTAAAACGCAGAACTCTAAGAATTCTGCTTGCTCTATGTGCGGAAAATGAGTGGGTTTACGAGCACATCGATGTGGAATGTGCGTATCTCAACAGCCCTCTGGATGAGGATATATACATGGAGCAACCAGAACTCTTTAGAGTTCCAGGTAAAGACAGAAGTAAATTTGTGTGTAAGCTCAAAAAGAGCCTGTATGGACTGAAGCAAGCTGGAAGAATGTGGTTTAGACACACCAATAGCATTTTAAGAGGTATGAGTCTGAACCCATGCGTGAGTGGTCCATGTGTGTATGTGGATGCGTCTAAAATTTTATTGTAGCTGTGTATGTGGACGACATCCTTGTGTTTGGGACGAATGAGTGGATTGAGATATTCAAAACTAGGATTAAGGACAAATTAGATGTTAGAATGCTAGGTGTAGACACTCAATTTCTGTCCATCCACCTGAGTAAGCCAAACAGCACCACTGTAGTATTCGATCAATCTGTACAGATAGGTCAAATGCTGGATCTGTTTGACATTACTCGTGAGGTTGGGGTGGTGGGAGTGTCGACACCGCTAGCTAGAGAATGTGAGGCTGGTTTTGATATTGAACGTGATGAGCCTTTCGACAGTAAATTATATGAACAAGCTGTGGGGCACATAATGTATGTAGCTACTGTAAGTCGTCCTGATGTTGCGTGTGCAATAGGGAAACTAAGCCAAAGATGCGCGAATCCGACTGTATCCGATTGGAAAGCAGTGAAGCGGGTATTCAGATATTTACTAAAGACCAAAGACTTGAAGTTAGTATACCAAAGGACCGGGCAACCTCTCAAGGTGTTTTGCGACTCGGATTTTGCGGGTTGTACGGTAGACAGGAAATCCAGGAGCGGGTATGTGTTCATACTCGCTGGTGGTGCGATATCCTGGCTATCCAAAAAACAACCGATTATAGTTCAATCGACGTGCGAAGCGGAATTTGTGGCAATGCAGGAAGCAGCAAGGGAAACAGTGTGGATTTCTTTACTGTTAAAGCACGTCCAAGTGCGTTACTTTTACGTTAAGGACTGCGTACCGAGGGGGATACTAGATTATACTTATGTACCTAGTCCTGAGAATGTGGCTGACATTCTCACCAAAGGCCTAAATAGGATTAAGACTCAGCAATTTACCAAAGCTATGGGGCTTGTAGAAACTAGCGATCAAAGGGGAGTGTTGAGAAATGTTAAGTTGGTATGATCGCTGCTTACTACAAGCTAAGTTGGTACGACTTCTAACGACGCTCTTTTGTCTTAGAAGTCGACCACGTTGTTCTATTGACTTGGAGATTCCTGTGTGGTAAGACGTGTTATAAGACTGAAATATATTGGAGAAAACGAATCTAAGTGAATCGTTATTTTATAAACCCAAAACCTTATTAAATAACAATCAAAGCCATGTGCCCTGGGTTTTGGTTATCGTGTATGCAAATTCGTCGGGCGGTAAGTTTGCCAAGCTTAAAGCGTTCTCTATTAGTTTCTTCTGTGTGGTGTATCTTTGCGTCAGTGTATCATGGTATAATGTTTTCATTTCTCGAGTTTATCAGAAATAGGAATAACCTTTTATAGAAAAAGAAAATTTTATATTTATATATATTATATTTTTTTTCTTTCCTTCTTTTTCTTCTTTTTCTTCTTTTTTTTCTTCTTCCCCTTTTTCTTTTTTTTTTTTGTTTTTTTTTTATTGTTAAAACCTTTGTTTTATTTTAGGTTTTACGTACTTGTTATCAGTGAAAATAAATATTATGAATACTACTTGGATTGGAATTATATACATATATGCGTACAAAATCCATTTCTACATGTTAGATATAATAATATAACAATACTACGTAGATTAATACATAATAAAATATCCTTTTACTCCGGTTATATTTATTACTAACTCTCAATTAATCTATCTTAATTATTTTCTAACCACTTTCTATATTTATCAGCTATTTTATTTCTTCTTGTTAATCTGCGAAATCCATGCATGTACACTTCCTTGTATGGTGATTGATTGTTCACGAGGTAAGTTGCACTTTCACTGTTTTCGTTATTCGTTGAACTAACACGTTTTACATTCAAACAGTAATTGGAACACTCGTAATAAACTTCTTTTCTTTTTCCAAGTTTCCGCTATCTGTGTCGTTCGACGAACAGTGCCACGCCTCCACAGCACCGTTATAACATTTAGCGATGCTGCTCTTTGCATTAAGGCAATTGAAGTTAATTCGTTCGTTTATTTTCAGCTGGTACATGGTGTTCCGCAAGCAGGGAGCCATAACCTATTTTGCATGTAGACCTTCTTGTATGATGATTACTTGTTTACAAGGTAACTTTCACTTCCCCTCTTTTAATTATTTATTGAATCGACATGTTGTATATTCAAACAATAATTGGAGTACACATAATAATTTTCCCTTTTCCTTTTTAGGTTTTCGCTATCTGTATTATTCGACGAACAGTGTTACACCTCCTTTTGATTTATCCATAATATAGTTATAACATTTAGTAACCTTGTATTTTGCACCGAGACAATTGAAACTAATTTATTCACTTATTTTAGGTAGCTGTCATACATTGTGTTCCACGAACAATGATCCATAACCTATACTTGCACGTACACTTTCTTGTATGTTGATCACTTGTTCACAAGGTAACTTTCACTTTCACTAGTTAATTGTTCATTGAGTTAACACGTTTTATATTTAAGCAATAATTGAAACACGTATAATAATTTTCCTTTTTCCTTTTAGGTGTTCGATATCTGTATTATTCGACGAACAGCACTATAACATATACTACCGCACTACGTTGCCCACTGAAATCGCTTTATTCATTGCTTATTTCGATTATACGCTAGTTTTAACTTGTTTAAATGCACCGTTCGCGGAATCCCTTTTACTTCGATCTTGACGTTTTGGTTCTGCAAGATTTCTAGCACTTTGTATGGTCCAGTATATTGATCGGAGAATTTTCCTTTACTGGGTTCTTTTAGTAAATATATCGAATCTCCTATTTTAAGATCTTGGGGGTTGATTCGTCGGTCGTAATATTCTTTTGATCTTAGTTTGGATTTTATCAAATTTTCTCTTGCCATTCGTTGTACGGTGTTAATTTTATCGAACAGATCTTCGAGATATTCTGCGTAAGTTGGTTCCATGTTCTCTTCGATTATTACTTCACCAGTAGGTTCTCTGGCTAGATGTCCAAAAACTAATTCGTGCGGGGAGAATTTCGTTCCTTCGTGTACAGAGGTATTATAGGAAAACATAGCTAATTCTACCCATTCGTCCCAATTTTTGGAATTTTCAATGTATAATTTGAGATATTCTATCAGCACGTGGTGAGATCTTTCGATTGAACCGTTACTTTGTGGATGATATGTCGTCGTGGTATATTGTTTGATGCGGAATCTCTTTGCTACTTTCTTCATTAGTGAGGATGTAAAGTTCGTTCCTTGATCAGTGAGAATAGCTCTCGGTGACCCGAAACGACAAATAAATCGCTTTACAAAAACGTCCGCTATCTCGGCTGAAGAGATTCCTCCTAGTGGAATCCCAATTGAGTATTTTGTTAATAAGTCTTGGATAGTTAATATATATTCGTTTCCCTTTTGGGTTTTTGGTAATGGACCTATAATATCCATACTAACCTTATCGAACGCTTTACCTGGTGTGTCTGTAAGTACCATTGGTTGCTTTGCTTTTATTCTTGTGAGTTTCTTCAATTGACATTCCTTACATGTTCTTACGTAATTTTGAATTTCCTTTTTCATATTTTCCCAATAGTAATGTTGTCGTATTCTTTGATAAGTTTTTGTTATTCCTTTGTGTCCTGCTACGCTTGATTCATGTTTTTCTCGTATTATGTTGTTCCGCGCTTCCACAGATGGGGTAATTACTTCCCCAGTGCAAATGGTGATGGTTAAGGTTTTTTCCATAAATATTTCCTTTAATTTTCTGATTGTATATCGCCAGGGTATTTCCTCCAAGTTTCCTTTGCTAATGCTGAACGAAGTTAACTGTTTTTCATTTACTGCGTCTAATAGAGATCTTAGCGAGTTTAATAAATTTTCTGGTGTTATTGGAATATTTCTATTTTCCTTTATCGGTAGGAATACAATGTATTTTCCAGAATCGTAATTCAATCTTGCTTTTTCTAACATTAAATCTTCATAACGAGGTAATTTTCCCGTTTCCTTCATTTCTAAGGCTCCTTTATCTATCGGATTGCCATGTATATCTATAAATACTACTTTATGGTCATTTACTCTCGCAATTGAGTCTCGGGTTTCTGAAATTCTTAGTTCCGCAATTATCGTAGGTCTCGTGTCCTTTTCTCGTTGTTGAATTAGTTCTGGAATTACAGTGGAGGTCTCTTTTTCGCTTGTTGTATCCGTGCCTTCTTTTTCTCGATCGGTTATTTCTCTATCTGTACTTACATCGATTTCTGCTAATGCTTGGTCTAAATATTTTATGGGGGTTTCTTCTGTTGTAAAATGTTTTCGGGTAAAACCCTTTCCTTGATTTTTAGAATCACTGGATTGAGGCAAGACGTGTGGTTTAGCTTCGAATATGGGAGAGTCTTCGGTTGACGTATCTATTTCGAATCTTTTTGAGACAGGATAGCGAATCGGTGAGACTTCCTCTCTCTTTCTGATTGGTAAACAAACTTCCGGAGGGTTCCTAGATAATGCGTCTGCGTTTGCGTTCGCCCTGCCTTCTTTGTATACAATATCAAATTCGAAGTCCGATAACTTTAATTTCCATTTCCAAATTCTTGAAGTAGGATCTTTGATAGAATGCATCCACACTAAAGGTTTGTGATCGGTTACGATGGTAAACTTTCTTCCGTAAAGATACGGTCGGAAGTGCATTGCGCTGTAAACAATTGCCAGACACTCCTTTTCTATGGTAGAGTAGTTTTGTTCGGCGGGATTTAATAGCCTTGAGGCATACGCAATCGGCAAATCCTTTCCGATTGGCCCTTGACTCAGTACACCGCTTATTGCATATCCTGATGCGTCTGTAGTAAGGTTAAAGGGTTTAGAAAAGTCTGGATATTGCAGGATGGGTTTCGTCACTGACGCTGTCTTTAAATTATTGAATGCGTTTTCTTGATTTTCTGTCCATTTAAAGGGAGTGTCTTTCTTTAATAGTTGTGTCAATGGTTTCGCGACCTTGGGGAAATCGGGGTATAAATCTTCTGTAATATCCTGCTAGTCCCAGAAATTGTTTGACATTTTTCGCCCTCTTTGGTCGTGGAAATTTTGATACGGCTTCGACTTTCTTTGGGTCGTGTTTCACGCCATCCTCACTAATTATATGTCCTAAATAATTCACCTCGTGTCGTAAAAATTCGCACTTATCAGGTTGTAATCGTAATTTAGCTTTCCTCAGTCTTTCCATTAATTTATTAAATTTAATTTCGTGTTCTTGGAGAGACGTGGAATAAATCACTATGTCATCCAGATAGACGAATAGTTCTATTCCTTGCAGACCAGATAATATTGAATTCATCAAACGTTGAAATGTTGCCGGGGCATCTTTTAATCCAAAGAGCATTCTTTTGAATTGAAAATGCCCGTATGGTGTCGAAAATGCAGTTTTGTGGGCATCTTCCTGTGACATACGGATCTGGTGAAAGCCCGATGCCAAGTCAAACGTGGAAAAATATTTTGCACTTCCTAATTGATCCAATATTTCTGTAATGTTGGGTAGTGGGAAGGCATCGCCAATCGTTTTATCGTTCAATTTTCTATAATCGATGACTAATCTCCAGCGCTTATTTCCTTGCGAATCGGGTTTTTGGGCACAATCCATAACGGGGAGTTATATGGAGATATTGATGGTTCCACTACGTCCGTATCTAGTAGTTCTTGGACCTGTCGATTTATTTCTTACTGTTTAGTATTGATGGGTATATTATCCGTTGTAATTATCCTATGTTCCAGAACTTCGGTTGCTTCCAATGTATCTCCTGGAATATGAAACCTATCTTGATTATTACGAATCAATTTTTTAGCATTTTCCTTTTCTTCTTCGTTCAAATGTTCGAGTCGTAGTAACTCATTTATTTTATCGTACCTACTTTCCTCCGATCTTAGAACTGTATTGCACGCTGTCATAGGAAGCGGGGGGCGGGGGGGGGGATTTTCAAATTCTTTAATTACCATCGTTGGTGTTGTAAATACGTAATCTCTCGAAGTAGTATTTATTACTCTTATGTAACCTTTTCCTTTATGATTCCTCACAACTGCATTACCAAAATAGATTCCCTTGTTCGGCTCGATTCTTGGAATAAATCCCTCTTTTATCACTGGATTAGCGATATTAATCGAACACGTTATTGAACTTCGCTTCGGTATAATTATTTTTTCTTTAGTATCGAAGGAAATATAAATATTTCCCCATCTGATATGTCTTCCCTCATAATCTAAACGAGCCTTACAACCTGCAAAAAATTCGGATCCTAGGATTCCGTCTTGATCGATTAGCAATGAATCATCGACTACATGAAAAACAACCGGATGGCCCGCAACCTGTATTACCGTCTGCCCTAAGGAGACCAGGCTCGTTGCCGTAATTCCTCGCACTTCGATTGATTCCTTTTCGTCGATGATGGCTGAATCGAGTATAGCAGGTTTCTTGATAATGTTGATTTCCGATCCAGAGTCTTATAATAAACTCGTCTCAGTCTTTACATCTGGGGAAACTATTCGTGCAGTTGGGGTCGTTGGGGAATCGTTAAATTTTATTGAAATAATTCGGAGAGGTCGCCTTCCGAATCTGAATTCAACTCCTGATGATTTTCCTTCGCCGGTTGCTTGTGCTTCACTCTTTTCCTTTTGCCTTGAGATTCTGGATTCTCTGTCTGTGACCTCGTTTGGTTGTGGGATGACTCCCCCACAATATTTAGTGGTTGTTCGTTCGATCTTATGGTCGGCATTGCGTTCGCTCTGTCTCTCGTTCTGGGTGGTGGAGTCGATCTCGCGGGGGTGGCTGTCCTTGTTGTGTTTGTTGCCGGTCGCCTGGTTCGATGGTCTCGAAGCATAGGGTACGATTAATCCGGCATCTACTCGGGCTTTAAATTTGTAACAGTCTTTCACTAGATGCCCGGGTTTTTTGCAATAGTTACACGTGATATTTTGTCTTGTAGAATTCAAAAAATTCTGCGATGGAGGTAGCGATCTTCGATCTTGGCGGTTGTTCCTGATATTGTTGTTAGTGTTCGAAGGATGTGCGTTGCCGCGTCTGTAATAGTTCGAGGGTGTCGGTCGTTGGGGTCGCGTTCTATCGGTTATTTGTTTCAATTCGTGTGTTGCTTTGACGGCTTGACGATACGCATCTTCTAAAGTATGGTACCCTGCTATTTTTACTCGCACATATACCTCGTTCGGAAGTCCTTTAACGAAAGCTTCTTTCGTTTCCCAATCTATAGTATCTTGGATATCGGGGGATATGATGCCGTAGTCGCCTCTTTCTCCGTCCATTATTGCCAATCTAAGATTTCTAACGCGATCCATATAATGTAATATGTCTTCCTCGGGTCGTTGAAATATCGTTCCTAATTCCCCTTTATATTCGTTAAGAGATTTCTTTGGGCCGAATAGATCCTTTAATTTGTTTCCGAAATCGTTTAGACTCATTAATTCTGTGTCTTCGATGGCGAGGAGCGCGTGTCCACGGAGCTTAATTACTAACAATTTTACCAATTGAGGTTCTTGATATCTGGGAATCATATTTCGCGCGCGCTCACAAGCTCTTAAAAAGTGGAATACCGATGGTCGATATCCGTCAAACACTGGCACCGATTCGATCGCATCTTTTAGCTTAATTGGCTGGGTATGTCCACTCGGCTGGACCGTCTCTTGTTGCGTTGTCGGCGGCGATACGGGTGTTTTAGGTTCTTGTTTTGTTTTAAGTTCGAATAAGCCGCTTTGTAATTCGGCGAGTTTTGCACTCATATCGCGAAAGTTCGCATCCCATGCTTTAAGCTTTTCCGACAATGTCAAAACCATTTCTTCGTCCAACGATTCCACTACACTCGCCATTGTTTCTTAAATATTTGTTAAATATATATATTAATCAAGATAGACTAACTAAATATTAACGACAAGACATGACTAAACTCGATGCGAAGGAATAAAGTTATGCTACACGAAATAACTGGTAACACAATACACAAAACATTAACTAAATTAAACGAGACATACATAAATGCAAGTCACGTATAATCGAAACAATGACTATTGAAATTCGGTAACAATACAATCCATGCTATCGCATTAAAGTAGCACACGGTATTGACACACACAATATCATGAAACACAAAACAATATTACAAAACACTACTAAATAAAATTATAGTGATTAACAATTAATTAGTTATTTCAACAACACGTTACTGTTGACATTAAACCAACGCCATACCAAAGAGACACGCGAGCGACCATGTTGAAAAGTTCGTCGCGCGCACATACAAATAACAGCCAATGCAATACAATACAGCATCATAATAGCAATGTTAGGTACTAATAAAAAAAAAAAAAAAAAAAAAACAAGAAAAAGGGGGAGAGAGTTAAGGAAAATATATATAATAAATAACAACTAACATAATTATAACATATTATATATATTATATTATATACAGGGATACAGTATTCGTACAAAGGAACAGATCCAAACGAAAATTATATATATAAAAAAAAATAAATAATATATATATGTAATATCGTGATATAATATATTTACAAGGAATGGATGATACAGATGTTAATCGGACAGAAAAAGACGATTGTTGTTCAACCTGAACTATTCACACCAAACGTACAGAAAACAGCACAACTAAATAATTAGATAACGACTCGACTTTCACAAAATGCAATCAACACTCTCTCGGCAACGCCACTCGCAAACTCTGTTTGTTGATTCCTTTTCTCCCGTCCCTTGGCAACCGCTCGTGGCCAAGATCACGTAGGTCTCCTCTTTCCA
The DNA here is from genome assembly GCF_051014615.1 of Bombus vancouverensis nearcticus. Lineage (NCBI taxonomy): Eukaryota > Metazoa > Arthropoda > Insecta > Hymenoptera > Apidae > Bombus > Bombus vancouverensis. The sequence continues at coordinate 277,253 of NW_027468915.1, read as the reverse complement.
AAACTACGCGATCAAAAACAAACGCCTCGGCTCTCGCGACATTCCACGCGGTTCACCCGCCAACTCCCAGGCCTCTCACTCACGATACTACACTCGGCCATCCTGCAATAACATCTGCCCTCAGATGTTGCCTTCTATCTCGCTGTCATCAGATGCGTCACTTTCGGCGTTTATGACCCAAGGTTTCATAAAATCAGCAGTAGTTGATGACCGTTTTGGCCCCTCATGCTCTCCTACCTTCTCCACAATGTAGCGATCATTCCGCATTGCTCGCACTATCCGGTACGGACCCAAAAATCTTCCTCCCAGTTTTAATCCTGGGCCAAACTGCGTTCTCTTTATGGCCACCAACTCTCCACTTAGGTACTGTTTCGCACCTTTTCTTCTTTTGTTGTAGTGCCTCCGATTTTCCTCTTGAGTAGCAGCAATTTTCTTTTTCGCGTCCTCACGCAGTTCACGACGTTGCTCTTCGAATTCCACCACCCATTCTTCTTCAACCAATTTTCGGATCTGTGGGTCTTCTTTAGTTTGCATCTCGACCCCGACAAGTAGCTGGAAAGGAGTTTTTCCCGTGCTCCTGTTTAATGTAAAATTCAGGTATTTCTGTACTTGGTCGACATGTTTATACCAATCATCGGGTTTAGGGGCAGTCAGTTTAGTTAGTAAAGGTATGAGTGTCCTGTTTACCCTCTCTACCTGCCCGTTCCCCCTCGGCGCCCCCGTCGTGACTAATAAATGCTTTATATTTTCTTCTTCGCAATACTCTTGGAACGCGTTGGATGTGAACGCTGTTCCCCGATCAGAGATAATTCGTCGTGGGTTCCCAAAAACAGCCGCTTGCTTCTTCAGTCGATCGATAACATCCGCGGTATCAGTAGATCTAGTAGGATAAAGCCACGTAAACTTCGCGAACGCATCCACTAGTACAAAGATGTGTGCGTATCTTTTCTTTGTAGCTGTCATAGGGCCCACATGGTCAATATGGTAAGTGTCTAACGGTGTGTCACCTTTGTCTAACGGATTTAGATATCCCTCTTGCTTGCCCAATTTTCGTTCGGCTAGGATACAATCGAGACAGTTAGATACCACATGCTCGACCTTTTCACGTAGCCCCTTAAACCAAAAGTCCTTCTTGACTATAGCTTCTGTTTTGGTGACCCCAAAATGCCCACGCTCGTGCGCCTGCCTGACTACCTGAACCTGCATAGCCTTCGGTACTACTATTAACACATCATCCTTACACTCTTTATACAAAATATTGTTCCTTATTACATACCCATCGACCTGATTGCACGTTGCGGCGTCTAAAATCCTACGGACTTCAACGTCCTTGTTCTGTGCACTTCTCAACCGTGCAATCAGCCCGTCTTCACTTTCCGTTACATACATAGTGCTCGGCAGGGGGTTTCTACTCAGAGCATCCACATGCTGCATGCTTTTACCTGGCCTATGACACACCTGATACTTAAACTCGTCTAGTAACAAGGCCCATCTGGCTACACGCACACACAAATCTTTCTTTTTCATTGTCATAGCAAACGCTTGGCAATCCGTGACGATAGTAAACGGCATACCTAACAGATATATTCTAAACTTGTTCAACGCTTTTACAATTGCTAGTACTTCCAGTTCGTAACTGGTGTACTTTGCCTCGGCGGGAGTTGTTTTTCCGCTGGCAAAGTAGACCGGATGGAATTTTCCATCGTCCAGATCTAGTTGCATTAAAATTGCTCCGTAACCCTCTGCGGACGCGTCTGTATGCAACTCAGTCTCCGCGCCCATTCTATACAACTTTAACACTGGTTCGTTGACAAGCGCTGTTTTCAAGATTTCAAAGGCCTCTACTTCTCGATCGCCGAACTGAAATTTTACCTCCTTTTTCAACAAATCCGTCAAAGGCTTAGCAATCTTCGCGTATCCCCTAATAAATTTTCGAAAGTACCCCGTAAGTCCCAAAAAACTCTGAACCTTTTTAACAGATGTTGGCTTGGGAAAGTTTGCTACTGCCCTAGTTTTATGTGTAGACGGCCTTATGGTATTTTTTGAGACTATATACCCCAAATATTCAATTTCCTGCTGCAGAAAACGACATTTTCCCCAGTTTATAATTAGCCCATACTGCTCAGCTAACTCTATGACCATTTGCAAACGTTCCCACGCCTCCTCTAAATTCTTTGCAAGAATAATAATGTCATCCATATACACGATAACAATACCTTTACCTACTAGTTCCTTAAAGATCATCGAAATATACTTCTGAAACACAATGGGTGAAATCTTTAAACCAAACGGCAACTTCAAAAATTCATATTGCCCCGATGGCGTAACGAAAGATGTATATTTTCGGCTGTCTTTGTCTAAACACACGTGAAAAAAACCATTCTTTAAATCCAACGTTGTGAAAAACTGAGTACCTTGCAATGCATCTAAAATATCATCAATTAAAGGCAGTGGGAAATGTGGACACTCAATAAGTTCATTAAGCTCGCGAAAATCAACACAGACTCTGATAGAACCATCTTTCTTTCTAACTACAACTATGGGACTTGCATATTCTGAGTTTGACGGTTTTATTGTGCCTTCATTTGTCCATAATTCCATCAACTCGTCCACCTCTTTTTTCTCCGAAGGCGCCAATCTTCGCGGCCTTCGAACCACAGGTTTGTCACTCTTTAAAACGATTTTTGCCGTTATCCCAACGTCCCGCTTTTTCTCCGGCCTATACCCCCTAACGATATCGCGAATCGCTTCACGATAATGCGGTTCCCGTACGTGTGTTAGGTCTGTTTCGTCGGTCTGTTCTACCACGTTAACTCTAAACACATCCGGCACGTCTTTGTTATTCTGTTCGTCAAGCCGCAAGAAAGTCACTTCGCCTCGTTTAACCCGTAACTCTACCTGATCCAGAAAATCAGTGCCTAACAACAGGCCGTGCTTCGTCAATATTTTGTTTGAAACAACGTGCAAAGTGATTGGCAGTTTACACCCATCAACCGTCATTACCTTGGTGAATTCACCCCAGGTCTCATTGCCAGCGGAACCAACACCGTCGAACTTAAGCGTGCATTTACCTAGCGGTGGTGACCCTAACCTCGCATACTCGTCTGATCGAATGAACGTGAGATCACTACCCGTATCCACTAGTACCACAAACCTACAATCATCTATCGCCACTTACTTCACATACTTCCCCTTTTCGGATCTTGACACTACGCAAGTCTCTTTCGGTCGTGCCGTACACCTCGCTGCAATATGTCCAAATCCGCTGCATTTTCCCCTCTCCGGACACTTAACACTTAGATGATCCTCACTACCGCAAATGAAGCATCTTCTTTTCTTCATTGCATCTACAGATTGACTGGGCTTCCCGTTCTTCTGGGTTTTAGCCGGCTTCACAATCGACTTTATTCTGCGACTCTTCTGCTCTTCGTACATCACTAACCTCTTCCTCAACTCTTTGATTGACGTAGCGCCGTACAATATAGCCTTATTGTTCTCGTCGTCTATTATTCCATCCACGATGTATTCCACCTTTGCTTCCTCCTCTATGTCCACATGGTTGGCTATTTCGAGCATGCGGTACATGTAAGCCAAACATGCTTCATCACTCTCCTTTTTTGTTTCTTCAAGTTTCTGATGTACTTGCCTACTGTTGACTTTCCTCGAAAATTCTTTCACTAGCCCCCTCTTCAATTCATGCCAAGTCCTGGCATGACACTCGAAGCTCGCAAATATTTTCGCTGATCCCTTCAGCAGCTTCCTCGCGTAGACTGCCTTCTGCCCATCCGACCACATGCACGTATCAGCGACTTCCTCGAACGACTCGAACCATCGTTCGACATTTTCACCTTTGTTGCCACTAAACGACTCTAATGCATCTTCGACGTCTCTAAAACCCAGTGTCGAACCAACACATGCCCTTCGACAATATTCATCACGGTCCTGATACACCCTTCGCGTACCTCTCTTGTATCCTCATGCGTTTTTTTTTTTGTCATTTTCATACTCACTTTCGTCGTCGCTTTCTTCTTCCGACGATATGTCATTACCATCCATGGCCGCTTGTAGCCGTGCGCGTAATTCTACTTTTCTTCCCGTCGTTTTTAAACCCAAACTAGCGAGGCGCTCCTTCAACTCCTTCGTATTCATTTTCTCAAAACTTTCATCTTCGTTACAATCACGCTCAGCTCTCTGTACATTTCCTAAATCTCGTTGACCGGTTGGCTCTTCACCGCACGTCGATCCCTTAGGATACGATTGTCCAGCCCTACACGCCCGATTCAGCCTTGCAATCAGCACTGACCTCGCACCAGATATAGGGAGGTTCATTCGCGCGAGCTTACTCCTCAGCTCCTGCAGCGTCGAACCCTCTTCATCCGACAATCGTTCGTCCCCAACGTTTGCCATTTTTCACACTACACAAACTTAAACAGTCAACGATATCGTCTTTTATCGCACCGCGTACCGGTAAATTCACAACTAGCTCGAATAGCTCTGTTAAACCGTTTCGTTTTCTGTCTTGTCCAATCCCGGACGAGCCCCCAAAAATGTAATATCGTGATATAATATATTTACAAGGAATGGATGATACAGATGTTAATCGGACAGAAAAAGACGATTGTTGTTCAACCTGAACTATTCACACCAAACGTACAGAAAACAGCACAACTAAATAATTAGATAACGACTCGACTTTCACAAAATGCAATCAACACTCTCTCGGCAACGACACTCGCAAACTCTGTTTGTTGATTCCTTTTTTCCCGTCCCTTGGCAACCGCTCATGGCCAAGATCACGTAGGTCTCCTCTTTCCAAAACTACGCGATCAAAAACAAACGCCTCGGCTCTCGCGACATTCCACGCGGTTCACCCGCCAACTCCCAGGCCTCTCACTCACGATACTACATATATACATTAACTATTTTTATATGTGTGTACAGAACTGATGGCGAACTCATCAACCATTTTCTGAACGACGGATGGAAGAACATGAATAGCAATCCACACAGTGGAACTGTAAAGTATTTGTACACCATTCACGAAACCAAACACTGATGCTATCCACCTGTAAACAAACAACGTTTATAACTATGCATATAATTTTCACTTATGTTCACCACTATATATATATACACGCATGTTGTAAAGTAGGCGATATTTATAACATTCACTTCCATTGATAATGCAAGTGACTCATAAAAATAAGCCGTCATATTTACCATTGCACGCACATATATATATATATATATATATATATATATATATATATATATATATATATATACTCGAAAACAAGGTACATTTGTGATATTTATTCCTATTGATGATATATACTTATATATTTATAACAATAAAACAAATCTCATTTATACTACTTACCAATACGTACGCATATATGTATATAATTCCAATCCAAGTAGTATTCATAATATTTATTTTCACTGATAACAAGTACGTAAAACCTAAAATAAAACAAAGGTTTTAACAATAAAAAAAAACAAAAAAAGAAAAAGGGGAAGAAGAAAAAAAGGAAAGAAAAAAAATATAACATTGTTAGGGAAGTGATACATTTACACTGTACATGAGAGTGTGTGTGTAAGGGCCAGAGGGCGTCAAGGTCTTAGTGGAGACAAAAGACTGTTGCCAGATGTTAGAAGAATCTAGGATAGTCGGTTGGCGACCAGCGTGCGTGCAAGACGTTCTTCAGAGAGTAATATAGATGTATAACTGTTGTGTGGGAAATGTAGGCAATAATTTGTATTCCCATATCCTCGAATTTCCTTAACAAATATATATAAATATAAAATTTTCTTTTTCTATAAAAGGTTATTCCTATTTCTGATAAACTCGAGAAATGAAAACATTATACCATGATACACTGACACAAAGATACACCACACAGAAGAGACTAATAGAGAACGCTTTAAGCTTGGCAAACTTACCACCCGACGAATTTGCATACACCATAACCAAAACCCAGGACAGATGGCTTTGATCGCAGGAGAAGCGGTCCATATAGTCAAATGCATTCCGGTACAAGTAAAGGTACGACATACAACAAAATGCTACTCGGAACTACCCGTTTGGCAAAGGAATCGCACCACAGGAACTCCGCCCGGACGTGCGCCAAACGTGGCGATATTCAGCACCATCGTCGTTGGCCACGAGCGGAATATATACCCAAAAGACCTCGATGCACTACGGGACCACGTCATGTTCCCGGCAGAAAATCTGCAGTCTTGAACGCATTGGCCAGAGGAGCAACAGGAAAAACAATCGTCCCTGGAACAGTAAACATCCTGGGAATGATGGACAAAACACATTAACGACAATAGCGAAAAATACCGTATCAAGCTTGTTTTATGGAATCTGGAACTGTCAGTGCAGCAATATTTGGAATACTCGCAATATTTAAACTAATCAAGACAATAATATATATAGCCGCACACGGATACCAGTTACGTGAAACTTACGAATGCGGAATCGCCCTATTAGGAGCAATATGCGGCTCAGTCACCCACCCGCTACTATACCTCAAAAGAAGACGAAATATCGATGATCAAACAGCACAACCTCAAGGGATATCGATAACACCGGTAGTCACTCAACTACCAACGACATCTACGTCCGCCTTGAGCGAACTCAGAGATACCATCAGTCAAATTTCCTTTGGAAATTTGAACTCCAAGGGCGGGGATGTCACGTCCCGCGCTCCGCACGCGCCGTAACAAGAACAAGAAAACCATTCTATACAAAACACGCGAATAAGGATTTGAATGCACAAACGAACACACGGCACTACGAAACGAAAGGAAGGATTAACAAAACGAGGGCGATTAACGGATCCAACCAATAAACAAAATACATATACACACCCAATAAACAAAATACATATACACACAATTCTAAATAAACCAGGAAATAAGAATAACTACAAAAGGGGAAAATAATTGAAACGCCAGGAATATATATATATATATATATATATATATATATATATATATATATATATATATAAATATATTTCAATCAATCAATTTGGAGAGTTACATATAAGTATAAACATATATGCCGAACATGTAATAACCTAGTAAATATTAGAGACAGTGCTTCCAATACTATGCAATAAATACAATATTATCAATTTATGAAATATAAGTATACATGAAGTCAAAAACTAATAGTTTAACGAATACATAAAACATACAATATTGTATTATTAAAGAAATGAAGGTTACATTGTCAGAAATATATATATGTGTGCGAATTCTATCAAACCGATAATCTAAGATACATACTTAAAACTAGCCTACATTCCGGTAAGGAATTATAAAATAAGAACTATATTACGGAACATCCATGTCTATATATAAATATATAAATTATATTCTAAACTAAACTACTATTAATGTATGCGCATTCTACATTATTGATTCAAATCGATAATCTAAGATACATACTTAAAACTAGCCTACATTCCGGTAAAGGATAAATAAATAATTGACATTTCATTTCGTATGAATACTACACTGCCAGGAGAAATATGCATATGAATACGTATATATATATATATATATATATATATATGTATGTGTGCGCGTATGTTTTATATTATCGAATACTCTATAAAATAAACTACTCAAAACAATAAATAACGCAATCGAAGAATTACAAAACATTAGCCATATTAAAATGACACACAACATAAATATATATATACGTATATTCACACGAACAATACTTTTGTCACTTTAAAACAATATTAATAAATAAATGTTCTAATTGCGGTAGAATAAGGAAAAACGAGCCTCAGACGGAAAATTACTTCGATATCAAGCAAAACTAAAGACCCGTCACTATAACTTTACTGATGACATTTATGAGCAGCCATGTTAGATTTACACGCGTATGGCGACAGGAATATTAGGGATTAATGGAAGTCAGTCGCGAGAAATAAATCATGAAAACACATTGTTAACACTTTTCTTTAATAAAATCTGTGCGCAACTACAAATGTAAAAAATATATATATGTCGGAGATGAAAGAACACCGGAGTCTGTAATTGAACAATTGTAGTTATTCAATCCGATTGTAATTGTTCGAGAGTTGTGATAATGAGCTTGGGCTCGAGGCGACAGTCAGTCGCCGAACGTAGCCGCGGTTACGGGATGAACGCTTTGTTTAACAAAGGTATGGAGTAATTCTATAGCTCTCCTTAAAAGAAATATTCGTGGCGACACGCGACAGTAAACATTCCAACGGTTTCTGTCCCGTGGCTCGCCACACGCACACCCTATTCTTCGAATAAGATGATTCACGCCCCTAACCCTATTTCTAATGTAAACCCGACATATATATATATATATATATATGTAGTATCGTGGACGAAAGGCCTGGGAAATATCGGGCGAACTATGAACAATGTCGCGAGAGCCGAGGCGCCGTCGGGCCCATCAATGTGTCATCGGTCTTTTGAAGTGCATAGTTTCGTGGAAAATACCTACGTGACCCTGGCCACGAGCGTCTGCGGAACACGTGTGCGGTGGGCCTAGGAAAAGGACAACAGAATGCGACAACGGCCAGAAAGAGTTAGTCGGGAAACAGAGCGCGAGTCGAGAAACAGAGTGCGAGTCGAGAAGCCGAGTGCGAGTCGAGCGGAGACGGAGGTTGCGAGTGGCGTTGCCGGGAGAGTGTGGATTGCGCTGTTTTCTGTACGTTTGGTATGAATAGTTCAAGTTAAGCCACAATCGTCTTTTCTGTCTGATTAACATCTCTATTGTCCACTCTTTGTGAACATATTACATCACGATATTACATATATATATATATATATAATTAATAAAGGGGGAAATATAAAATTAAAAATACATATATTTAACAAACATAAAATAGATATCACATTTAAAAAAAAATATATATATATCATACATAAAAACAAAAGACATTTAAAAGGAAAAAAAAATAATAATAAGGAACCTCTGATGGAAATGCCTCCGCAAACATTGTTCGAACGTCGATCACCGAAACCTAGGGAAACAACAAGAAAGGGAAAAACATCAAAATCGCAAAAACAATCATAAGCGTACCCCCAGCGGACCACCACCCCGTGGGGGATGGCATAAATAAGCAAAGCAACGTAGAGCAGGGCTCATTATTATTCCGGTGAACATTCTTATTACGTCCATTGCTCATTATTATTCTGGTGAACATTCTTATTACGTTCATTGCTCATTATTATTCCGGTGAACATTCTTATTACGTTCATTATTCTTCGTTCATTATTCTTTGCTCATTATTATTCTGGTGAACATTCTTATTACATTATTCTTCGTTCATTATTCTTTGCTCATTATTATTCTGGTAAACATTCTTATTACGCTCATTATTCTTCGCTCATTATTATAGTGATCATTGTTATTACCGTTCATTATTCTTTGTTCATTATTATTGCGATCTTCGTTATTACGGTTCATAATTATTTTGTTCACTCTTTGTGTTCATTGTTACTACGTTCGTTATTGCGCTCATCTTTAGAAATTTCGTATAGTATTTTGCGCTTCGGTGTCTTTAGTTTTTCGGTCAAGAAAAGAGAGCCGCGACTAAGTAAAAAGAAAATTTTATCTTTGAACGCGCATTGTAATTGCGGTATTAATCCAGTTAGGATTAAACGCAGGTTTAAGAATCGAAGACCACATGATGGCGTGTTTCATCTTAGCCGGCCTCGTGGCGGACCCAAACTACACGACATATCTTAGGACGGTAAGACTCGATAAGAATCTAACCTCGAGGGTCGTGAAATCCGATCTCCTACTTGAGGAAAGGAGAATGGAAGCGGCCATGGGTCCCTCCGAGAAGAACAGTGCAATGGCGGCTTGCAAACAATCGAAGACCAAGCCCCAACAAAATCAAGATGGCGCTAAGAAAAAGCACAAAAACCCAAAGGATAAAGAATGCTATAAATGTGGAAAACGAGGCCACATATCGTACAACTGCCATGAGGGAAAAGAAGACAAGGAAGAGAAAGACCCAGAAAACAAAGTGGAGAAAGGATCGGAAGATAAACCGAGATCCAAGGGACTTATCTCCACACTGGCTTTATCATCTATCAACCACGTGGAAAGGGACAGGATCAACTATCTTGACTGGGGAGCCTCAAACCATATGACCCCGGATAGGTATCGGTTCGTGGACTTCGTGCCTGCGACTGGACAGATCCGGATTGGTAAGGGGTACCTGGAAGTCAAGGGAAAAGGCACGATCGTCGTGAAGATGACCAAAGCCTGTGGCGGGTGGAGTCTATCCTTGTCGAACGCCCTGTGGGTGCCTGAATTAGATGTAAATCTAATCTCGATCAGGCAATTGGCAGTGAAAGGCGTCACCACAGTGTGTACGAAGGATGAGGCCGTCGGCACACATGATGATGGGGATGTGGTATATAACTCAAAGGTAGGAGACAACGTGTACTATCTAGAGACAATACCACCTGAGAGGCATGTAGCAAACGTTTCCATGGAGAACGATCATGAAGAACCTGGAAATGATGACGACCACGCCGAGGTTATTGAAGCTAAGGCGTACAAAGGTATCGTGTCATGGCATGAGAGGTTAGGTCATCTACATGGGGACGCGATGAGAAAGATCCCTGTGAAGAACGTGAAGGAGGGCTCTAGGATACATGAGGAACCATGCGGGGTCTGCGTGAAAGGGAAAATGACAAAAGTACCATTTCCGAAGACAGCCCACCACATGTGTCAACGTCCTTTAGAAATAGTTCACAGCGATATTAGTGGCAGAACGCAATGCAAGTCGCTGGGCGGAGGTAATTATTTCGTAACGTTCATAGATGATTTTTCTCGTTTCATGCACGTCAGAATCATCAGTAGGAAGAATGAAGTACTCAAGTGCTTCAAGGAGTACCGGGCGGAGGTGGAGGCTTTACACCAATCCAAGATAAGTGCCCTTCAAACAGATAACGGGGGTGAGTACACAGGAGAAAACTTCGAGAACTACCTGAAGGAGAAAGGCATCTTACACAGGAAAACTGTTCCTAGAAACCCTGAACAAAATGGGGTCTCCGAACGAGCGAACAGAACCCTGGTCGAGATGTCCAGATGTTTACTCATCCAATCTGGACTCCCTGACTATCTGTGGGGGGAGGCTGTGAACGCGGCATGCCACATAAGAAACCTATGCCCATCCGCTGCCATCGGAGACAAGATCCCACTGGAATTATGGAAGGGTAAGCGATGTGACCTCCAAGGGGAGATAAACAGACTGAGAGTGTTTGGATGCAGAGTCTGGTATCTAAAGAGTCCAAGCGGAGGAAAATTCGAGAGCAGAGCGGATGAGGGGATATTTGTGGGATATGACAGACAGGTCAAAGGTTATAGAATTTACCTACCGAAGATCCAAAAGGTGATAATATCCTGTCATGTCAGGTTCGAGGAGAACACGTTTCCCTACAAGAGCGCTAAGGCGGAAACGAACCATATAAAGGATAAGTCCTCGGAATGGATATGGGATGTAGAAACCTTTGAACATAGGGGAGAAGCCGGTCAAACTGACGTCGAGACACAGAGTGACGGAGAAAACGACGAAGGGGAAACCGACAACTTTATGGACAGTTTAACGTGTGAGGACAATCCAGTGAATACTGTGAGTGTACCGTTTGTGCCGAGGAGGTCGGCAAGACTACACAAACCAAGAATATGTGATTGTTGTGCTCACACTGCGACTGTTTGTAAAGCTCAAAACGTGTGTGTACCTGTGAATGTGTATGAAGCCCTGAGGGGGCCAGACGCTCAAAAATGGACTGATGCAATAAGGAAGGAACTAGACAATCTAAAAAGTAAAGATGTGTGGGACATTGTGCAAAGACCCTTAAATAAAAACGTTATAGACTGTAAGTGGGTGCTTGTGATAAAGAGAGACCCTGATAGATATAAGGCTAGGCTAGTAGCTCGGGGATTCTGGCAGAGGCCTGGAGTAGATTATTCAGAAACCTTTAGTCCAATAATAAAACGCAGAACTCTAAGAATTCTGCTTACTCTATGTGCGGAAAATGAGTGGGTTTACGAGCACATCGATGTGGAATGTGCGTATCTCAACAGCCCTCTGGATGAGGATATATACATGGAGCAACCAGAACTCTTTAGAGTTCCAGGTAAAGACAGAACTAAATTTGTGTGTAAGCTCAAAAAGAGCCTGTATGGACTGAAGCAAGCTGGAAGAATGTGGTTCAGACACACCAATAGCATTTTAAGAGGTATGAGTCTGAACCCATGCGTGAGTGGTCCATGTGTGTATGTGGATGCGTCTAAAAAATTTATTGTAGCTGTGTATGTGGACGACATCCTTGTGTTTGGGACGAATGAGTGGATTGAGATATTCAAAACTAGGATTAAGGACAAATTAGATGTTAGAATGCTAGGTGTAGACACTCAATTTCTGTCCATCCACCTGAGTAAGCCAAACAGCACCACTGTAGTATTCGATCAATCTGTACAGATAGGTCAAATGCTGGATCTGTTTGACATTACTCGTGAGGTTGGGGTGGTGGGAGTGTCGACACCGCTAGCTAGAGAGTGTGAGGCTGGTTTTGATATTGAACGTGATGAGCCTTTCGACAGTAAATTATATGAACAAGCTGTGGGGCACATAATGTATGTAGCTACTGTAAGTCGTCCTGATGTTGCGTGTGCAATAGGGAAACTAAGCCAAAGATGCGCGAATCCGACTGTATCCGATTGGAAAGCAGTGAAGCGGGTATTCAGATATTTACTAAAGACCAAAGACTTGAAGTTAGTATACCAAAGGACCGGGCAACCTCTCAAGGTGTTTTGCGACTCGGATTTTGCGGATTGTACGGTAGACAGGAAATCCAGGAGCGGGTATGTGTTCATACTCGCTGGTGGTGCGATATCCTGGCTATCCAAAAAACAACCGATTATAGCTCAATCGACGTGCGAAGCGGAATTTGTGGCAATGCAGGAAGCAGCAAGGGAAACAGTGTGGATTTCTTTACTGTTAAAGTACGTCCAAGTGCGTTACTTTTACGTTAAGAACTGCGTACCGAGGGGGATACTAGATTATACTTATGTACCTAGTCCTGAGAATGTGGCTGACATTCTCACCAAAGGCCTAAATAGGATTAAGACTCAGCAATTTACCAAAGCTATGGGGCTTGTAGAAACTAGCGATCAAAGGGGAGTGTTGAGAAATGTTAAGTTGGTATGATCGCTGCTTACTACAAGCTAAGTTGGTACGACTTCTAACGACGCTCTTTTGTCTTAGAAGTCGACCACGTTGTTCTATTGACTTGGAGATTCCTGTGTGGTAAGACGTGTTATAAGACTGAAATATATTGGAGAAAACGAATCTAAGTGAATCGTTATTTTATAAACCCAAAACCTTATTAAATAACAATCAAAGCCATGTGCCCTGGGTTTTGGTTATCGTGTATGCAAATTCGTCGGGCGGTAAGTTTGCCAAGCTTAAAGCGTTCTCTATTAGTTTCTTCTGTGTGGTGTATCTTTGCGTCAGTGTATCATGGTATAATGTTTTCATTTCTCGAGTTTATCAGAAATAGGAATAACCTTTTATAGAAAAAGAAAATTTTATATTTATATATATTATATTTTTTTTCTTTCCTTCTTTTTCTTCTTTTTTTTCTTCTTCCCCTTTTTCTTTTTTTTTTTGTTTTTTTTTTATTGTTAAAACCTTTGTTTTATTTTAGGTTTTACGTACTTGTTATCAGTGAAAATAAATATTATGAATACTACTTGGATTGGAATTATATACATATATGCGTACAAAATCCATTTCTACATGTTAGATATAATAATATAACAATACTACGTAGATTAATACATAATAAAATATCCTTTTACTCCGGTTATATTTATTACTAACTCTCAATTAATCTATCTTAATTATTTTCTAACCACTTTCTATATTTATCAGCTATTTTATTTCTTCTTGTTAATCTGCGAAATCCATGCATGAACACTTGTATGGTGATTGATTGTTCACGAGGTAAGTTGCACTTTCACTGTTTTCGTTATTCGTTGAACTAACACGTTTTACATTCAAACAGTAATTGGAACACTTGTAATAAACTTCTTTTCTTTTTCCAAGTTTCCGCTATCTGTGTCGTTCGACGAACAGTGCCACGCCTCCACAGCACCGTTATAACATTTAGCGATGCTGCTCTTTGCATTAAAGCAATTGAAGTTAATTCGTTCGTTTATTTTCAGCTGGTACATGGTGTTCCGCAAGCAGGGAGCCATAACCTATTTTGCATGTAGACCTTCTTGTATGATGATTACTTGTTTACAAGGTAACTTTCACTTCCCCTCTTTTAATTATTTATTGAATCGACATGTTGTATATTCAAACAATAATTGGAGTACACATAATAATTTTCCCTTTTCCTTTTTAGGTTTTCGCTATCTGTATTATTCGACGAACAGTGTTACACCTCCTTTTGATTTATCCATAATATAGTTATAACATTTAGTAACCTTGTATTTTGCACCGAGACAATTGAAACTAATTTATTCACTTATTTTAGGTAGCTGTCATACATTGTGTTCCACGAACAATGATCCATAACCTATACTTGCACGTACACTTTCTTGTATGTTGATCACTTGTTCACAAGGTAACTTTCACTTTCACTAGTTAATTGTTCATTGAGTTAACACGTTTTATATTTAAGCAATAATTGAAACACGTATAATAATTTTCCTTTTTCCTTTTAGGTGTTCGATATCTGTATTATTCGACGAACAGCACTATAACATATACTACCGCACTACGTTGCCCACTGAAATCGCTTTATTCATTGCTTATTTCGATTATACGCTAGTTTTAACTTGTTTAAATGCACTGTTCGCGGAATCCCTTTTACTTCGATCTTGACGTTTTGGTTCTGCAAGATTTCTAGCACTTTGTATGGTCCAGTATATTGATCGGAGAATTTTCCTTTACTGGGTTCTTTTAGTAAATATATCGAATCTCCTATTTTAAGATCTTGGGGGTTGATTCGTCGGTCGTAATATTCTTTTGATCTTAGTTTGGATTTTATCAAATTTTCTCTTGCCATTCGTTGTACGGTGTTAATTTTATCGAACAGATCTTCGAGATATTCTGCGTAAGTTGGTTCCATGTTCTCTTCGATTATTACTTCACCAGTAGGTTCTCTGGCTAGATGTCCAAAAACTAATTCGTGCGGGGAGAATTTCGTTCCTTCGTGTACAGAGGTATTATAGGAAAACATAGCTAATTCTACCCATTCGTCCCAATTTTTGGAATTTTCAATGTATAATTTGAGATATTCTATCAGCACGTGGTGAGATCTTTCGATTGAACCGTTACTTTGTGGATGATATGCCGTCGTGTCTCTCTGCTACTCCGAACTACGTCGAATCTCTTTGCTACTTTCTTCATTAGTGAGGATGTAAAGTTCGTTCCTTGATCAGTGAGAATAGCTCTCGGTGACCCGAAACGACAAATAAATCGCTTTACAAAAACGTCCGCTATCTCGGCTGAAGAGATTCCTCCTAGTGGAATCCCAATTGAGTATTTTGTTAATAAGTCTTGGATAGTTAATATATATTCGTTTCCCTTTTGGGTTTTTGGTAATGGACCTATAATATCCATACTAACCTTATCGAACGCTTTACCTGGTGTGTCTGTAAGTACCATTGGTTGCTTTGCTTTTATTCTTGTGAGTTTCTTCAATTGACATTCCTTACATGTTCTTACGTAATTTTGAATTTCCTTTTTCATATTTTCCCAATAGTAATGTTGTCGTATTCTTTGATAAGTTTTTGTTATTCCTTTGTGTCCTGCTACGCTTGATTCATGTTTTTCTCGTATTATGTTGTTCCGCGCTTCCACAGATGGGGTAATTACTTCCCCAGTGCAAATGGTGATGGTTAAGGTTTTTTCCATAAATATTTCCTTTAATTTTCTGATTGTATATCGCCAGGGTATTTCCTCCAAGTTTCCTTTGCTAATGCTGAACGAAGTTAACTGTTTTTCATTTACTGCGTCTAATAGAGATCTTAGCGAGTTTAATAAATTTTCTGGTGTTATTGGAATATTTCTATTTTCCTTTATCGGTAGGAATACAATGTATTTTCCAGAATCGTAATTCAATCTTGCTTTTTCTAACATTAAATCTTCATAACGAGGTAATTTTCCCGTTTCCTTCATTTCTAAGGCTCCTTTATCTATCGGATTGCCATGTATATCTATAAATACTACTTTATGGTCATTTACTCTCGCAATTGAGTCTCGGGTTTCTGAAATTCTTAGTTCCGCAATTATCGTAGGTCTCGTGTCCTTTTCTCGTTGTTGAATTAGTTCTGGAATTACAGTGGAGGTCTCTTTTTCGCTTGTTGTATCCGTGCCTTCTTTTTCTCGATCGGTTATTTCTCTATCTGTACTTACATCGATTTCTGCTAATGCTTGGTCTAAATATTTTATGGGGGTTTCTTCTGTTGTAAAATGTTTTCGGGTAAAACCCTTTCCTTGATTTTTAGAATCACTGGATTGAGGCAAGACGTGTGGTTTAGCTTCGAATATGGGAGAGTCTTCGGTTGACGTATCTATTTCGAATCTTTTTGAGACAGGATAGCGAATCGGTGAGACTTCCTCTCTCTTTCTGATTGGTAAACAAACTTCCGGAGGGTTCCTAGATAATGCGTCTGCGTTTGCGTTCGCCCTGCCTTCTTTGTATACAATATCAAATTCGAAGTCCGATAACTTTAATTTCCATTTCCAAATTCTTGAAGTAGGATCTTTGATAGAATGCATCCACACTAAAGGTTTGTGATCGGTTACGATGGTAAACTTTCTTCCGTAAAGATACGGTCGGAAGTGCATTGCGCTGTAAACAATTGCCAGACACTCCTTTTCTATGGTAGAGTAGTTTTGTTCGGCGGGATTTAATAGCCTTGAGGCATACGCAATCGGCAAATCCTTTCCGATTGGCCCTCGACTCAGTACACCGCTTATTGCATATCCTGATGCGTCTGTAGTAAGGTTAAAGGGTTTAGAAAAGTCTGGATATTGCAGGATGGGTTTCGTCACTAACGCTGTCTTTAAATTATTGAATGCGTTTTCTTGATTTTCTGTCCATTTAAAGGGAGTGTCTTTCTTTAATAGTTGTGTCAATGGTTTCGCGACCTTGGGGAAATCGGGGTATAAATCTTCTGTAATATCCTGCTAGTCCCAGAAATTGTTTGATATTTTTCGCCCTCTTTGGTCGTGGAAATTTTGATACGGCTTCGACTTTCTTTGGGTCGGGTTTCACGCCATCCTCACTAATTATATGTCCTAAATAATTCACCTCGTGTCGTAAAAATTCGCACTTATCAGGTTGTAATCGTAATTTAGCTTTCTTCAGTCTTTCCATTAATTTATTAAATTTAATTTCGTGTTCTTGGAGAGACGTGGAATAAATCACTATGTCATCCAGATAGACGAATAGTTCTATTCCTTGCAGACCAGATAATATTGAATTCATCAAACGTTGAAATGTTGCCGGGGCATCTTTTAATCCAAAGAGCATTCTTTTGAATTGAAAATGCCCGTATGGTGTCGAAAATGCAGTTTTGTGGGCATCTTCCTGTGACATACGGATCTGGTGAAAGCCCGATGCCAAGTCAAACGTGGAAAAATATTTTGCACTTCCTAATTGATCCAATATTTCTGTAATGTTGAGTAGTGGGAAGGCATCGCCAATCGTTTTATCGTTCAATTTTCTATAATCGATGACTAATCTCCAGCGCTTATTTCCTTGCGAATCGGGTTTTTGGGCACAATCCATAACGGGGAGTTATATGGAGATATTGATGGTTCCACTACGTCCGTATCTAGTAGTTCTTGGACCTGTCGATTTATTTCTTACTGTTTAGTATTGATGGGTATATTATCCGTTGTAATTATCCTATGTTCCAGAACTTCGGTTGCTTCCAATGTATCTCCTGGAATATGAAACCTATCTTGATTATTACGAATCAATTTTTTAGCATTTTCCTTTTCTTCTTCGTTCAAATGTTCGAGTCGTAGTAACTCATTTATTTTATCGTACCTACTTTCCTCCGATCTTAGAACTGTATTGCACGCTGTCCTAGGAAGCGGGGGGCGGGGGGGGGGGATTTTCAAATTCTTTAATTACCATCGTTGGTGTTGTAAATACGTAATCTCTCGAAGTAGTATTTATTACTCTTATGTAACCTTTTCCTTTATGATTCCTCACAACTGCATTACCAAAATAGATTCCCTTGTTCGGCTCGATTCTTGGAATAAATCCCTCTTTTATCACTGGATTAGCGATATTAATCGAACACGTTATTGAACTTCGCTTCGGTATAATTATTTTTTCTTTAGTGTCGAAGGGAATATAAATATTTCCCCATCTGATATGTCTTCCCTCATAATCTAAACGAGCCTTACAACCTGCAAAAAATTCGGATCCTAGGATTCCGTCTTGATCGATTAGCAATGAATCATCGACTACATGAAAAACAACCGGATGGCCCGCAACCTGTATTACCGTCTGCCCTAAGGAGACCAGGCTCGTTGCCGTAATTCCTCGCACTTCGATTGATTCCTTTTCGTCGATGATGGCTGAATCGAGTATAGCAGGTTTCTTGATAATGTTGATTTCCGATCCAGAGTCTTATAATAAACTCGTCTCAGTCTTTACATCTGGGGAAACTATTCGTGCAGTTGGGGTCGTTGGGGAATCGTTAAATTTTATTGAAATAATTCGGAGAGGTCGCCTTCCGAATCTGAATTCAACTCCTGATGATTTTCCTTCGCCGGTTGCTTGTGCTTCACTCTTTTCCTTTTGCCTTGAGATTCTGGATTCTCTGTCTGTGACCTCGTTTGGTTGTGGGATGACTCCCCCACAATATTTAGTGGTTGTTCGTTCGATCTTATGGTCGGCATTGCGTTCGCTCTGTCTCTCGTTCTGGGTGGTGGAGTCGATCTCGCGGGGGTGGCTGTCCTTGTTGTGTTTGTTGCCGGTCGCCTGGTTCGATGGTCTCGAAGCATAGGGTACGATTAATCCGGCATCTACTCGGGCTTTAAATTTGTAACAGTCTTTCACTAGATGCCCGGGTTTTTTGCAATAGTTACACGTGATATTTTGTCTTGTAGAATTCAAAAAATTCTGCGATGGAGGTAGCGATCTTCGATCTTGGCGGTTGTTCCTGATATTGTTGTTAGTGTTCGAAGGATGTGCGTTGCCGCGTCTGTAATAGTTCGAGGGTGTCGGTCGTTGGGGTCGCGTTCTATCGGTTATTTGTTTCAATTCGTGTGTTGCTTTGACGGCTTGACGATACGCATCTTCTAAAGTATGGTACCCTGCTATTTTTACTCGCACATATACCTCGTTCGGAAGTCCTTTAACGAAAGCTTCTTTCGTTTCCCAATCTATAGTATCTTGGATATCGGGGGATATGATGCCGTAGTCGCCTCTTTCT
Source organism: Bombus vancouverensis nearcticus (assembly GCF_051014615.1). Taxonomy (NCBI): domain Eukaryota; kingdom Metazoa; phylum Arthropoda; class Insecta; order Hymenoptera; family Apidae; genus Bombus; species Bombus vancouverensis. Next base: position 257,749 of record NW_027468915.1, on the reverse strand, counting down.
CCGTCCATTATTGCCAATCTAAGATTTCTAACGCGATCCATATAATGTAATATGTCTTCCTCGGGTCGTTGAAATATCGTTCCTAATTCCCCTTTATATTCGTTAAGAGATTTCTTTGGGCCGAATAGATCCTTTAATTTGTTTCCGAAATCGTTTAGACTCATTAATTCTGTGTCTTCGATGGCGAGGAGCGCGTGTCCACGGAGCTTAATTACTAACAATTTTACCAATTGAGGTTCTTGATATCTGGGAATCATATTTCGCGCGCGCTCACAAGCTCTTAAAAAGTGGAATACCGATGGTCGATATCCGTCAAACACTGGCACCGATTCGATCGCATCTTTTAGCTTAATTGGCTGGGTATGTCCACTCGGCTGGACCGTCTCTTGTTGCGTTGTCGGCGGCGATACGGGTGTTTTAGGTTCTTGTTTTGTTTTAAGTTCGAATAAGCCGCTTTGTAATTCGGCGAGTTTTGCACTCATATCGCGAAAGTTCGCATCCCATGCTTTAAGCTTTTCCGACAATGTCAAAACCATTTCTTCGTCCAACGATTCCACTACACTCGCCATTGTTTCTTAAATATTTGTTAAATATATATATTAATCAAGATAGACTAACTAAATATTAACGACAAGACATGACTAAACTCGGTGCGAAGGAATAAAGTTATGCTACACGAAATAACTGGTAACACAATACACAAAACATTAACTAAATTAAACGAGACATACATAAATGCAAGTCACGTATAATCGAAACAATGACTATTGAAATTCGGTAACAATACAATCCATGCTATCGCATTAAAGTAGCACACGGTATTGACACACACAATATCATGAAACACAAAACAATATTACAAAACACTACTAAATAAAATTATAGTGATTAACAATTAATTAGTTATTTCAACAACACGTTACTGTTGACATTAAACCAACGCCATACCAAAGAGACACGCGAGCGACCATGTTGAAAAGTTCGTCGCGCGCACATACAAATAACAGCCAATGCAATACAATACAGCATCATAATAGCAATGTTAGGTACTAATAAAAAAAAAAAAAAAAAAAAACAAGAGAAAGGGGGAGAGATTTAAGGAAAATATATATAATAAATAACAACTAACATAATTATAACATATTATATATATTATATTATATACAGGGATACAGTATTCGTACAAAGGAACAGATGCAAACGAAAATTATATATATAAAAAAAAAAATAAATAATATATATATGTAATATCGTGATATAATATATTTACAAGGAATGGATGATACAGATGTTAATCGGACAGAAAAAGACGATTGTTGTTCAACCTGAACTATTCACACCAAACGTACAGAAAACAGCACAACTAAATAATTAGATAACGACTCGACTTTCACAAAATGCAATCAACACTCTCTCGGCAACGCCACTCGCAAACTCTGTTTGTTGATTCCTTTTCTCCCGTCCCTTGGCAACCGCTCGTGGCCAAGATCACGTAGGTCTCCTCTTTCCAAAACTACGCGATCAAAAACAAACGCCTCGGCTCTCGCGACATTCCACGCGGTTCACCCGCCAACTCCCAGGCCTCTCACTCACGATACTACACTCGGCCATCCTGCAATAACATCTGCCCTCAGATGTTGCCTTCTATCTCGCTGTCATCAGATGCGTCACTTTCGGCGTTTATGACCCAAGGTTTCATAAAATCAGCAGTAGTTGATGACCGTTTTGGCCCCTCATGCTCTCCTACCTTCTCCACAATGTAGCGATCATTCCGCATTGCTCGCACTATCCGGTACGGACCCAAAAATCTTCCTCCCAGTTTTAATCCTGGGCCAAACTGCGTTCTCTTTATGGCCACCAACTCTCCACTTAGGTACTGTTTCGCACCTTTTCTTCTTTTGTTGTAGTGCCTCCGATTTTCCTCTTGAGTAGCAGCAATTTTCTTTTTCGCGTCCTCACGCAGTTCACGACGTTGCTCTTCGAATTCCACCACCCATTCTTCTTCAACCAATTTTCGGATCTGTGGGTCTTCTTTAGTTTGCATCTCGACCCCGACAAGTAGCTGGAAAGGAGTTTTTCCCGTGCTCCTGTTTAATGTAAAATTCAGGTATTTCTGTACTTGGTCGACATGTTTATACCAATCATCGGGTTTAGGGGCAGTCAGTTTAGTTAGTAAAGGTATGAGTGTCCTGTTTACCCTCTCTACCTGCCCGTTCCCCCTCGGCGCCCCCGTCGTGACTAATAAATGCTTTATATTTTCTTCTTCGCAATACTCTTGGAACGCGTTGGATGTGAACGCTGTTCCCCGATCAGAGATAATTCGTCGTGGGTTCCCAAAAACAGCCGCTTGCTTCTTCAGTCGATCGATAACATCCGCGGTATCAGTAGATCTAGTAGGATAAAGCCACGTAAACTTCGCGAACGCATCCACTACTACAAAGATGTGTGCGTATCTTTTCTTTGTAGCTGTCATAGGGCCCACATGGTCAATATGGTAAGTGTCTAACGGTGTGTCACCTTTGTCTAACGGATTTAGATATCCCTCTTGCTTGCCCAATTTTCGTTCGGCTAGGATACAATCGAGACAGTTAGATACCACATGCTCGACCTTTTCACGTAGCCCCTTAAACCAAAAGTCCTTCTTGACTATAGCTTCTGTTTTGGTGACCCCAAAATGCCCACGCTCGTGCGCCTGCCTGACTACCTGAACCTGCATAGCCTTCGGTACTACTATTAACACATCATCCTTACACTCTTTATACAAAATATTGTTCCTTATTACATACCCATCGACCTGATTGCACGTTGCGGCGTCTAAAATCCTACGGACTTCAACGTCCTTGTTCTGTGCACTTCTCAACCGTGCAATCAGCCCGTCTTCACTTTCCGTTACATACATAGTGCTCGGCAGGGGGTTTCTACTCAGAGCATCCACATGCTGCATGCTTTTACCTGGCCTATGACACACCTGATACTTAAACTCGTCTAGTAACAAGGCCCATCTGGCTACACGCACACACAAATCTTTCTTTTTCATTGTCATAGCAAACGCTTGGCAATCCGTGACGATAGTAAACGGCATACCTAACAGATATATTCTAAACTTGTTCAACGCTTTTACAATTGCTAGTACTTCCAGTTCGTAACTGGTGTACTTTGCCTCGGCGGGAGTTGTTTTTCCGCTGGCAAAGTAGACCGGATGGAATTTTCCATCGTCCAGATCTAGTTGCATTAAAATTGCTCCGTAACCCTCTGCGGACGCGTCTGTATGCAACTCAGTCTCCGCGCCCATTCTATACAACTTTAACACTGGTTCGTTGACAAGCGCTGTTTTCAAGATTTCAAAGGCCTCTACTTCTCGATCGCCGAACTGAAATTTTACCTCCTTTTTCAACAAATCCGTCAAAGGCTTAGCAATCTTCGCGTATCCCCTAATAAATTTTCGAAAGTACCCCGTAAGTCCCAAAAAACTCTGAACCTTTTTAACAGATGTTGGCTTGGGAAAGTTTGCTACTGCCCTAGTTTTATGTGTAGACGGCCTTATGGTATTTTTTGAGACTATATACCCCAAATATTCAATTTCCTGCTGCAGAAAACGACATTTTCCCCAGTTTATAATTAGCCCATACTGCTCAGCTAACTCTATGACCATTTGCAAACGTTCCCACGCCTCCTCTAAATTCTTTGCAAGAATAATAATGTCATCCATATACACGATAACAATACCTTTACCTACTAGTTCCTTAAAGATCATCGAAATATACTTCTGAAACACAATGGGTGAAATCTTTAAACCAAACGGCAACTTCAAAAATTCATATTGCCCCGATGGCGTAACGAAAGATGTATATTTTCGGCTGTCTTTGTCTAAACACACGTGAAAAAAACCATTCTTTAAATCCAACGTTGTGAAAAACTGAGTACCTTGCAATGCATCTAAAATATCATCAATTAAAGGCAATGGGAAATGTGGACACTCAATAAGTTCATTAAGCTCGCGAAAATCAACACAGACTCTGATAGAACCATCTTTCTTTCTAACTACAACTATGGGACTTGCATATTCTGAGTTTGACGGTTTTATTGTGCCTTCATTTGTCCATAATTCCATCAACTCGTCCACCTCTTTTTTCTCCGAAGGCGCCAATCTTCGCGGCCTTCGAACCACAGGTTTGTCACTCTTTAAAACGATTTTTGCCGTTATCCCAACGTCCCGCTTTTTCTCCGGCCTATACCCCCTAACGATATCGCGAATCGCTTCACGATAATGCGGTTCCCGTACGTGTGTTAGGTCTGTTTCGTCGGTCTGTTCTACCACGTTAACTCTAAACACATCCGGCACGTCTTTGTTATTCTGTTCGTCAAGCCGCAAGAAAGTCACTTCGCCTCGTTTAACCCGTAACTCTACCTGATCCAGAAAATCAGTGCCTAACAACAGGCCGTGCTTCGTCAATATTTTGTTTGAAACAACGTGCAAAGTGATTGGCAGTTTACACCCATCAACCGTCATTACCTTGGTGAATTCACCCCAGGTCTCATTGCCAGCGGAACCAACACCGTCGAACTTAAGCGTGCATTTACCTAGCGGTGGTGACCCTAACCTCGCATACTCGTCTGATCGAATGAACGTGAGATCACTACCCGTATCCACTAGTGCCACAAACCTACAATCATCTATCGCCACTTACTTCACATACTTCCCCTTTTCGGATCTTGACACTACGCAAGTCTCTTTCGGTCGTGCCGTACACCTCGCTGCAATATGTCCAAATCCGCTGCACTCGGAACACCTAACACCTTCTCCCCTCTCCGGACACTTAACACTTAGATGATCCTCACTACCGCAAATGAAGCATCTTCTTTTCTTCATTGCATCTACAGATTGACTGGGCTTCCCGTTCTTCTGGGTTTTAGCCGGCTTCACAATCGACTTTATTCTGCGACTCTTCTGCTCTTCGTACATCACTAACCTCTTCCTCAACTCTTTGATTGACGTAGCGCCGTACAATATAGCCTTATTGTTCTCGTCGTCTATTATTCCATCCACGATGTATTCCACCTTTGCTTCCTCCTCTATGTCCACATGGTTGGCTATTTCGAGCATGCGGTACATGTAAGACAAACATGCTTCATCACTCTCCTTTTTTGTTTCTTCAAGTTTCTGATGTACTTGCCTACTGTTGACTTTCCTCGAAAATTCTTTCACTAGCCCCCTCTTCAATTCATGCCAAGTCCTGGCATGACACTCGAAGCTCGCAAATATTTTCGCTGATCCCTTCAGCAGCTTCCTCGCGTAGACTGCCTTCTGCCCATCCGACCACATGCACGTATCAGCGACTTCCTCGAACGACTCGAACCATCGTTCGACATTTTCACCTTTGTTGCCACTAAACGACTCTAATGCATCTTCGACGTCTCTAAAACTCAGTGTCGAACCAACACATGCTCTTCGACAATATTCATCACGGTCCTGATACACCCTTCGCGTACCTCTCTTGTATCCTCATGCGTTTTTTTTTTTGTCATTTTCATACTCACTTTCGTCGTCGCTTTCTTCTTCCGACGATATGTCATTACCATCCATGGCCGCTTGTAGCCGTGCGCGTAATTCTACTTTTCTTCCCGTCGTTTTTAAACCCAAACTAGCGAGGCGCTCCTTCAACTCCTTCGTATTCATTTTCTCAAAACTTTCATCTTCGTTACAATCACGCTCAGCTCTCTGTACATTTCCTAAATCTCGTTGACCGGTTGGCTCTTCACCGCCCGTCGATCCCTTAGGATACGATTGTCCAGCCCTACACGCCCGATTCAGCCTTGCAATCAGCACTGACCTCGCACCAGATATAGGGAGGTTCATTCGCGCGAGCTTACTCCTCAGCTCCTCCAGCGTCGAACCCTCTTCATCCGACAATCGTTCGTCCCCAACGTTTGCCATTTTTCACACTACACAAACTTAAACAGTCAACGATATCGTCTTTTATCGCACCGCGTACCGGTAAATTCACAACTAGCTCGAATAGCTCTGTTAAACCGTTTCGTTTTCTGTCTTGTCCAATCCCGGACGAGCCCCCAAAAATGTAATATCGTGATATAATATATTTACAAGGAATGGATGATACAGATGTCAATCGGACAGAAAAAGACGATTGTTGTTCAACCTGAACTATTCACACCAAACGTACAGAAAACAGCACAACTAAATAATAAGATAACGACTCGACTTTCACAAAATGCAATCAACACTCTCTCGGCAACGACACTCGCAAACTCTGTTTGTTGATTCCTTTTTTCCCGTCCCTTGGCAACCGCTCATGGCCAAGATCACGTAGGTCTCCTCTTTCCAAAACTACGCGATCAGAAACAAACGCCTCGGCTCTCGCGACATTCCACGCGGTTCACCCGCCAACTCCCAGGCCTCTCACTCACGATACTACATATATACATTAACTATTTTTATATGTGTGTACAGAACTGATGGCGAACTCATCAACCATTTTCTGAACGACGGATGGAAGAACATGAATAGCAATCCACACAGTGGAACTGTAAAGTATTTGTACACCATTCACGAAACCAAACACTGATGCTATCCACCTGTAAACAAACAACGTTTATAACTATGCATATAATTTTCACTTATGTTCACCACTATATATATATACACGCATGTTGTAAAGTAGGCGATATTTATAACATTCACTTCCATTGATAATGCAAGTGACTCATAAAAATAAGCCGTCATATTTACCATTGCACGCACATATATATATATATATATATATATATATATATATATATATATATACTCGAAAACAAGGTACATTTGTGATATTTATTCCTATTGATGATATATACTTATATATTTATAACAATAAAACAAATCTCATTTATACTACTTACCAATACGTACGCATATATGTATATAATTCCAATCCAAGTAGTATTCATAATATTTATTTTCACTGATAACAAGTACGTAAAACCTAAAATAAAACAAAGGTTTTAACAATAAAAAAAAACAAAAAAAGAAAAAGGGGAAGAAGAAAAAAAGGAAAGAAAAAAAATATAACATTGTTAGGGAAGTGATACATTTACACTGTACATGAGAGTGTGTGTGTAAGGGCCAGAGGGCGTCAAGGTCTTAGTGGAGACAAAAGACTGTTGCCAGATGTTAGAAGAATCTAGGATAGTCGGTTGGCGACCAGCGTGCGTGCAAGACGTTCTTCAGAGAGTAATATAGATGTATAACTGTTGTGTGGGAAATGTAGGCAATAATTTGTATTCCCATATCCTCGAATTTCCTTAACAAATATATATAAATATAAAATTTTCTTTTTCTATAAAAGGTTATTCCTATTTCTGATAAACTCGAGAAATGAAAACATTATACCATGATACACTGACACAAAGATACACCACACAGAAGAGACTAATAGAGAACGCTTTAAGCTTGGCAAACTTACCACCCGACGAATTTGCATACACCATAACCAAAACCCAGGACAGATGGCTTTGATCGCAGGAGAAGCGGTCCATATAGTCAAATGCATTCCGGTACAAGTAAAGGTACGACATACAACAAAATGCTACTCGGAACTACCCGTTTGGCAAAGGAATCGCACCACAGGAACTCCGCCCGGACGTGCGCCAAACGTGGCGATATTCAGCACCATCGTCGTTGGCCACGAGCGGAATATATACCCAAAAGACCTCGATGCACTACGGGACCACGTCATGTTCCCGGCAGAAAATCTGCAGTCTTGAACGCATTGGCCAGAGGAGCAACAGGAAAAACAATCGTCCCTGGAACAGTAAACATCCTGGGAATGATGGACAAAACACATTAACGACACACATTAAGCTTGTTTTATGGAATCTGGAACTGTCAGTGCAGCAATATTTGGAATACTCGCAATATTTAAACTAATCAAGACAATAATATATATAGCCGCACACGGATACCAGTTACGTGAAACTTACGAATGCGGAATCGCCCTATTAGGAGCAATATGCGGCTCAGTCACCCACCCGCTACTATACCTCAAAAGAAGACGAAATATCGATGATCAAACAGCACAACCTCAAGGGATATCGATAACACCGGTAGTCACTCAACTACCAACGACATCTACGTCCGCCTTGAGCGAACTCAGAGATACCATCAGTCAAATTTCCTTTGGAAATTTGAACTCCAAGGGCGGGGATGTCACGTCCCGCGCTCCGCACGCGCCGTAACAAGAACAAGAAAACCATTCTATACAAAACACGCGAATAAGGATTTGAATGCACAAACGAACACACGGCACTACGAAACGAAAGGAAGGATTAACAAAACGAGGGCGATTAACGGATCCAACCAATAAACAAAATACATATACACACAATTCTAAATAAACCAGGAAATAAGAATAACTACAAAAGGGGAAAATAATTGAAACGCCAGGAATATATATATATATATATATATATATATATATATATATATATATATATATATAAATATATTTCAATCAATCAATTTGGAGAGTTACATATAAGTATAAACATATATGCCGAACATGTAATAACCTAGTAAATATTAGAGACAGTGCTTCCAATACTATGCAATAAATACAATATTATCAATTTATGAAATATAAGTATACATGAAGTCAAAAACTAATAGTTTAACGAATACATAAAACATACAATATTGTATTATTAAAGAAATGAAGGTTACATTGTCAGAAATATATATATGTGTGCGAATTCTATCAAACCGATAATCTAAGATACATACTTAAAACTAGCCTACATTCCGGTAAGGAATTATAAAATAAGAACTATATTACGGAACATCCATGTCTATATATAAATATATAAATTATATTCTAAACTAAACTACTATTAATGTATGCGCATTCTACATTATTGATTCAAATCGATAATCTAAGATACATACTTAAAACTAGCCTACATTCCGGTAAAGGATAAATAAATAATTGACATTTCATTTCGTATGAATACTACACTGCCAGGAGAAATATGCATATGAATACGTATATATATATATATATATATATGTATGTGTGCGCGTATGTTTTATATTATCGAATACTCTATAAAATAAACTACTCAAAACAATAAATAACGCAATCGAAGAATTACAAAACATTAGCCATATTAAAATGACACACAACATAAATATATATATACGTATATTCACACGAACAATACTTTTGTCACTTTAAAACAATATTAATAAATAAATGTTCTAATTGCGGTAGAATAAGGAAAAACGAGCCTCAGACGGAAAATTACTTCGATATCAAGCAAAACTAAAGACCCGTCACTATAACTTTACTGATGACATTTATGAGCAGCCATGTTAGATTTACACGCGTATGGCGACAGGAATATTAGGGATTAATGGAAGTCAGTCGCGAGAAATAAATCATGAAAACACATTGTTAACACTTTTCTTTAATAAAATCTGTGCGCAACTACAAATGTAAAAAATATATATATGTCGGAGATGAAAGAACACCGGAGTCTGTAATTGAACAATTGTAGTTATTCAATCCGATTGTAATTGTTCGAGAGTTGTGATAATGAGCTTGGGCTCGAGGCGACAGTCAGTCGCCGAACGTAGCCGCGGTTACGGGATGAACGCTTTGTTTAACAAAGGTATGGAGTAATTCTATAGCTCTCCTTAAAAGAAATATTCGTGGCGACACGCGACAGTAAACATTCCAACGGTTTCTGTCCCGTGGCTCGCCACACGCAGACCCTGTTCTTCGAGTAAGATGATTGCCAGATGTCGATGCGTCTCCGCAGTACATGCTCGGCTAGCTCGAGGGCTCGTTATAAATCTTAAGGTTTAGTTAACTAAAGTCCTTCAAACAGACAAACAGTCTTTGTCCCAACTACGGGAAGTTAGGGGAGACATATTTTTCAACGAGCGGCGTCTCCCACTAGCAACTTTGCCTCGAGGGCGGCTAGCATCTTTTTCTAACCACCGATATGGAGATTGACCAATTAGCAGCAACGCCAATTTCCCTTACTTTCTGAACGGAGGCTTTTCTCGACGAATCCGATGATCTCGTGTCCTTAGACACACCCCATTATAGTTTTCCTCTGTGGCATGATCGGGACGGGAAAGACATTCTCGCTCGCGATCTCATTGATGAAAGGAGTAACTCTTTACGACCAGTGAATATTACGCGTCCGACTTAGATTTTGTGAGTACGTTCATCTATCATCCCGTCGACCGCGGATTCGTTATTGAACCTAGGATCATTGTCATTAGTTTCTCGAGTACCTAACTACCACGGTTACTTGTCCGATTCTATAATAATCGTATTTGCACTAGTCAATGTCTTCTCTATTGCATAACGATAACGTGTAACCCAAACGAAGATTCGTTTCACGCCCCTAACCCTAATTCTAATGTAAACCCGACATATATATATATATATATATAATATTTTAAAATATTAATAAAAAATAATAATATTGCTATAAATATTTAATTATCTATAAAATTAAATTATAAAATATTAATACTTAAATATTCTACCCTTTATTTTTAAATTGTTTAATATACAATTTTTTTTATTTTGAAAAAATGGAAATTACTATAATATAAATTGTATAATATATAATTTAAAAATTTTTTATTTATGATATATATATATTAAATTATAAAATATCAAAAATTTCAATTATATATTAATATAAATAAAAAATATTAATGATATTATAAAATTAAAAATATTAAAAATTTTAAGATTGTATTTTTAATATTAATAAAAACAATATTAATAATATTACTATAAATATTTTATTTATAATATTTAAATAAATATAATTATTAAATTATAAAAATATTAAAAATTTTAATTTAATATATATATATTATTTATTCATTAATACGTTCATGCTGTAATACACGAACATATGCGTTACTCTGCTACTCACGATGCATCGTAACAAGTATGCATTTTTGTATGAAAAACCGTTTATTTTCATTTTATGTTCGTTTTTAAAGTCAGATGCGATACGAAATAACGTCAGTGTTGTTTTCTGGCTGCTCGCGAACATATGATATCTATTCCATTTTCATATTGATTTTATCTACACGTTAAAGCGAGCTGTGGAATAAATCAAACTTGCTCGAGCCTGCTTGAATCTCTGTATCATTGTATCATAATGTGAGAACTTTCACAAGCCTAAATCTTGGCAGTCTGACGATCGAGAATATTGCTATCGGAAGAATCGCTCTCATCCGTAAACAAGATATTTCCAAGGATTGCGTTATAATTTTCTTAGCGGCTAACCATCGAATATTCGTCAAACGACATAATTTCGCACACGGCGAACCTTATAACGTACACCTTTTTGGCGTATTATTTTTCCCACTTTTTTTTTTTTTATTAACGTGGAGGACACCAGGTCGCTTCTGGGAAAAAGCGGCGTGGTAGTGGCGGACGCCAACGGACTAAAACCTCCATGATGACCGTCCCGGCAGCGATCTAGAGGGGCCCGGGAACTGGTGTGAGGGATACACCCCCCCCCGCGCTCAATACACCCCCTAATGGAGCGATATGCGGCCACGTCACACCGCGCCTCGTCGCCGGAGCCGCCGTGCCAGACAATCCGTGCCGTTCCCCTGCCGGGCAGATTTGCGACGGACCTAGCGCACCTCACCGAAGCGCTTCCATGGCCTCTGCCGCGCCCTCGCCGGTCAATTCTCTCAGGGTGAGAGTATTATTTTTCCCACTGCTGCGTGTGAAACCCCTATTGGACAAACTGTTCTTTGCAATACATCGATGGATAAATACGCGCACAAACACGCAATACGTGCAATAGAATGCTCGAGGTCAATTTTGTGATGCTCTTTTTCAACAGATCTTCGCAAATCCGAAGGTGTAGAATTACCTCCCAAAGACATAGGATGACAACAAACACTTTCTTGACACACTGTATAACATTGAGGTATCCAGTTTTGCCACATACAATTTTGTCATTGTCACGTTTGACTTTGTTCATTGTAAAGTCAAATTTGCACACTCCATCTGTGAAATAGTACGAAGAAATCATAGTGACTTGTATTCCTTATGATATCATGATGCCACATAATATATAATACAATACAATAATTCGCGAACAGATCACTCGTTAATTGCTTTTAAAAGAATTACCACGGAAGCTTCCTAACACGCTACCCGGGGGCCAGGGATTTATTTCGTCGATAAGTTAGGTTATTAAACTTATGTTCTTTCATTGAAGACATCGATGGACGCTGTGTTCCAGAAATAGCCAATCACACTTGGCGAAGCATAATAGTAATTTACAATAACAAATACTTAAGAATGCCTAATTTTGTTAAACATAGGGTTCAATTTACAATTATGTAAATATTACTTCTTGAAAGTAACTTCTTAATCAATTTTAACAAATTTTGTAAAATCATGTAATAAATCTTATTATTTATCATACGCGTGTATTAAGCCAATTGCCAACCGAACATGTTCAAACTGTATTTTTTTCAAAACAGGACCTTAAGCTAAAAAGCTTTATTTCACATATTCGACTTGTTCTTGTATGTGGTATCAGCACCTAGTCGGATGCCCGCGTTATGCAGGACACCCTGATGGCGTTGAACGCAACGATTCAAATTGAACTGAAAAGTCGTTATGTTTTCAGAGGACTTGTGTGTAGAGGATGGTTGATCGTGAGATTTATTAGACAAGATTGCTCGTTGTTGAAACCTTCAAGTATATTTTCAAATGATTAAATAAATAATTATAGATAATGTTCGCAAAGACGGTAGATACTCGTAGATACTGATCCATAACTCTCGTGAACTCTTTACGATTGCGTCCGTTTAAACTGGTATAGTATAAACAGATCGGGGGAGAGTCGGAGAATTCAAATTCGTCTTTGTTCGACGGTTCGACGGTTCGACGGTTCGACGGTTCGACGGTAACGTAACGGCGACATTGTTTTGCCCGGAGTTTATTTATTAATATATTATGTATGTCCTCACGATCTTGATACTCCGAAGCAAAAAAACAACAACATGATTTGAAATGTTCTCTAGCTCATGTACCGCTACGTGTACTTTCAAGGAGCAAAACTGACACAGTTCCGCTTGTGACGCGAGACGGAGATTATCGTTTCACTTCCTTTAACGCATTTTTGCCATTGAAAGACACTAATTTCTGTGACTTGCTTTATCTCTGTTATAAATCTCTCTTTATATTTAAAATTTTATAGTTTTTGTGCAAACGTAAAAGGTAAGTAAATATTAATAAATATTATAATAATATAATATAATATAATGCTATATAATAATATTAATAAATACTTCGCTATTTACTTATTTTATTTCCATTAAGGTATATTGTATTTTTCATTGCATTACTTTCATTTTTATTTAGTGTAATAATAAACGCATACGTTAATATTCATTGGCATTAGTGTAATTGTAAGCTTCACTGTAAATTTAATAAAATTTATAAGAACGGAATTATTAAAAGGGTATATATGTGTAATTAAACTAGATTCTATTCTCAATGTTACTTCATTATTTTATTATTGTTTCATATATATATATATATATTTTTTTTTAATTTACATGTGCTTCTAAGTTAATAGAACTAAACACATGTGTATGTATTAATTGCTATATACGTCATAATTTCAACCATAATATTAAATTATGGTATGTATTATTAAAAAGTATAGTTTAATGTATATATTAAATACATATCATTTATTCGTAGATTTTATGGATACTGGATCAAAGAAGGAGATTAAAGAAATGATTACCAAAGATATATCGAATATACATAATTATTCCTTGGATGTTAAAAAATATATTAACAACCAGCTTGAAGACACTCTGGATTATTTACATGGTTTAATTGCTGAAATACCACAATCAGTCCCTGGCCCTTCAACTACAAAGAGGCCGAAAGTTTTGAAGAAAAAAGGTTATCGCCGTAAAGAGACTATCCCAGAAAATGATATTATCAATACTGACAATACAGTAACAGATTCAGCAGTACATGATAAAACAGAAAATAAAGATGTAAAAACTGGGGATGTGCTGGAAACAACAATTGACCGAACAAAAAGAAAGGCTGCAATAAAAGCTGCAATTAATATTAAAAAGCAGCAGTCAATGTCACTTGTTACAAAATTACGAAGGCTAACTCTTGATGATGACAGTAATGTAAATGTTTGTGTCATATTATGATGAAATTTAATACTTTTAATCTTACCCCATATCTTATGTTACTAATCAATACTAACCCTTATATGTAGTACCCAATAATGTTTGATATCGGTTAATTAATGCGTCAAAATCTAATTGCTTATACAATTGTATGTACATTGTGTATATAAATACTACTATAACGTTGTTAAATATATTCTAAATTTTTAGAGGAAACGTGAAGGCCGACCTAAAAAAAAGGAAAGTGCTAGAAGTAGTTCAGATGAAAAAAACACAAAAGGTCCTACAAAACATAGTAAAACAAAAAAGAATGTTTTAAGCGCATAAAATCACATGTAGCTCTCTATTTGTCTAGTCGCTTTTGTAGCAATATCACTATGTCCTCTGACATACTTGAGGTTTCTTACAATTCACAAATTAAATGAACAACTGTGCAAGCGAAATCGCTGCTGTAGAATCCCCGCTTCTGTAGAATCAGTCGTATGGATTTCAAAATTTAGTGTGTCGCCGGGATTAGCGTTATCCAAAGTACGCCACAGGAATAGGACATAAAGATATTTCTCAAAATTTGTTATTGCTGATATGATATTGCTGAAATACAAGGCTGCAGTTTCTTAATGTCGTCAAAACATTCAGTTCTTTTTTGGTCAGTCACTTTTCACGTGTGTCACGACCGGCATACTTCAAATCCGACGGACTGACGATAGAGATAAAGATGTGGCGGCACTCGGCGACAATGTATATCGCTGAAGTGCCTAATGAACCATCAACATCCCAACGGTCCTTCCATCGAAGGTTCTAGAAGAAAGAGCGCGTGGCAACGATCGCGGACGCCTAGCAAATGCATGGACGCTGGGGATGTTGAGGAATGACAAAAGAAAGTAATCGGATCCGATCGAAAGTAAAATCATAAGAGTCAGTCTTAGAAAGTCACGCCTAGAGTTCGGAAGTAGATTGTAAAGTGTATTGATGTTAGAAAAAAAATAAAGTTTTCTTTTTTATTTTTTTACCTCAAGTTCCTTTTTTATTTTGTTATTTTACGTGACACGTGCTTTGTATTGCTCTGTCGAATTTGAAAGTTTCTATTACGATAGCGGATGGTGCGAAAGACGCAAGTTTCTAGTATTTTAGAGATGTCTGAACGTCAGCTGCGTGATTATGTAACAAAAAATGGAGATATCCACTGAAATATTTTAACACGCAAGAGATTTCATGTTAAGACAATACACGCAAAGTAAATACACACGAATATAATAGTATATCCCTTTCGATGTCATTCGATTTTTGTATCATTCATTTTTTCCCCGATATATTTGAGCGATTCGAGATAAACAGGAGACACTTCTAAACAATTCCTCTCAAAAGTGGCAGGAATTAATATTTTTTCTACGGAAAACAAATAACTCTGGAAATATTGAAAATGTAAAAGAATAGGAAGCTTAAAATCCGTTCACTTGTCGATGCAATGAGCAGAACAATACATATTTGCGATAATAAGAAGAATATCTCTAATGATACTGTAGTATCGGGGAGAAGGGCCCAAGAAACGTCGAGCTAACTACAGACAATGTCGCGAGAGCAGAGGCGCTGTCGGCTCCATCAATGCATTACCGGGTCCTCCAAGTAAATAGCCTTGCCGAAAAGACCTACGTGACCCTGGCTACGAGCGTCTGCAGAACACGTGTGCGGTGGGCCTAGCAAAAGACAATAGAGTGCTACAACGGCCAAAGAGTCAGTCGAGAAGCAGAGTGCGAGTTGAGCGGATACGGAGTGTGAGTCGGCGTGCGACGATATTGTAGTCGGTCCTTTTGTTATTGAATATCACTTAGTAAAATACACTAAACTTTGAACTCTACCATCATCACTTGTCCTTACTCTAAGAAACCATCAGTTACTACAATACTTTTAATACATCAAAAGGCAAATACTATAAAAAGATTCGACGCGCTCTTTGAATACAGCTACTATCAAGATGTATAAACATTAGTACACATAATTAGCCTAGATCGTGTCGAAGTAGTAAGTACGTATGTACTTTTGACGAATTTTTAAATTCAAAATTCTTTTGAAATCACGTTTAAAATACAGTTATTCTTAGAATATGATTTAAAATATAATCTTCTTTTTACTTTTTGCGTAATTTATTACGTAAGTCATTACTAAAGAAAGTTACTTTTCAGTTGTGTTACAAAGTAATCCACTTTGTACACAGGTATGTAATAAATTGCCAGAAACTTTGATGAGAACGAACTTTTTATTAAAAAAAGTGACATCTTTCATGTATGATTTCCTCTTCAATCTAATATTTGCTTGGTAGTAGTATATCAAATATTTTTGAGCTAAAAGTAAGTAATAAATATTCGGTAGGTTTATATGCGGAATGCATAAATAATTGTTATGAGTATTGAAAGTATTACATTTTTCTGTCTAAATCGTTTCGGTTCAATTTGGAAAATCTTATTCTGCGTGTGCAATTAATACCAGCAGCATGTCAACTCTAAAGTTTCATATCACGAAAAGAGTTTATGCAAAAGACGAGTAAGAGTTAAGTTTGACATCGAGTAAAGAAAACCCAATTTGAAATTGATCTAACAGTGTTTTTCTAAATTATTTCTACGTATTGTTCAATTTGTTCTTTTCTCAATATTGTTGGATTTAATTAACGCAGCGTCATATTTACGCTAATATCTGCTTGTTAAGCATAATTTTAATATATAATAACATGATCTATAACTCTTTACAATTTATATTTTATCATGGCATATGTTTTAGAATATTCTCCGGCTTCTTGTAATTTTTATTCATACCTATTCCACGTGTATCATGTTCTCTTTATTAACTTGAAACGTTTTACACGCACAGGTGTACGCGAGTACTATCAATTACACGTACATACAGAACTTCCTCAAGCTAATATTATCAACTTTAGAGCTATTAATAAATGTTCATAAAGGGGATACTTCTTCACGACATGTAGTTTAATAGTTTATTAACACATTGACTGCCACGCGTGTTTCCAAAAAAATCTGCGTCAGGCCACGCGTACAGCAGTACCAAGCGTTCTCTGCTAGGTGCTCCTATCGATATTTTAGTAATGCGAATCGCTCAAGTGGTGGTCTCAAGAATGATCTTTCGTTTCGCTTGTTCGCTACATTAAAACCGCTAGCTGTTGTCGAATATAACGAAGGAAAGTGTGGTATAGATTATTCCGATCAAATGGTTTCTTATGCCACCACAATTAGAAAAGGAATCAAATGATACAGAAAACTTGGCATTCAATTCCTTCTGGGAATTTCTGTTGTAAACGCTTTGACGGTTTACAAAATTGCAACAAGGAAAAATATAAATATTGGAATATTGTTATTCTATAAATTTATTATTATTATGTTATTTTTATTTATTATTATATTATTTTTTTATTATTATTATATTATATTATTATTATTATTTATTATTATATACTGTTATTTTATAAATTCAGAAAGATAGTTATATTCACTGTATATACTACGTACATATATGTATAAAATATATGATTTTTTCGGAATATCTCTCTACTTTAAACTGTTACTAGCAAAGATACTTTGCAAGTAGCATTCTTATATGTTGGATTACAAGCTATTTCAATTAGCCTTGCAGTGAATATACTGTACAATATTTGTAATTTTAGCGAATGTCGTGATATTGTTCTGTAGGAGTACCAAAACATAGTTATCTTCTATTAGCAAATAAAATTCTATTTTTGATGAAATTTAGTACAAAATATTAAAGTATCCGAGGAACAATTTCTTTTGCCTGCAAAAGTCACTTTGAGCAGGTGAAATCGAATCTTCAAGATTTTGATTAACTTGTGATGATCCGAGATACAGTAAAACTTTGCATCGCTCTATTGAAAAATATTTGTGCGCTAGGAATAAATCTCGAGTAAATAATGAGTTTGCTATTTTAAAGATAAAACGTGTAACAGGCATTACATGTAAGAAATACAATGCGGGCAAAATAACAGCTCACTTAACATTTCTGTTAATTTCTAAATACATAGGATTTTTCACCAGATATTAGCGCTTTTATTGGAACAAACAAATGAAAATGAACAATTCCGTGTAACATATTTCGGAGCCATATTGATCTGATATGTCAAACATATACATTGATATTTCGAAAATTAAAAATTATTCTATATTATTATATTTTATATATTATTATATATTATTCTATTATTCTAGAGTTGACATGTTGTTTTTCAGGTAAGTAAAATTTTTTTTAATGTATACTATATCTAATTTATTAAGTGTAATTACCAGTTATTTGCCCCACTTTTATAATTTCCTTTGTATATTATATACATTATAATCTAAAACGTATTTGTTCAACGTATTTGTCGTCCAATACCGATGATTTAGTCATAGACCGAATTTCTTTCACCTGTAAGTTCAATATTTTGGCAACTGAGACTAAATTAGAAGGTGTCCGTTTAATTTTTCTTCTACCTTTTCCATAGAAAAATGTCTGAAAGTCCAAAACAGAAAAGAGAGAAATGGTCAGAGGAGAACATGAATGGGGCTTCGAAGCTACTCTTCAAAAATAAAATGGCCCAAAGACAGGTCACTGAAGCTTTCAATGTTTCAAAAACGACGAATGTGAAGTCTGGGCACACGTCGAATGCGCAGATCAAGAAAATATTAAGTATTTTCCATACGATATACATAAAAATCAAATTTGAATAAGAATATGTATACTGACATCTAGAGGACTTTTTAAAACATTATTAACCATTTAGAGCAAAAGATCAAATAATTAAATAATTGATCGGTACTGGACGACAATTTTTCGTTTCCTACAAATTCCAACATTACTATTCTTGCACATTGTTAATTCGTCAATTCGTATTATTGAATTTCATAAAATTAATTTTCCTACTTTTATCAAGTTCCATTTGTGCTATAAAGTCACTTTGTAAATTTTCATTTTTATCAACTCTAGCACAAGGTACCGTGTGACTCTCCCCTGCATTTTAATTTGTATGTGATTCGAAATCCAAATTATTCGATATTTTTCATACCAAACTACGATAAAGATTCTTAACAACTTCTGCAAGATTACCTATACTAGCATTTATGACGTTCCTGTCTCACAAGATCAATAACCAAGTCTTTTCCTCGATTCTTTTTCTCTGATGAAACGTTAAATAGTTTTCTTCCTTCTTTCTGTCCGGATGAATTTTATCTTTTTCGTAGGTCATTGATATCTGGTCGCTTTTTTAAATTACTTTTTCCGTAGTTTTCATGTCACAATAAAGAGATTAAAAAATGCTGGATCAAAATTCTTAATGCTTTTCTCACCCACTCCGTACTGTTATCTTTCTGTTCATGTTCAAAATAGCGAATAGAGGTACATATAGAGGCGAATACTTCTGTGTTTAGTCTATTGACACCCCCTCCCTCTCGCCCCTTGATGAGGTTGACTCGTGTTAGATTACAATATCAGTTTGCCTAACAATCGGAACTACATGGAATTTTGGGGATATACAGGCTGAGTCTTCAACAGCAAACCACCTGAATAATTCTTTCAATTTTTTGAGACGCAGGGAAATGTTTGAAACAAAAGTTGTTTGGTTTCGAGGAGGCTATTACGCGATGGAAAAAGTTTTTCTCAGATGGACGCGTTTACGAGTTTCAAAAAACACTTTAATAGGCTTCGTTTTTTTTTAAGTGTAGCCGTGTAGTTTTGAATACCTATTTGTCCCATTGTTGCTCTTTTGAAGACGGATTTAAATATCGCGGTCATTTAAGGTCACTCAAGGTCATAAAACGTAGTAAAATAGTCCAATCGAACGTAATGTTTCAATATTCCGAAACAAAGGAAAATGGATTTACCATTTTCAAGATAAGCGGCCCGTTTATAAAACACCATTAAACTAGGAGACGCAATCAATTGGAGAAAAGATAAATTTTCTGTGACTACTTATCGTACTCGAATTCGACTCTACATCTTCGTTACTTTGTCGAAATTGCTATGTATAATAATTATTAATTATGAATAACGAAAGAAATCCTTAACCGAAAAATACTTCGTTATTCAGTATTCGTTGTTTAATATAATTATAAAACACCAATCAATAATAACACAGGTACTTCACAGTGAGATATTTGAATTATTCATCTAATATAAAGAATAAGAATTTTCGAACAAAAAATTAAACGGTTAGTACAAACATTCGATAATTGCACGAAAAAGTCCTCTACGTAGTTACACAGCCGTCGTGTCCACTTTGAGAAGGACAGATTTCCCTGAGGTATCGCGGAAATTTGGCCGTCCATTGCGATCGAGCAGTGTAACATGATCCAATATTATCAGTTATCGTTGAGACAATGTATCCGAGTAATCATTCAAAACTGAAAATTGCCTTATTTTAGGCATTTTAAAATTAAATTTTCACTAACGCATTTGTAGGATTTCCCCGACTAAAATAAGATCAAACATGATATGATATGAATAATATTTAATTATCAATTATTAAGTAAGCAAATATGTTCCAAATTTTATCGTGTTTGGTGTCATTTTAACCAGTAAAACGCGAGAAACATATTAGCAAAAATTTCATTGATCAAAAATCGCAAATAAGAATCTTTCAACTTATCGCCAGTCTTTAACGAGGCTCTCTTTCTCTTTCATTCGCGTTGTCAATTTTGAGGAATAGAGTCGTTCCTACGTCTCCATAATTGTAGCGTTTCAGTCCCGATTTTTGTGCAATTATCGAATGTAATTATTAAAATTGTATACACGACATATTACAAACATTGAATCGAATCTTCTTCTGCAAAACGTTATCGAACACGAAAAAACGAACACGAATAATCGAATCGAAAATTACTAAACGATCGGCTGTTGGATAAGTGTTTACTAAGAATCTGACTAAGTACACTCTCTTAAATGCAAATGACTCATTGAACTTTTTTGATATTAACTTTTTAATGAACGGCAATCCTCGAATAAAATCTTACTCAAACTGATAACATTAACAAAATATTTAAAAAATGTCAAAATCGGCGGTATCTCCTTTTTTTGTAAATATTTACCGGCTATTGAATCCATTGATTCTCGATTGCCTTATCTGTTTGCTTGTGTATATCTTTTATATATACATAGATGGATACACAAATAAGTTTCGTCTATGGCGAGATCAATTTAGCCACCTGAGTAACCAGCTATCTTTCGAATCAACAGATACAATACCGATACAATGATACGACATGCGATGTACATACTCGAAACGTTACAGATTGAATCAATGAATTAATGAATTAATGAATTAATGAAGAGTAGCTGCTAATCATTGGTAAGATACATGCTTGTTAAAGATCGAAGATGCCCCTGAATTAATTAGCTTTAAAATTAAAAGGTTAGGTATGTGGGAGATTTTGCGTTTGAGGAAAATTATTCGAAGATAGCAATATGGTTGATGATACGGAAGTGTAGGGGTAATAGGGTGAATGCAACGAGCAATGTATAATAAACAATTGATAATTGGTAATAATGTATAAATAATTCGTAACGATTAAGAATAGAAGCAGATAGTAATATTTAATTAGAACCCATGTTTTTTGTTTCAACTTCCAATTTATGTTCCTTTGATAGCAAAAACTAAAATAGAATTGATTATAATAAATTTTGAATATAGAGATTGAAAATTGAAATGGTTTATCAATTGGGCTGATTTCAAACTAATCTCGTAAAAAAGTTGTAAAGAGGGGAAATATAGCTTTAAGAAATACGCAATTAGTCGAGTGTTTACGGTACGTGCCAATAACAAGACAAGCTTTTGACTTTTGGAGAAGTCGACTGTAACAAAAATATATTATATTATATTATATTATATATTATATTATATATTATAGCTATAATTTTAGCAGATACTGTTTATCTATTTCGTTTTGCGTGTATTAACGTCCTCATGGTGTATCGTATAGTAATTAATGCATCAGATTATATACATATCGGTATTTGTAGGTAACACGTTATACAGAGTGGAGAAGCAGCATCAAATTGTCACGATTGCAAAATAAAATGAGTGAACGGCTGGTGAACGAGCAAAATACTCCTACAATAACAAGTGAATGTAAAGGGAGCTCTAAATTCCAAGAAATTCCATTTTATCAGCCGAACAAAATGTATAATCTGATAACGTTTTGAGGATAGTAATTTAGGCAGGCGAAAAAAATAGGTGTTAACGATCAAGTATAACAGATACAGCAATTTTTCAACCGTAATGTATTTATACACAAATCTGCGTACTTTGTATCAAAGTTTCTGTTGAAAATGACAACGTGAGTTCGTGCTCGCCATCCATATGCAGATGCGTTAGTGATAAGAAATAGTAACTAGAGGATGATGCTAGTTACAATCGATAGATTTAATCGATAGGCTTAAGATGCTTTTTTGTTTTTATCCCTAGTTTTTGTAAGCGTGTGCAATAAAGGCTTTTTTGGTTCAGAACGGTATAATAGATTTATCCATTCAATAAAATAATAACTACTCTGATCTTACCTCTGAGTATAGAAATAACAGCAGTTTCGATACATATATTTTTATGTACAGCATGTATAAAAAGTGTCAGGGCGTATAAGTGTCCACTAGCGTGATTTCGGAGGATCGGAGCCTCTGGATCGATTGATTCATGCAAAATTTTGTAAAAATTGACGTTTGCTGGCACCGTATGCTACTTAGCACGAGGATCAAATGGAACTTTACTGGGAAAGTATATTTGGATACCATGATGTGCAAGATATTATTCTTGTATATGTAGGATTTGTATACATTTTAATCAATTTACTTTTTTTAATCAATTTAATCCTCATTTTATCAATAAATCCAATTATTTTGCCATCTATCTCTATTACCGACTATCGAATTGTTCGTTGTTCCAAAAATGTGTTGCGCGCAATACTGGGCACTATTAAATAAATTTTTATTTAAATAATTGTTTAAATGTTAAAAGACAGAAATAAATTATTTGCAATTTCAACAAGTTTAAATATATTATTTAAAATAATGAGATTAATTGTTATTTACAAATTTTATTTTCTATTTATTCTAAAAGAAAGCTAATAAAATCAGAATCTTTGTTTAAAAGTCTTTTTTCACACAGTAGATAATTCTGTAATAATGTGAAATCACGCTGATTGCTCCATTCTGTTTATCACGGGCTATCCCACCTGCTAACGAAAACTTGTTGTTTTCTCGTTAATGTCACATTGCTTACTTTCTACCTGACTGCGAAATATAAACTTGTTGCGAATAATCTCGATGTAAGACCCAATGGAATTTCAACGTCATTTCTCCAGAAAACGGTTCAATTGCGACTCATAGCTTATTTTGAAAAGTTGGCAAGTTGGTCCTCGCGATGAGTAGACGTTTGTAAAACTGTATGATCCAGAGTTGTAGAATTAGGGTGGTCCGGTCAAATAAGTGTATTTTTTATATACTCTGTACATATACAGGCTTTTCCAGAATAATTCCATACCGCCAGACAGGATAAGACGTCAAACAAGAAAAAAAACATTTTTCTTTTCTTCAGCTTATTTTTGCGCGTAAACTTTTTGTATTTAAAGCTAAAGTTTGAAATAGTTGTCGATACTCTGTCACACTGAACGTATTTCATTGTAAGCTAGCTCAAGCAGAAACAAAGCCTTATACAAGAAAACTTCATCCTCTTCCTTTGACTTACTTTTGCATACAGAAAAATCTGCAGTCTAAGTGTGCTATCCTGAGATTCCTTGATTATACATATCTTTTCTAAATTTTTCGTTTCTGTTAACAAAACTTCCATAAATGATAAAGTGCAGGTATTCCTAAAGGAAAAAAATGTAAAGAAACTAAAATTAACGCCCAAACACCCAAAATTTCAACATTAACCCGCCATATATATATTGTTAAATATGTAAATTCGCACGTTCATGGGGAGACGCGATCTCGAGGAAGTGCGCCAACGGGAGTCGCAAATTCCCGTTACGATTGACTAATCGACGCCACGAATCGTTCAATCCCTTATTTCTTTTGGGATAATAAGGGTAGTTAACTTGAAGAGAACGCTGCTATTAACAGGTTATTATATATGTCGGAGATGAAAGGAAAACCGGAGCCTTCCCTTTGCAATTTTGAGGAAGCCTTCTAATGCTTTAGCCTAGATTTTATCATAACTGTAATTAAGCAATTGTCATTTGTAATTGTTTGACATTTGTGAAAGCGAAAGTGGGTTCGAGGTGACAACTGGTCGCCGAACGTAGCCACGGTCACGGGATAAACGTTTTGCCTCACGAAGTTGTGGATCGGTTGTATTGTTCTCCCTAGAAATCACATAGAATTGTACTTTAGAGATGCTGATATAATGGGACACACGTTGTATTAGGAATCAATCTCCAGACAGAAACAGGTCGTCCCATATAACGTAATACGTTATAACGTCATCCCATATAACGTAATAAGTTATAACGTCATACCATATAACATAATACGTTATACCGTCATACCATATAACGTATTACGTTATAACGTTATAACGTTATAACATATAACGTAATACGTTATAAAGTTATATCATGTAAAGTAATACGTTATAACGTTATACCATATATCGTTACATATGTCACGACCGGCATACTTCAAATCCGACGGACTGACGATAGAGATAAAGCACTCGGCGACAATGTATATCGCTGAAGTGCCTAATGAACCATCAACATCCCAACGGTCCTTCCACCGAAGGTTCTAGAAGAAAGAGCACGTGGCAACGATCGCGGACGCCTAGCAAATGCATGGACGGTGGGGATGTTGAGGGATGACAAAAGAAAGTAATCGGATCCGATCGAAAGTAAAATCATAAGAGTCAGTCTTAGAAAGTCACGCCTAGAGTTCGGAAGTAGATTGTAAAGTGTATTGATGTTAGAAAAAAAATAAAGTTTTCTTTTTTTATTTTTTACCTCAAATTCCTTTTTTATTTTGTTATTTTACGTGACACATACATCGACACTCTGTGTTACCACAGATTTTATACGAAATAGTGAAATTGGAAATTGAATACTGTATTCAGAGTTAAAATATAATGCTATATGGAAATGAAATAGCACTTCAAAGACTTGATAGATTTCGTTAATAAAATAAAGCAAAATAAATCTTTAATTCACTCACCACGAATTTATGGTATTGATTAAAATCAATGAATGTAGAGTTACTTCCGATTAAGGGTACAACTGTTATAAATTAAGAGCATAATTACATTGAATTAATGGGAAAATGTTGTTATAAATTATTGGTATAACTGTTAAGAATTAATGATGTAATTGTTTTAGATTAATGGCTTAAATGTTATAAATTAATGGCTTAGAAGGTATAAATGAATAGCTTAAATGTTATAAATTAATAGTTTAAATGTATAAAATAACAGTTTAAATGTTGTACATTATTGGCTTAGATGTTGAAAATTAATAGCTTAAATGTTATAAATTAATGGCTTAAATGTTATAAATTAATAGTTTAAATGTTATAAATTAATGGCTTAAATGTATAAAATAATAGTTCAAATATTGTAAATTAATGGCTAAGATGTTGTAAATTAATAGCCTAAATGTTATAAATTAATAACTTAAATGTATAAAATAACAGTTCAAATGTTGTAAATTAATGGCTTAGATGTTGTAAATTAATAACTTAAATGTTATAAATTAATAGCACAAATGTTGTTGAGAATTGTGGATCTTTGAAGTCGAAATAATGTTATAAGAACACTAAATTTATACTGAGGATTAATTTTAAAATAGTAATATATTTATTTCATGGACGATTTCTTATATATTCATCGATACACACTTGCACGCGTCTCAGCACTTTCTTCTATACCCGACTGTTAACCGACTGAACAGTTTACATTCATCTGTTTTCAAGACGCCGCGCACACACATACATCCACACGCTGATATTCACATACAAGTATCTCTACTACACATTTAACCCAGTCCAACACAGAAAATTATACATATCTCAACAAATGTTATAAATTAATAGTTTAGACGTTATAAATTAATTGCTTATATGTTATATATTAATGGCTTAAATGTTATAAATTAATAGCTTAAATATTATAAATTAATTTCTCAAGTATTGTAAATTAATGGCTTAGACGTTATAAATTACTAGTTACAATGTTGTTATTTGATATTTTTTTTTATTTACCTTATATTTAAATTCTTCTTGGATGTTCACTGTCCGGAATTTCAGGCACGAAAGAGCTCGCGCGCGACTTCCGCGTTCCTTATATATCTTGACAAGGTGTCGAGATGTCAATCAAACGTTAACGATCTCTTGACATAGCAAAGGACGGGTTTTCCATTATAACAAAATCAAATTGAACAATTTCTTAATTTTTATCGTAAATTGGCGCCTTCGACGATTTAATACGGTATCCATTTTTATCATTTTAATAGTTTCTACAAACTAAGACTAAATTCACACCTCCTTGATACTAGTTTTCGACTATCAATAAGTTTGAACAAAAAGAGCCTAACGGCAGTCGATGACGTTACTGTGAAATATGTTATGGTATTTAAATAATCAGCCAGATAAAATTCATATTAATCATTATATTATATTATCGATATTCGTTCATTTACTCGTGCTAATTACAAAATAAAATGTTCTCTTTTCTTGAATAACACCTACATCACCGTCTGCGATATTTAAATTTCTTATTTAATGCTTATTTAAAAGTCAGGTACCTTTTTAATTCCTCTCAAGTTAAACGAGTAAATTTACTCGTTATAGTTGTAACATAAAATGGCTATTTTCTTCAATACCACTTGCATCGCTGTACGTGATACAAATATTAATTATGTATCGAATAATATGTACCAATTGGCTGTAATCACGGTTAGGTATTTCTTCGTTTAATCTATCAAGAGATCTATTAGGCTATTAGCGAAAGACTTATTGATTCCTCAAAGATGTATCTTAACTTAAATCTTAAAGATTAACTAAATGATTATATTTGATTAGTATTCGACAGTGTCGATCATATTCAGCCATCTTCTTTTATAATTGATACTGCTCGGATCAATTATTTTATAATAAATTGCAGATTATGCTACGGTATATTATAAGATATTTGTCTATAGCTCTTTTTTTCTAATTCATTGATTTTATTATTAGTCTCGTTGGTTTTTCCTGTGAGTATCTGCTGTACGTACATTGGAAATACATAATGGATACGTACATTATATATATATTTTAAAATATAAAAATAAAAAATTAACAATACTATTATAAATATTGCTATTATAATTAATTAATAATAATTTAATTAGATAATTAAATTAAAATAATTTATAAATATTTAACGTAATAAAATAAAATTTTTTAATAAAAAATTGAAATTTTTTAATAAAATTGATAAAAATTGAATTATCTTGTATATAAGTATATATTAATATATAATTATTAATTTTAAATATATTAATTTTAAAATCTTTATACATATATTTAATTTTATAAAAAAATTAAAATATAAATATAAATATTTTAACTTTAAATTGAAAAAAATGCATTATATATAATTAAATATTTATATATAAAAATTAATATAAATTATAAATATTTTATTATCTTGAGATATATAATTAAATTATTATTAATAATAGGTAATATTAATTTATAATTATTTATTTATTTATATATATATATACGTCGGGTTTACATTAGAATTAGGGTTAGGGGCGTGAAACGAATCTTCGTTTGGGTTACACGTTGTCGTTATGCAATAGAGAAGACATTGACTAGTGCAAATACGATTACCATAGAACCGGACAAGTAACCGTGGTTATTAGATATTCGAGAGACTAATGACAATGATCCTAGGTTCAATAACGAATCCGCGGACAACGGGACGGTAGTCGTACGCACTCTTAAAAAATCTAAGTCGGATTCTGTGTTAATATTCGCTGACCGTAAGGAGTTAATCCTTTTTTGTCGATGAGACCGCAAGAGAGAGAGACTTTCCGACCCGGTGATACCCCAGAGGAAAAATATGACGGGGTGTGTCTAAGGACACGAGATCATCGGATTCGTCGGGGACATCCTACGTTCGGAAAGTAAGGGAAATTGACGTTGCTGCTAATTGGCCAATCTCCATATCGGTAGTTAGAAAAGGATGCTAGCCGCCCTTGAGGGAGGGTTGCTAGTGGGAGACGTCGTTCGTGGAAAAATAGGTCTCTCCTGTCTTCCCGTAACTGGGACAAAGACTGTGTATCTGTTGAAGGATTTTAGGTAACTAGATATTAGTGTTTATGACGGTCCTCGGGCTAGCCGATCACGTACTGTGGAGACGCGTCGACATCTGGTAAACATCCTGCCCGGAGAATAGGATCTGCGTGTGGCGAGCTACGGGACAGAAACCGTTGGAATGTTTACTGCCATGTGCCGCTACAAATCTTTCTTTTAAGGAGAGCTATAGGATTACTTAATGCCTTTGTTAGATGGAGAGTTCGTCCCGTTGACCGTGTGACACCAATTACCTCTTAGAGAAAAGACATCGACTCCCGACTGTCGGACGCCAACGCTGCGACGCATCTTAGTCCCCATCAGAGATAAGGCCCCAACCCCGACTTTCGGACTCCTTGGAATCCACACCAAACCCCCCAACATCCCCAAGCCAGGGTGTATATAAGCCGAGACTTCATCCAGCCCGGGGAGTTCTCGTTCTAGTTGCTGTTCTTGTACAACACCCCTTTCTCTGTTCAACGTTATTCTACTGTAAGTGCCAAAGTCATAATAAAGTTCGATAAAAGAGAATTAATAGTTGGGCTACGACACAGCTTTCTTTTCTCTCGCAACCCAAGTATCCATTTTACGTGATATTTTGGCGATCCGTGCCAGGATCCATCAACTTCAAGAAAACGAAATTACGCATTTCGGATGCGATCCACTGCAGATCAGCTCACTTTGCGTGAAAACGACTTCTACGGAAAGCGGACTACGGTCATCACCAAAACTGAAACTGGTCACGAAAAGAAGAATATTCAGGTAAAGAACTGGATTCTTTTAAATATTATCGTACTCGTCACAATAGCTTCGCTAGTACAGACTCCAACAACAGTACAATAACCACTATGAGCAAAAAATCAGAAGACACATCTTCTGTTAGCCCTATGGCTACTGGTGTGGATCCAAGTATTCGGGCCATACTAGACGCTATGCAGAAGCAGAACGAAATCAAGTTAAGAAAACTGTTAAAGGAGACTATTAAAGCAGCGACTAGTCGGAGTTATCAGGGTAGTTTAGTTTCTAATAATTTGAACAAAAGCTTGGAGAAAACAGACGTTACTGTAGGAAATGAAGAAATGGTTTTGAAAGAATTTTCAAAAGAATTGCAGTCTAATATAGAAAATTCTTATGAAAAGAAAGTATCAATTGACACCGCTTCACAGGATTATATTTTCATTAAAACAGACTTAATGTTTGATGTCAATAGCTCGACAGAATACCAGAAAGAGTCTGTGAAACGAAGGAAAGAAGATATTGCAGTATTGTATAATGATTTGTCACCATCTTCGTCACAAGATACTCAAAATTTACAAGAATGGTTTGACAAAAATAGTAAAAGTTTAGGAGAAGCAGAAAAAGATCATAACAAGAAGGATAATATTTCAATGAGAAATATTTTGGACGGCGATACAAATAAAGAAAACCAAATTGAAACGAAGGAATTAGAAGCAGTTAGTAAATCAACTGCTGAAAATGATACAAAATCAATAGACAACGTTGAACAAAATATATCATTAGAATCCATACAAAAAGCAAGAGATAATGCTTACAATAATGAACATTTGCTTATAGAAGAAGACCAAATGATGACAGCGAAAAATGCGTGTGACACTACAGAATCAAAAACTTCAGCAGATCTTATGTCGAGAAATTTAGATGCTAATACACAAGAGAAGTCTTTAGAGAATAAAGATGACAAGAATCCATCTCCATCTATGTTAGATAGTAGTAAACGGAGCAGTCGTTATAATGTTGCTGCAAAGCCTGCTACTTCGCCAAAATTTGAAGAAATTGTTTATAATCAAACCAGACAATCAAACACAAATAAAATTTTGCGAAGCGCTTTAAAGACGAAATTAATCGAAGACAAGTCTGTAATAATTAATAAACAAAAGGCATCGGAAAATGTAGAAAATAAATTTGCCAAAGAAGAAAAAAGAGGTGTTAAACAAAAATCAATTTCAGATAGTGAAAACGAAACAACTGATACTCGTCAACGAAGGGAAGTTCTTTTAACGAACACAGCTAGTGATAGCGATAGGTATAAATCTGTAGAAAATGATAATGCAGTAACGGGTGTAATAGCAACTGATGAAGCGAAACATAGAGGCAGACCTAGGAGATCGGATAAAGTCGAAGTTAAAAAAGATGAAGATACAAGGAAGATCCTACAAAATGAGAAGGGTGGATTAGAAGAACAAAGAAAACTCGAAGAAGATACAAAAGAAGAAACTGCAGAGACAGAAGTCAATTCAAAAGGTATATTAAATAATAAGTGCGATTTACTTGATACCGAAAGAGCTATTGAAATTAATGATACGGTTCAAGATATTAAATTTACTGAAGGTAGAAGCCGCATTCAAAATGATATGGAAGATGTAGTAGAAGATTCACAAGAATTATCTAATAAAAGTAAGTTATCAGAAATAAGGATTGCACTTAACAAAATTGAATATACAAAAACTATTTTACGGAATAAAAAGAATTCATTAGAAAGAGAAAGAGGAGTAAGAGAAAAGAAGAAAATGTACAGACAGAAATTATTTCAAAAAATATATCAGATGATAAATGTGATTTGCTTTAGAAAAAAAAAAAAATATTATCCACGAACTACATTAGGAATTTATCTATTTTAGTGAGGAGAAAGAGAAAGGATAGAGGAGTTGATCAATAGACTGTGGATTTTGAAGCGTTTATGAAAAACTTACAATTTTAATAAAATATTCAATGTAAAGTCTTTGTTATAATATTCAAATAAATAGATGAAAAAAAACTGAATTTGCATAATTACTCATGGCTTATTGATCAATCATGCGACTCGTTCAGAGGTAACTCGAGTTGTAAAGGCGACAATTTATTAAAAATGGTATATCTGACGTACGATGCATTTGCTCATGTTAAACTATTTAAATAAGTATAAAAATCACGCGAAAAAAAATCTACTGAGAATAATGTTGAACTAGTTAATAATAATAAATCATATAGTGAAACACAAACCTTACATCAAGATTTTAAGTTCAAAAAAAAAAAAGAAAAAAAAGAAGAAAGAAGTTGATAAAATGACAGCAACATGTAGCAGCAGGCGAGAGAAAATAAGCCAAATTTCTAAAAGAAGAAACGATGCTCAAGAACTCGAAATTTCTCGAGTGGATATGCTAAACAACGAATTTAATGAACAGTTGAAAGAACGTGAAACAGCAGTAGAAGACTTACATCAAATGTTAAAGCATCAATCGGAAATTCATAAAGTTACCTTAAATGAAGCAAGTTTGAAAATAGAAGAACTCTCTGATAAAATAAAATGTTTTAAAGGAAAAGATAGCCAGATACCGAAACGTAATGAATTACTCGAAGAAGAACAGAATAAATGGAGAAGTTTAGAAAAAATGATTACAGAAAAACTTGAAGAAGAAAAATCCCGTTAGGAAACAGCTGAAGACGAAGTGAGAAAGCTTTCCAAATATAACGAGCAACTTCTAAAAGATTATCAAGAAATCCATTAAAAAAAAAAAGGTAAAGAATTAAACATGTACCTCAACTGAAAGATAAAATCAATCGACAGGATTTATATGCGAGGAACATAAGAACACAATATATAGAACAGCACAAGATGATCGAAAAATTGAGAGCAAAAGGAAAACGTGTGCATAATAAAGGTAAAGAGAACACATAATGTATCTCCACCAGGAGCGCATGATCCAAAATTAAATAATAAAATAAAAGGTTTTGTTACTGAAAAGTTAGAGAGATTTCATGACAACAAAAGCATTGCCTGTGCAGAGTGCAGTGTATCAATGTGCACTAAAAATGCAAGCAACGTGACGATTACTTTTAGAACACCACAAGCACACCGAAAACACAATCAAGACCAAACAAGATCAAGTTCAAAAGAGAAGTTACGTGAGCTTATTACTGCTAACGACCAAAAATTGAATTACGATCCCGAGCATCAACTCGCTGATCTTCAAGTAGAATGTTCCGACAAAGACAGGACGACACAAGAGCTCGAGAAGCACATAGAGGACATGAAGGAGGAAGTGCAAAAATTATAATTGCAACTCGACGAGTTACAAAAAAAAAAAAAACACACACGCACGTAAAAAGAGTTCAATCTTTTGGAATACAAATTGAAGAACTAACAATAAAATTAGAAGAAATAACATAAGTCACAAATATGAAGTTGACTTGCTGGAACAAAAAAAAAAGGCCAAACTTAATTCATGTGTTAGTAATTCAATGGAGGAACGTGAAGCTGGAGCTAAAGATGCAAAAGAGATAAAATGTAGTTCGTGAACCACAAGGACAAATAATCTGCCCTTCAATGTGAACTAGACGAACTAAAGGGTGAATATGAAAAAGTGGGTGATTTTGGATATAAATATGAAGAAGAAACTAATAAATTGAAACTGGATTTTAGTAAAGTAAAAGATATGAACGAACAAAATAATTTTCTTAGAAAAGAACTGGGAAACGTCCAAAAACTTTCCAAAGATGTTAATAATCGCTTACTCGAGGCGAACCAAGAATTAAAAGATTCACATAGAAAACACACTCTTATTTGAAAATTGAAAAAAAAGAAAAAAAAACATCCGGAAGAATTAGGTGATATAATAAAACTTCATGATGAAGAAAAATATAAACTGATACAGCATTGGTGTTCTGTAGAATGTCAAACTGCCATAAAGGGTTACATTGATGGAAAAGTGCAGTAAATATTTAAATAACAATCCATGACTTCTTAAGTAATTGTAACAATCTTGATGTTTTACTATGGAACAACTAGATGAAGTGCACAGTGACATTAATAAAGTAGAATCATCGATAAAAGTAGATGTATCTTCTTCATCAATATCAGAATCAACGACTGATATTATAAAGAATGTGCATGATATTCCAGAAAATCAAAAAAAAAAAAAATAAGTCACAGGAATGTACAGATAATACAATTCAAGATGGTTTAGTAGTAAATAAATGTGATGTAACAGATTTAAATAAAAACAAAAAAAAATTTTTAAAGTAAGGAAAGTAGTGAGACAGAGAGCATAAAGAACGCTGCGATTAATGAAGTAGAAAAAGAAATAATAAATAAGGACCCACAAATTGATGATCAATATAAAAAAAAAAAAAAGATGAGAAATTTCAAGAAGAGCAAGCAGAGAATACAACTGAGATTGGAGATCATTCAAGATATGCAGGTGACACATCTTTAGATAAAGAAAGTACGAACGATGTTGAAATATTTAATACAAATGAGGGTGAACAAAACATTGAGAAACACAACGTTTGTACAGTGTTAAATATAGATACAGTTAGTGTTACTAATGCTCAGTGTCAAGCATTAATTAAAACACTTGGTGAAACTTTTGATGATAAAGCCCAAACATTGCATGTCACGGATACAGACACAGATTTGTCTAAACTAGTTGATAGTAGTTCAGAAGTAATGGTACTGACTGTAGAAACTACTATATATTAATGATATGAATGAAAGTACAGAAGAAAATATTGTTTTAACTGTACATGAAAAGGATGCTGTTGTAAATTCCAATGAAGAAAAAAAAATGTTTCTGCAGAACAAAAACGAATGAAGAACGCTGAAATTGTAAATGAAGAATTTAATTCGATAGGTTAAGCACGAGAAAGTGATGGAACAATTATAGAAGTAATTTCAACAGAAATTGTGGCCCAAGAAGTTTCTGAAAATTGTAGCCAGAAATACAATTATGACATATTAAATCGTACAAAGACAAGAAACGATTCTATAACTCCTATTACCTCAGGAGTAATTAGTGATCTAGAAACTGCAGATGACATTGATATTAAAGAAAAGAATAACAAGAAACAACAAATGGAAATGGCAAGATTGATCTTTTGATAGTTCACATAAAATTAATGTAGAAAAGAAAATTATTCATAATAAAATTGTCGTACTTATACATGTTGCTAATACAGAAGGAAGGAATAAATCTATAAGTGAAGCAGATAAAGTGCGCATAACTAACAAAAGAAGTGTCATTCAGGATATCTTTGATGATTGGGGCATTGAAAATGCAGATGACAGTCAGTCGGTATCTAAAGCTCCAGATATTGTGGAAATTGAATTGAAAAGTTTACTAAATGACACAAAAACACGAACTATAGAGGAAAGCACAGTTGTACTGGTTGAAGAAGAAATTACATGCATGGAAAAAGAACCAGTTGTAGATGCTGAAAAGGCTTTAGAAGTTGCTAAACAAAACAAAGTATGTATACTAAGTAAGTAATGTATACAAAGTAAGTATACGAAATGCAAGTATCAAAGGAACAACTGGATAACAATCAAACTATAAAGAAACAACAAGATAGTATAAAACCATTACTCAAAGACCACTAACTCATTCTATATCACAGGCTGTTAGAAAGTCTACAAAAGTTTCAACACGTGATACTGCGGCATTTCGTCAAACTTAGCAAATTATTCCTATTAATCGTAGTCGAAATTTAACCAGCCAACAACCTTCACAGGTTGAAATAGCAAAAGCATATACCACGACGAAGAAGAACAAGTACAAGTCGAGCCAGTCAGAGTCCAATTCCATCGCTCCATACTGAGGAAACATTAAGATTTTGGAGGACCAAAATCAATCTAAAGAGGGGGGTATGTGACATCAATCACATCTCAACCTACATCAGTGATAATACATCGACGGTCGACTTTCGAACACTTTTGGACACATCACCACCTTATCATCATAGCATACACCAAGACTGTGACGCACCTTAGTCCACATCAGAGATAGGATACGGACCCCCGACCTTTGGACACTTTTGGATACATCACCACCTTATCATCATAGCATACACCAAGGCTGTGAAGCACCAAAGTCCACATCAGAGATAGGATATGGACCCCTGACCTTCGGACACTTTTCTACATCATAACCTACACCTATCCCCTCAACATCCTAAAACCAAAACGTATATAAACCGAGACTTCACCCAGCTCGGGCAGTTCTTGTTCCTCTTCTAGTTGCTGTACTCATACAACCCCTATTCTCCGGTTCGGTGTTATTTTGTAAGTGTTTATAATAAAGTTTTATAAAGGAAAATAAGTAGTTGGGTTACGACTCAGCCTTCTTACTACCACCCAAGTACCAACTTCACGTGACAGGAGCCGCCTCGGACCTAAGACTGATAATATAGGACTTGGGTTAAGTAGTAGAAAGGTAGTCGCGATACACTGTGTGGTTTTTAATAGTTCTTACACACGGTGTGTACGCGAACCTTTCCCACCAAACTAGATTAAGAGTGGGGCCGCTCCACTGGGATACGTCGCAAGAGAGGGTAGGAGATCCGACCGGCCTTGGGTACAGTGTCCGGCCGTGGGAGGGAGGAATCCGTCTTCCATGTTTCCTTTAATATTTGCCTTTAGAAAGTCCAATTCGTTTCACGATTATACAAATTACTAAAAAAATGTCTATATTAGTAATTTATTTATTTTGCATTAATCGTGACATGTTAGTTGCATTATGTTATATGTAAACTACCACAGAGGAAAAATGATAATCTTTCAGTTATCAGTTTTCTGATTTTAATGTCATTTTATGAGTACTTTAACACGAGGTACTTGTAAATGAAAACAACCAATTAGCCTAAAAACATAAGCCTGTTACCAAAACTCTTATTAAATTGAACAAGCTTTTCAAAAATCGAACGTGTATATTAACGCGAACTTATTATTTGACTGATTTGACTGACATCCGAAATTGGTGAGATCATATGAAATTTTGCTTTTCGCGGTTCGGTGTATAAGAACGCGTCACCGATTGCTCAACTTTCGATATAAAAAGCGGATCAAGTCTACCGGATTATCCTACAGAAACGCATTAATTCGTAAGAGTTAGTCATCATCTGGATAATAATTATCTGAAGAAACTTTCAATGTGAAAATATAAAATTTTCATTGATTACATATTGCGTTCGCCATAATTGAAAAAATGGTAAACCTTCGATCTCATCTTTCTAATACACATTTTCTTTACCTCGTGATAAATAAATTCTTGGAAATTTAGGAAAATTTTCAGTGATCATTTTAAGGAATTTGACAAATTTCCAACGAGACTATGTGACACCGTTAGGTAAAAGTGACTCAAATGTAGTAGCGATATTAAACGAGAAATCTATAAAGGTGTCATTAGAAATTCTAAGAATGTCTCTGCATCTTTATCTTAGGTATTACGCCAATAGTTTTCATTACCGTGAAGTAATATTTATCATGCATATTTTGTACGTAAAACGAATCGTTGGAATATTCCCGAAGCTAACGAAGCATTTCCCAAAAGTTAAACCGAAGAAATTAACGCGAATAGTTAAGTGAAATTTTTCCATTAACTTGCTGACCAACCGGCAAATAAAAAATCATAAAAATTGTTTCAATGTGTTGAGGTCACGCATAACTTATTTTTTCATTGACGATTACCAAACAGGTAAAATTTCGAAATTGTACGAAGGCCACGTGACCAGATCGTATTGGAATTTGAAGTGCATGGAAAAAGACAACTCGAAGTACAAACCTTGAGCTGTACTACTCGAAGTACAAACGTGAACTAATGGATGCAGAAAAGCAATTAACGCCAAACATCCGAACAGCATCTTGGAGCCCGTCATTGTTCTGAAATAAAAGAAGTGACGAATTAAAAAGACGCAGGACTAATAATAATAAAGGAAACTTAGTTCGTATTATAAATTGAATTTACATCAGAAAAGAAGCACGATCAAGCGAAACAGATCATAGAAATGACAAATATCATCGATATACGTTTCAGTGTAATTTCACTTTTGAAAATTATTTAGTTTAATACGATCGTATTCATCGCTCTGAAACTTTCATTGTGCAGCAATTTGTGCTGCGTCTTTTTAATTTCTCTATCTTTCTGTGTTTTCGGAAAAATTACTTGAAAGATTAAGAATTGCTTGCCTTATTTTATTTTCGATTAGTTAGGATTTTATTATTCCAGGTAAGGTTTATTATTTATAACAGGTTTTATCACTTGTTTATTATTTAGGAGTTTGTTATTTTAGGATTAGTACCTTTTAGGATTTCTTATCCTTCGAGTTTCTGTTTCAGATATCTAGGTCTATTTCAAGATGTTTTATTACATTAGGATTATTTATTCGATTAAGATAATTTAAGAGTTTCACAATGTACAAAGAAATAATCGCGTGAAATTTAGATTTATGCTTTAAACGTATTAAACACGCGGTAATTTCAATGTCTATAGCCTCGAACGTGTTCTGATTAGTTGTGTCATTGTCTGTGACATTGAAATCACAAAAATCCATTGCAAGTGTGCTGTCATGCAATGTGGATGTAATTGGGTTTTTTGGGTATTTCCTGTATCATCTGATTTGTACAGTACTATTTTAACGCAAGGACAGGAAACTTATTATATATTTCCCGTCCATTATTTGAATCGTTGTGAAGTGTAACGAATTATATTCGATTCGAGGAGATGTTAATGAATTACCCATTTCATATGTCATTACATGGAAATAAAAATCAACAGACAACGGAATTTCCAATATTTTTTTGTTTCGTCACGTCTTTTTCATAATATATCTTTTATAGGTACGTGATCTATTAATCGTTCGAATGGAAATAATTATTCGTATAATATTCAAATGATTCTAGCCATAAAATAAATTAAAACGATACCTGTCAATGATATGCAATCTGCGTATGACGTCAACCTCGATCTATGCTTATACAAGAAATTTTATCAATCAATGACTAGATATACAATAATCAAATATTATAAAATTTCCTGAAAACCTTTAGGTGTTAATATTAAGGTGTTAATATCTTTAATATTTGCAAGTTATTGTTTAGCGCTAATTAGTTAGAATGTAACAAGTGGTGTACCAGAATTGAGATAATTAAGCCACACGAACAATCTTATTTAGATCTTTTTAATTTTTTAATTCTCTTTTGCTCCAATACTTCGTAAAATTAATCTTCGTTAGCTACTACACTTCATAGAATGACAAGAGATAATTTTTCTTATATAACGTTTCATTCATAAAATCTATCATTAAAGTATATCTTCATAAAAATATCATTCCATACTAACGGTATATTTGGTGTCATACGAGATAACAGTTACCAGTGATGACATATGTAACTTTATAAAGATATCTCGTTTTATTATATATTAAAAGAATGTACTCATTGCTGCTATATTTCAGATGAAAAAAAGGAGGCAATGATTTTACAGTAAAATCGTTCGTTTACAACTGATTCATTTACATTTCATGATAATACTGTGCATTCTGAATATGCTATGATTTGGTTTAAAATAATAAATAGTCCATTCTTGCATACTATTGCTCCAGCTTTACTTGTATTTTCGATATTGGTATAAATAGAAAGACAATTAATGTCGTTCGAGTCTATTTTCGGATCATTTATATTACGTTTAATCCATATAGTTATTATATGAGACATAGTATCGTAAAATTTGGAAGAATAAAACGTTCGTACAGGAAGTACATTTTATAAGAACTCCAACAAATCTGCGTGTGCACCTAAAATACAAACTGATAGTGATTGTTCATAAGTTTATGTACATTATCTAATGTCAATCGAAGGTATCAATTCTTTTTCTCCATAAGAGTACTTTTTCATTTATATGTGTTCAAAAATACATGTGTTCAACCGTGAAGCATATGTCACCTACAACGAAAAAGAGTTTTCCTATACTTAATATTTCCTTTATATACCTATGAAAGTCTATTCTTCGCGTAGTATGAAATTATGAATAAATCTGGAATATTGTTCAATCTGAAAAGAAAAATAACTTATTGACATCATTCATTGATACGAGATTCAGAATGTTTGTTTTGTCTTGCAGAGAAAGAAGGCAGCCCTTTCTTTTAATGTGAAATAGAAAGCGAAAATTTGAAAACAGATTTTTTGGAAATTTATTTGCAAATATCGTTTTCAATATCGTGATTTTCTTCCCAATGGTACTGTACTTTCAAATTTTCCAGTATCCCTCTAAAAACAAAAAGTCGAACCTCGTTATTATTAACATAGGCATTACAAGGAAGAGAAGTATTAGAAAGCAGCTCCTTTTTATTATGGATTTCTTTATAATCATGTAAATAAGAAATTCCGGAAATTTTTTCCTCAAAAATTTAATTCTTGTGTTTTGATTGATAATTATTACACTGCATACTAACTTTTCGCATACTGTTCGCGTCTAACAATTTCCTAATAATAACTACTTCAAAATTACATATGTCCTTGCATGAATTCAAAAGTACGTATGATACAATTACAATTGATTCTAAAATAATAATTATTTAAAGATATTAAGATACTAATTAAACGTTTCACTATATTTCAAAATCTGGAACAACAAATTTTTATTTATAAAAAATGAAACTATGGTTATATATTCTTTGTCATGATGCTATTTCTTATTACCATGTCGACATTTTTTAAAATTCATTTTGTTATCTCTACGCAATATGAAAATTCATATACTGCTTAATATTTTTTACATATTATCCATCCACCGCATGATATCTCCTGAAAAATCAAAATATTAATGTTATATTATTACAATGCTTCTTAAATTTCAATTTTTGACAAATTTGAAATCCAATATATTTTGCACAATTATTATTTATCAAAAAATTCTAAGTTAGTAACTTTCTTTTCAAATGGCAAATAACATATACTTTGACTTACTTGTAACTTTTTGCTCCTAATCATCATTTCCTCTTATAGAACATCATTATTGTTCTTATAATTACTACCAGTGTCATAGATATTGTAGTGGCTACAACTGAATTAATAGAAAATGATAAATAACTGTGTATAACACTAACACATAACTGTGTATAACAATGACACATAACTTTTACTTACATATCAGTCGATAAGGGATTACTGTGATATCCTGTTGATGTTTCTTAAGGCACTTGATTAGGTGCGATACGGTATCATTCCTTATGGTATACTGTAGATAAGTATTTTAGAAAATGACAAGAATAAATCTAAATTATTCAGAGGTTCCAGTTTCGGCTTAGACATAAATACAGGACCATTTGCAAAGAAGAAAGGGTGCGTTTCTACAGCCTCGTTATAGTAACCATGAATACCAATCTCTGAATTACTGGTTACTAAACATAAATATCCTATAAAATTTAATATATTTCTTTAATTTTTAATACATACATGAGTTAGTAGTTCTAAATTATGAATCATCCTACCTGTGATATTACACTTTTCCTTATAATATCATCACTCAAATGAACAACATTAAGATCATGTAAACCATGTCATCCTGTCTTACTGTGAAGGTACTTAGTTATGTTATCTAACATTATAAAAATATCATCAAATTCAAGTCCTTTTATTCACATCACATGGCCACGACGATCTGGTTCTTCGTTACATAATGTTCTAAAATTTGTCGTACATATAGGATGTACAAACCGTGGTATCAAGGTATCAGTTCTTCCTTCCCAAGGGACAGTTTCATTAAAATTCTGATAGAATTAAAGATTAATTATTAATATTCTAACAATCATATATGTTAAATACATTATAGTCAACGATATATACCTGAGCGAATGTAGGGGTGATTCCTTGATAATTATAAATGTCATCAGCCCACATCATCGTGCCACTTCTTTGTCCTCCAGCCTCTAGATTAACAGCCTAAACAAACATACAAAATTTTATAGAAGCTGTACAAAATATAGTATATATGCGCAATATTGAAGCGTTCAAGGGGATATAAAGGTAATGTACATCACATACACGTGTACTCTCAGGCAACAAAATACAATTAGATTTAATAGTATAAGCTCTTTTATTCATCATAATAGATTGGAAATTTAAGTGTCTTACGAGGGTGAGTAAAAAGTTACCCGCTCTGTCGGTGTAGAATTTATTTTAAGCAATTATCAAAAAAGACATACATCATTTTTTGACATAATCACTCAATTTCTGTATACACTTTGTCCATTTGCTGAAGGACCTTCGTATTTTCTCATTAAAAAATGTTTTGCCTCCGACCACAAGAAACGAATCACAGCATTCTGCACTGTTTTCCTGCAAATCACCATTGCAAAGCGCCATTACTCGCGCAACGGTCGCAAACGAATTGACGTAACACAATGAAACCTACGCAGCAGCACTGAACAGATATTGACGTCATACGAAGAGTGCAGATGGATCAATACGGTCGACAGAAGTTTTAACTATCTGGAGTGCGGATAAATTTTTACCGAGAGTCGTATAGGAATCTATAATCTGTAAGTACACCTTTGGCTGAATGGAAATTTCTCTTACATATAGTCAAAAATGCAGAAACAGTGTATTGAATTGGAAAGTGATAAAAAATAAGTGAAGTTTCGAGGTTGCATGTGATTGCATGAGTACACAGGACGTTTTTAGCGAATAAAAAATAATTTTGAAAGACACGAGACTTATCTTGTATTTTATGCACTCTCTGTGTCCGAATTTCCAGAAGCTCTCTATCTTATGAAGTGTTTTAGATTAGCCGGAAAATTTTGTATGTACATACAAGAAGTATACGATCTAAGTGGAATATTCCATTATTCTCTTGATACAACAGAAACGAAATTTACAGAACTTCTCAGAAAGTTGGTTTATTATTACCAAATTAATAGAATTAATATACGTTTATCATCTTTACATACCTAAGTCGTGGAGGTTTATCGTGCGTAAAAAATTAGTGTCGTTTCAAAGTTACATTTCGTACATTTTAAGCCTATAATTTGTAACGTACAAAAAATGTAAATTTGAGCTGTTTCTTATCTCCACAATAAGAAAATCCAACTTTACGTTTTTTACACAATGATATTTATGGAACAGTAATATCATATTATTGCATCGCTTGGAGAATGAAGTCAAGGTACGATGTGACCCTAGTGTAAACGCTGGGATACCCAGCTGTGCCGCACTTATAAGCATAAGACACAATACCTATTAAATACGAGGTTAATTCATGTTGTATCAGCAGTGGTCCGCCGCGGTCAGCCTGAAAGGATCGTTAAATTTTTAATCAAAGATACTGAAATATATCGATCGAATTGTATTGAAATTATACTTATATACAGTAATAATCTTCTATTGATTTGTGTATTGAAATACTCCAATTTATAATGTACATGTTGTATGTATTTTGAGCAAAACTAAGATTAGAAGGAAATTAGATTAAATACCATAATGAGGTGTGAGAAGTGGGCAAAACTATTGAATTGTGTTTATCTATTATTTCTAATGTTTAAGACGTCGATTTGATGTTAATTCGAATTGACGTGCCTTCAGATACCGTATAGTTTGTAGTAACTCTGTAACTTAATTACCGTACAAGAATCCTCTCCACCTTGAGCATGTTCGGCGCATATTATACCATCAGTGATATCAGGTGCATTAGGAAATTTGGAATAAGCTATTTTGCATTCGGCGTTCTTAATCACTGGCATTTGTACTTCCATTAATGCATTACGTCGTGGTCGTCCTACGAAGAAAATAAGAAAGATATTTAAGACTGGAACTGTTTAATTTTATTATAAAATTGATATCACTTACTATATCTTAACGCTCCCCATCCAGCAACAAGGGGGTTATA
This sequence comes from Bombus vancouverensis nearcticus, assembly GCF_051014615.1. Lineage (NCBI taxonomy): Eukaryota > Metazoa > Arthropoda > Insecta > Hymenoptera > Apidae > Bombus > Bombus vancouverensis. The sequence goes on along the minus strand of NW_027468915.1, from coordinate 214,564 downwards.
GCCGACGAAGTTGCTCTTTCGTAGGGGCTCTTTCGTAGGGGCTCTTTCGTAGGGGCTCTTTCGTAGGGGCTCTTTCGTACAAATGGGATATACGTACCCTGAAAAATAAAAAAATAAATGAAAATGCAGGAAACGAATGACCAAAAGTATGAGAAAGAATTGTACACGCTTTATGACACAATATATGTGTACAGTAAGAAATTTCAGGATATGATACTTCAGTAATACTCAATAGCATATATATATTTGAGGACTTACTCGAAAATGGCACCTCCTCCACCAATCTAAGAATGGCAATATTATGATTGTGTATGTTTTCTATTCCATTCACATGTGCACAATGTGCTGCGGTCAAAACATGCCTAGCCGTTATCAGGGAACCTCCGTACTTCCATAGTGGTTTGTCTGGGTTTCGGGGATTACGAAAACTTAATGCAGCGATCCATGGCCAAGCGCCTAAAATGCAATAGTCATAGTTGTGAATATACATAATTTTTTCTCACATAATGAGTAACAACGATTATTACCTATTCGATATTCGATCATACAGCAGACGATAAGTACATACGTACAAATACTCTGAAATAGAGATTTGATAAAGACAGAAATTAAATTTTTATTCCAGTGGAATATAAATTATTAAATAATTCTATATAATTTCTATTTGAACTATACTGAACTATAAAGTTCAAACGTGTAATTTCTGCCCTAACAGTTTTTGATCTCTATCCATATTATTACTCCTATATCAATTTTTTATTTCAAGCAAAAAGATACTCTTCCTAACATGAAGTAAAAGAAAGAAATAATTCAAGTCAATAAGTAAAGTTACTACCGATAAAATCATAGCATTATTATTTAGTCTAATTGAAATGTACATTGATGTGCTGTTTAATGCCTTTAAAGTTCATTCTTTGCAGTAAATGGCTTATTATTAATCGGAAAGAAAGACATAAAACGTGCCTTCTTGATTGTCCGGTGTGGTACGTACATTCTGGATCAAACAATTTTAAAACATTTATACAGTTCAAAGATGCGTAAGAAAGCGACACCGATTACTCAACTTTCGAAGTAAAAAGCCGATCAAGTCCACCGGATTGCCCTACAGACACGTATTAATCCGTAAGAGTTAGTCATCATGTTGATAATAATTATCTAAAGAAACTCGCGTGAAAATATAAAATTTTAATTGATTAGATATTGTGTTAGCCATACTTAAGAAAGAAAATGAAAATGAATGAATTGAAAGAAAAGGACTACCTTCAACCTCATTTTTTAAATAAACACTTTGTCAGTTTTGCGGTAAATAAATTGTTAGGAATTCAGGACAGTTTTTAGTGAATCATTTTGTTTCGACCGTTCGCGGAGAGACGCGATCGCGAGATAGCACGTCAACGAGAGTTGTAAGTTTCCGTTACGATTAAATAATCGACGCCACGAACTGATCGATCCCCTTATTTCGATTATGATAATAAGGGTAGTTCAATGAAATTCCACAGAATTAACACAAATAAATTAATGTTTATTTCAACAACTTATTAACTAGAAAGATATAAATGGAACAAAAAAAATGTAACTGCGTTTTGGTTGATAAGTAATGCGCGACATACCACATGTGTTGACGGTTCGACTTCTCGAAAAGTTCTGAACGCCTTTCGATTTTTTCGTTTTTTCTGGAAGGCGACCCCCACTACGTTCGGATCACGCCACATTCTTTTACGCGAGGTAAAATACGGGCCACGAGTCGACGTTTCTGGAAGTCGCCCTGCTTAATGAACCATGCGCTTGCCACTACAATGTTTGTTTGCCGGGCAGACACGACGATCCGTCTGCGACATTATAGTGCCGCGATCGATAGTTAAGAATATGACCTATGGTAAGCCGCATGGCGTAACATTCTCCCCCCGTTGAGAGGGTACCGATCAAATTAGCGAGGTGTGGTTGAAGTTCCCATCTTATTTCGTCTCGGTGGCTAGTTGTTCGGGTTTCTCGAGATCGGGTTGAATTGGCAGTGGGACAAGCCTTTTGACGCCCCGATCCAAAATGCTCTTTGCCGTCTGAACTGTAGCTGTCCGGATGACACCATCGGCGCCTGGATGAACCTTGATAACTCGGCCCAGAGGCCAATGCATGGAGGGAACGTTGTCCTCTCTGAGGATGAAGATTGTGCCCTTTTGGATGCTGTGTCCACCCTTGCTCCATTTATTGCGGTTGGTTAGCTCGTTCAAATACTCCTTATGCCACCGGTTCCAAAAATGTTGTTTAAGCTGTTGGATATGCTGCCATTTGGAGAGTCGGTTCGATGGAATGTCTCTGAAATCTCGATCACGTAAGCACATTAATGAATCGCCAATGAGGAAATGTCCGGGAGTGAGGGCTAGGAGATCATTTGGATCGGTGGAGATAGGAGTTAGCGGGCGGGAATTGAGGACTGCTTCTATTTCTATGATAAGAGTATTACGGTGTTAAGCTCATATGTTTCTGTTTCTCCACTCGCGCTGCGCCATAATATCCTTTGATATTTCCGATCCTCTGGTCGTACGAGGAATTGCCGATACATTTTCTCGATGTCGCCAGTGAGTACGTACTGATGAGCGCGGAATCTAATTAATATACAAAATAAATCTTCCTGTAACTTGGGTCCTGTGTAAAGTGTATCGTTTAGGGAGGTTCCGGCAGTGCTTGGTGCCGATCCGTCGAAAACTACACGGAGTTTGGTGGTTTGACTCGATGCTTTGGTCACGCCATGATGGGGTAAATAGTATCCGTTGTCGTCGGAGTGGTTGACATTGACCTTCGTCATGTGTCCCAATGCCAGGTATTCCTGTATTATTCTGATTCGAAGTGTTTGTCGTGCTGGAATCGGCGATTGAGTGAGGCGAGTCGTTTAATTGCCAGCGTTTTAGAGGATCCGAGTGACTGAAGCTGATCATTGAAATGTAGAGCGACGATGTATCGTCCTTCGCTGGTGCGTCGGGTGTGGGCTTGGAAGTGTTCTTCGCATCGTCGATCTGCCCTCTGAGATATGTTTAATTGATGGTCCTTCATCGATTTCCCAAAACCGCGAGGGGTCTGCTTGTAAAGTCGTCGTGGATGTGTGAAATATGTTTGTCGCGGTTTGGGAAGTTGGACTCCCCAACTATAATTATTTTACTACAGAATCCTCAAAAACATGATGTATGTATATATATCCTGAAATATTATCAGTCTGTTGTCAAGTTATAGAACATTATGGAAATTGCCAGTTAAAGTCATAAAAAACAAAAAATAGGGAAGTTCGTTAAAATATGTGATTTTCCAATCAAGATATAGAATTTATTCGAGTAATATAGATTACGGTAGAGATGGTGACAGTAACAATGAGTGGACTGATTCTTCGTGCGAAAACAAATTGGAAGCGCAGAGCGATGTATTGTTTCAGCGAATATCGATTTTAAAGCACGGTTTTAAAGTACGTGTGCGTTTGACTAGGTGTGTTAATTAATATTGCTGTCTGATTTTCGATATGTAAATACAATATCTACATATCTTTAAACTTATGATAATTGAACTAACAATTTTTTTAAATTTAAATTAAACTTATGATAATTGAACAAACAATTTTTTTAAATTTATATTAATATTTATCCTTTTAAACGCAACAATTTTTTTTAATAATAACTTCACTCGTAAGTCAGCTGCGCACATATTTGATCGTTCTTTAAAGCTTGAATCTCTGCGAAGAGAAAAAATCTTTCAACCAACAAGAATTGGTTCTACGTTTTCTATCCATTTCCTTCCAGATAAATCTCTCTATCTAAAATCCTTATTTCCGTATTTCCTTGAAAAGGTTAAAGTCGTTTTGTATAAAATCCAATGTAGAGAAGAAGGAAGATCCGCAAAAGATTCTTTCAGCTTTGCCTATGTTTGAGCTCGAATCAAAGCAATCCTATTCCCAATAGGGTGACTATGCGTTTAACTTCTCATAGAATCTCTCTGATTCCGTGTGATACCTTCGGTGTTTTTGAAGTATGTAATTGATGTCGTAACGTCAACGCTTTGCAGTGCGAATTCAATTTTGAGTTGCAATTTCCCTGTTTGCGTGGCAAAAGCATAAAATCGATAGCGCACGTTTCGATAAACACGTTTTCTTTGCTGATGGCGCACTGTAAATATAAATATTTGAATAAATATCGCGAATTTCATGTTGCTAAAAGATTTATACTATTTATTCGTAAATAACTGTTGGATATGTTTAAGTTGAAACCACTGCATTAGGTTTTTTTTCTTGTTTAAAATTATTTGTATTGGTAAATTGAATGAAAGTTCTAACATGTAATTTGTTCTTCTTTTATAAATAGTTTACAGAGAATAAAGCGTGGGTAACTCAAGACTGTCGCGATCATGACACTATACATACCTATGTATAGCACGTATACTAAGCTAACTGAAATAGCAAGTCAGAGAAATGGAAACTTAGGAAAATCTAAAGGAAGATAAAACGTTCGAGCCTTGACAGGAATATGAGATGCTAAGTAATCTTCCTAAGTAATCTCCTCCAGCTTTTTCTATTTTGATCAATAATTATTAGTACATGTTAGGAAAACAAATAGAATTTTTGTTCTCAAGCGAGGTATAATTTAAATTTTGTATGTACACAAAAATGTTAAATATCTGTAATAAACATGGTACAATCAATTTTTTTACATAAAATTATATTGTATAGGCTATTGTTATTTAAACATTTTAAATTGGATGAAGGAAAAAAATGACGCAAATAAAACGTAGAACATTTTAATTAAAGAGACTAATATAGAGATTTATCTACTTAACTGTGATTAAATCATCTCCACTTAACGCTCTACCTCTTCTATTAATTATGCTTCGTTAAACTATGATTACAGAGGATGGGTTTTTTGATAAAATGACATTTTGACAAATATATATAGATCGATATATATAGATATAGATAGACAAATATATAGATTCTTACAACAGTAGTTATGAATGAACAGTAGTTATTGTATCAATTCCGTTCTTCAGAAGCTTCATTTGTGAAAAGACAATTCGCCAGAATATGGATTCACTGTAGTTATAGCTATAGGATTTCAATCTAGTTGACAGACTTGCTTTACGTAGAGAATATCTGTCTCTTGTTCTACCTTATCGCGATTCTCTCCTCATCTTATACGCTTTGTCGAGCAAAGTAATATTGGCATATATCTCGGCTCTGGTTACAATCATTAGTTTCCGCCTAAACGGTTAGAATCACATAGCTCGCGCTCTACTCTCGTTTATTCAACATTCAGGCCATATGGTCGCATGCGACGAGTTTTATGTTAATTACGACCGATTACAATACCTTTCTTTCGTTTACAAGGAACGACGAGACTGGCAGTTGCGTGATTTGCAATGCAAAAGCCGCGATATCTGCACGATAACCTAACCTCAACCGATTTTGTTGTACTATTCTTATGTGGACTTCGTTTGTACCACTTTCGTAACAAAAATAGAATACGTAGAACACAGCATTCCGTTATGCGATATTGTCGATTCCTAACATCCGAAAAATCAGAGATAATTTTTTCTCTACAGTTGTACATTTGTGTGAAAAATTACGAACGTAAAGTTGTTTGGTGCATGCACAGTCCTCCCCTCCCCTGCATTTGTGTGGACATGCTAGAAAGATTCACTTTTCCACGGTGAAACTGTATGTATTATAATTTCATTTTTACAAAGGTCGAACATCCTACTATGCATAAATTTAATATTAATATAAGCAGGTTTCGTGTTAAGTATTACATCTGACGTATAAGCACACGTGTGTACGAGCCTTGGTTTTAAATGTCTTATAGTAGACACCGAAAAGATTATTCAGTTGGATATCTGACTCAACATCAATATTTTACTAAGAGATAACATGTTAAGAACACGTTGGTGGATGGCATGGGAGATGATGAATGAAGACATACTTCTGTGAGATACGTAAAATAGTAGTCAGAACGTATTTTGGCGCTTGGGGACAGCAACAGCTTTTTTTTTTGTTTTTATTTATTTGTTGAAATTACAATCAATTCTCGCGTTCAGAATTTTCAGTAATTTTTCTGGCGTGGCGCAGTGACATGGCTGTTTATTTACAATAAGTTAATACTTATTATAGATAGGTATAATTTATAAGTATTATAAGTAAGTGCATATGCTTAATTTGGATAATTAAATGAATCTAACGTTTAGGTCTAGCGGGTAGTGCCTCTTCAGCCTGCGAATCTGGTCCGTCGTATCGAGTAGTCCAGTGATTAGGGGGTTTCGGTGTTTCTTGACTCTTTTGCTATATCTGTCGCTATATTTTGCTATTTCCTCTTTGACTGTAGGTATCTTGAGGTCGCGATGGATGGTTTCGTTGGTAACATACCAAGGTGCGTCTATTAAGGCTCTTAGCGCTTTCGATTGGAATCGTTGTAGTATTTCGATGTTGGAGTTACTTGGACAGCAACAGCTGGTGATACTGTCATACACCTCCATTTATAAACTTTCGAAAATCGATGTGACCTTCAAACTTTAGTGTATTCTGTTTCACTGCACAAAATGTTTCCGAAACGTAAGTTTATTGTTACAATAAACTTGACTAGTGGCTCTGAAATACTATCCTTGAAAAAACAATGGGGAAATTGGAGCAAAAAAAAGAAGGAAATAAACAAAGACCTTGTTGGTTCGTAAAAATAAAATATGCTACAGGAAAAACTTTTTCCAACGGATTGAGATGCGACTAGCTTTAAAAGCTGTGACGCGAATCGAGCGTTTGTCTACAAGAGCGCATTTTCGGTGGATATATATGTCGGAATGACATTGGGGATAGGGTTGTCGGTGTTTGAGGAGTCTTCATTGAAGGTAGCCATCGTTGCGGTGTAACGAAGATACGATTTATTGACACAGGTATGAATAACACAGGTTTGACAATCTACCACGGCGGTGAGACGTCCGCGACACTAGTGACAGTGGTCTCCGGTTCAATAACGAATCCGCGGCCAACGGGATGACAGATGGGCGTTCTCGCTGAATCTAAGTCTGACTCGTAAAAATAATTGCTGAGCGTAAAGACGTTATTCTTTGGTCGACGGGAGCGCGTAAAAGAATGCCCGTCCCGTCCCGATGATGCCACAGAGGAAAACTATAATGGGGTGTGTCTAAGGACACGAGATCATCGGATTCGTCGAGGAAAGCCTTCGTTTAGGAAGTAAGGGAAATTGACGTTGCTGCTAATTGGTCAATCTCCATATCGGTGGTTAGAAAAAGATGCTAGCCGCCCTCGAGGGAAAGTTGCTAGTGGGAGACGCCGCTCGTTGAAAAATATGTCTCCCCTATCTTCCCGTAGTTGGGACAAAGACTGTTTGTCTGTTTGAAGGACTTTAGTTAACTAAACCTTAAGATTTATAACGGGCCCTCGGGCTAGCCGAACATGTACTGCGGAGACGCATCGACATCTGGCAATCATTTTATTCGAAGAATAGGCTCTGCGTGTGGCGAGCCACGGGACAGAAACCGTTGGAATGTTTACTGTCGCGTGTCACCACGAATATTTCTTTTATGGAGATCTATAGAATTACTCCATACCTTTGTTAGACAAAGCGTTCATCCCGTGACCGCGGCTACGTTCGGCGACTGACTGTCGCCTCGAGCCAAAGCTCACCGTCACTAATCTCGAAAAATTACAATCGGATTGAATAGCTACAATAGTTTAGTTACAGTTATAGTGGACTTTAGATTGCAATGTTGCGGGGCTATCCCAAGGTTCCGGTGTCCTTTCATCTCCGACATATATTTAACTATATATATTAACTATATATTTTCCCTAGGAACAGTAAGATTTTAACGATACAACTTTATCAAGAGATCTTAATGTCATAAACGGTATCGAAACTTCGTAATTAATATTGTTAAGGAAGAAAATATTGGTAATCTCCTCGAACGACGAGCGCCTGATATTCACAATTAGAACTCGATATCTTAGCTTCTTATAATATCCTAATAAAATGTTATTTATCGATTACAATTGTCCTGTCGTATTTTATTGTGTTTGCTTTATAAATGTGAACTTTATTCAAAAAGAGTTCATCGATATAACGGTATTGAAGAGAACTACTCGAGAAACTATATCTAGCCCTTGGATGGAGGGATTGCTTGCTTCTTACAATCGAATAATTGGAGTGTAACTAGAAACACGAACGGTAGTTTAGCAATGGAGAAGAACTTTAGAACGACAGCAATTTTCTTCTTGTTTCTTTGAGAAAGGCACCGTTCATTTTATGTTTGACGAGAATGGGGTTGTTGGACGAATTTGATTAAAAAGGAAAGATCTTTAACAAATATTCTTCCCATTGATACATTCCTATATTTTTGATTTAATTATTTGAAAATGCAATTTTGCATATACCTATGTGCAATTATATACTATAATCGCAGGCGTTTCTTTAAAATGATGTACTATTGAAACAAGGCAAAGTATCGTCGAATTCTTCTAGATTCAATTTGTCAAAAGAATGGTTCTATTGATTAACCAAACATAGTTCCCATAAGCATATACGTACTTCTCAGAAAAGATAGTTATATCTAGATCAATATTACTCCCCACAGTGACCTATATGTCAAAGAAAAAAAAGACACATCAAGTATTAAATCATACTACTATTACGTCCACTATCTCTACAAATCCTCCACTCTTGGAAAAGTCTATCTTATTCAAACGTAACGTAACTCAAATTAAATCTTTTCCATCATCATAAATACGAAACATTTATAAAATTATCATCTTCGATTATTTACTCAACATCTAGCTAACAAAATCTTCTCCATCGCCGTACTCCTTAATCCTGACCGCGTACAATTAACGTATGAATAGTTAATTTATTGAAATTTAAACGACCATTTTACGCTACTTGTACTCGAATGATTTTAGGATCTTGCTGTATCTCTTGCACAGTGTTATACTGACAGGCGAGAAACATAGAAACGTAACTTCCGATCCACTGATTTACCCTAAACAGACGATGATAGGTTATACGGTGGACGCAATACAGAAGCGTTTCCGATGCAATTCGAAGGTGCGTTGTTACAATGGAGTTCATCGATCCATAATGACTATTTCCCCGCCAACTACAGCCTGTAATAACGGAATAGCCAATAAAGTATATCCTGTCGATTTAATCGTTACCCCCACGGTGCACCGCGCGCACGGAGATCGGATCGGTGATTTTCACGTGATGTTTCGCAAATCGTGAGGCGCTCGCGTGATTCGCGCGTTTTAAGCGTTCCCGCTCTTCCCGTCCGATAGAAAGAGAAAGGGAACAGGGGTGGAAGGAAGAGGGAAGATACGTGATGCGGGTTCAACCTGCCGCGGGAACCTTTAAAGAAGGTCGGTGCAACGGGAGAGATGTAATTTTAATAAGTTGGAGAACAAGTCATTGTAAAAGATGGATATTCAGATGTTGGAGATGCAGCAGATTTACGACTCGCTGGAATTAAGTTAGTTAAGGTGTTGAAAACCTAACGTCTTTTCAAAGGCGTTTGCCGCGTTTCTTTTCAAATCAAAATACATACATACGATACGTACAATGTATGCGCCTAAAGTTTTAAAGTTAATTTCTATTCAAGGAATGGACTGTTTTATTATAGGTTTAGGAAATTGAAAAGAAGCAATTGCTTGTTTCTAAGAAAGAATCGCGAGAAGTACAGTTAGAAACTGTATTGTGAGTCACTTTTCCTGGTTTCCGTAACGAGGAAGAGAAAAAAAAACGCAGACAAGTCAGCGTTTACCGTAGCTAAATGGAAGATACGCAGGTACGAGTCGTTACAGTTTTGTCGTTGCAACGATTCCCGCTGCGTAATTTGATAATGAGCAGTTGAAAAATAGCAGCGTTGTGTCCGTACTCTTTAATATCCCATTATATGGAAGTTAACGACCGGAAAATACACCGCTCGACTACTTGAAGGAAGTAGCTCATGAGCAAGTCTTTTGTATCCTCGCAATGGTATAATTCCTGTAACGTCTCGTTCTCGGAGGATTTATTTCGTTGATTTGTACTTGTTTATTGCTTTTGTGTTTTCATGAATGGAGCATGTCGCATGCGAATCGTAATATGGTTTTAATGGCGTTTCGACTTCAATGATATCAGCGGCTGATTGCGTTTCCCGTAAGAAGCTTCCAATCATTATGTATTTTAGGAACTACAAATAAGGATATTTAGAGAACGAATTAATTATTCAATTGTTCGCGCAAGAAATACCTGTCTCTTTTTCGAAAGTTATAAATGCTGTTTTCAAGGAGTTCCTTAGCTCACCATAAAACAGATAAGAATCTTTGGTTCCGTCTAGAAAAAGAAACCTTCAGATCAAACCGAAAGGGGTTCGGATTATATTTTCTAATCGTATTTGTATATTTCTTTTTACGGTCAGCTTGTCATCCACGTACAATCGAACAGAGAGTCCATTAATTATTTCCCTTCGACTTGTTTCAGGGGGAGCATCTCGGAAGCCATGCCGGCTGACGAGTTCGCTGGAAATCGAAACAGAAGCAAACCAAGACTGCAACCACCTTAACGAACCGCTATTATCACTGGCAAGGTCATCGGGCAGACCGGATCTAATCATGCTCACGCCGACCATGCTTCCTGTGCACTCGTTCCTCTTTCTTAACGACGTCAACCAGAAGATCGGGTGCTAAGAAATTCGAAATCGAGTTGATTGAAAATCTCAAGGAATATTAAAAAAAAATACGAATAAACAATTTGATATAGAAATCATCCATTTTGGGCAAAGAAAAGAAACAATCAGAAAAAGGAATAACCACAGAAGCTCTGAATTTCATTGCTTCCTAATGGTACTTCCTTGGATATTTTTACATTCTGGAGGCGTGAACGAACTCTGAAAAACAGAAACGACTTCTATCGGATGATCGAAAGAACTACCTGGACACTGAGTATAATTATTCACACGTGCGGATGCCATTTCCGGCATGTTTCTCCATGAAGAAGGTCAGCTTCAGTTTTTGCCACTTGTAGATAGAAGTTGAAGTGGCGGACGTCTTAACGAGGTTGCTAGAATGTCAAAGAAATAGATGAGGGAAATATTATGAAGATATATTTATGAATATCTAATTGAGCATTTAATTAAGAACTTAATCGAAAGACCAAAATAAGTTGGTTCTTGAGACCAAGTACCTATCTAAGTATAATAGTCTTTTGTACTTACGGTTTAGTAAGAGGACTCGAGTAAAACGATTACTCGTTAAAAGGAACAATATAATAATCATGCCTCCGCAGACGGTGGTCTCTGCTTTCATGCCTCATCGCGGAGAATCTCAGCGAAAAAAGTGTCCCGAAGCGTGAGCTGAAAGGTGGCTATCTAGGCTGCCTAGTGAATGCCGTCGCCATGGTGGAGCTGGCGTGTAGCAACTCCCTAAGTCCAGGAACCTAATCCTGCGTCAGAAAGACAAAATTCGCTACGGAGAAAAGTAAACAAAAATATATATATAGGGAAGAAGCGACAAAGATTAAAGATCGCTAAGAATTACAGGTAATTTAATGATAAAAGGGAGAAAGAATTGTCTAAAAATTCTACTGGGAAAGAAAAGAAAGATTAAGCCTCCAACGAGAAAGACGTGCTCAAAAGCGAGTCCTGCGTAGCGCCATGTAGAGGAGCAGGAAGAAAATATTGGTAATCTCCTCGAACGACGAGCGCTTGATATTCACAATTAGAACTCGATATCTTAGCTTCTTATAATATCCTAATAAAATGTCATTTATCGATTACAATTGTCCTGTCGTATTTTATTGTGTTTGCTTTATAAATGTGAACTTTATTCAAAAAGAGTTCATCGATATAACGGTATTGAAGAGAACTACTCGAGAAACTATATAGAGGATTTAATTAATGTGTGGATCAACGTATGTATCACTATATGTAACAATAATATTGACTGTATATGTACGTGTGTAATAAAAGATTTCCGGTTTACAATGTTTACGATACTGATATAAAAATACCATATAGAGGATTTAATTAACGTGTATATCTACGTATATATCATTATATGTAACAGTAACATTATGTGCATATGCGTATAATATTGGTTAAATGTTAAATGTTAATATTGGTTAAATGCGTTAAAGTGAAATGTTATTTACCTATTCAAGATAGCAAAGTAAACATACCATATAGAGGATTTACTACTGTTAACACTCGGTATTCTCGTATTCAAAATATTTAACCAAATAATTTGGGAATCCAGCGGACGAGCTTGTATTTAATATGATTATATTTAATATAACAACTTTACTCAATATACGCGTAGGATTTTAAATGTCATGAGGGTTGCAGCGGACTCAATTTTAATGTACCTCGATATCTTAGCTTCTTATAATATCCTAATAAAATGTTATTTATCGATTACAATTGTCCTGTCGTATTTTATAGTGTTTGCTTTATAAATGTGAACTTTATTCGAAAAGAGTTCATCGATGATTATCCATTACAGGTTGTTAATAAACCTGAATTATGCACAAAGGAATTGCTGTTAATAACTTAAGATTCTCTGCCCGTCGTACAGGGTACATATAGTAATTATTCTCGACGATCGTAACGTTTAAGTCCAATTCGAGCTTATAGTCCCATGCGAGTTAAACAACGACAATAGTTTGAATTTCTATTTGTTCGTTTGTCGTCTGTTTATACCCGGAGCACCTGCTGTAAACCAATACAAAATTTATTAGATCTATAAATAACACATATAAAACTTATTAATTTATAATTAATATAAAATAGGAGAGCACGAAACTTCCTATTTTATGGATATGTTAAATCTTTGTAAAAAATACCATATCATTAGTATCATTTTAATCGTTCTAAAGGATTTAGCCGCATAAAACTGTGACCCTTGGAAGAATCGATGTTCACGCGTGACAAATTGAAATTGTGCGAAGGTTCCGGTACGAACATCACAAGCCGAACATCGATACCAGGGGCACAGGCACATGTTCTGGGTTCATTATATATTTATAAACGGCTGACGATTCAGTGGATGGTCCGGGTAAATTTAAATTGTAAATGAACGCATTGCTGGTTTCAAGTAAAAGCCTGGATAAGAGCGGATATGGTATGAGAGTCTGTCGTGGAAAGGGGAACAGGCCGCTTTTATTTGTAAAGTTTGAATCTCCTCGATATTGAAGATGTTGAAGCTGCAAGTATGTATTTCATTTTAATCCATTCGAGACCGAGATTTAATTGTAACACGATACCTAGGTGTCGGTACGATCTGAATGTTTAGTTGGAATGATTCTGTGTTTTACTCTCTCCAGGGTATCCTTTTCATACTTTGATTTTAAATCGATGACAATCTTAAATAGTATGCCTCATATTTTTAAAATATAAAATTATATACTATGTTATTCTATAATGTATTATGTACAGTTATATATATATAATAATTCTATATTGAAAAAAATATGAAATTAACATGATATATACATTACTACATAAGTTATATATAAAATATCTATATTATACCCTTGCCTACTGACTGTTATGAATTTCTTTCGGTCTCGAATGCGTTAAAAGAGAGCGCAAAGAAGTCGAAATTACTTATTGTAATTAGTAAAACGACCTGAGAGGCAGACAGATACAAGAAAGAAGGAATATTATATTAGCGGCATTATCATGTTTTTGCTCTCTTTAAGTCTTTCAACGAGACAGACAATCTACAGGTATTAATCGACCAATTTCTCCAAGCTGATAACTTCGAATTGATGTTTATATATAAGAAGTGTTATGTGTTAATCTGTCTAAATGTTTAAAAGGTGTTATAAATTAAATGTTGTTAAACGATACGTAATTGCCTTTTGATCGTAAATTTTACTATCAAGGGGTCTTTTATGTATGCGTAATCATTGTGAATTATAACAATTTATGTGATCGATATTAAAGGTGTTTAAAAGCATGTATTTTTTTCTATATTATTATTCTCCTATATTATTATGCTATATTATTATAGCATTCCTATATTATTATAATATCCAATTACATGTTGATACACAAGATATACAGATTATTATTTATAACGTTTTGGTTTTCTTAATTGAGTCATTCATTTAGTACAAATGATAAGAAATTAGTAATAATTCACAAAAAAGGGATATTGTAGTAGGAATATTATAAAAAAACATTTTCTGTTTTAGTGTAGAGTTACTCCTTACAGACAGTGTCGTACAAATCTGTACGTCTCTGAGAAAATGTAGGTATCTGAGCCCTTACTTCCTCAACAACTTTTAGATCTGATAGAAAAAAGAAACATACGAAGTAATAAGTAATGCTTACTAATAAATTCAACAAATACAGAGGAAGATGGCTAAATCGATAAATTAACGAGACTAAAAATTAATTACATCATGGATCTCTCGCTTTTAATTTTAAGCTGTAAATTACCGATATCGGTGACTTTTTTTTTTTTATTTATTTGTTGAAATTTTTTTTTTTTGATATCGGTGACTGCCATATTCTCTTGAGTTTCCAAATCGTAAAGAATCTTTCCCCAGGGATTGGTCAACTGTGTATGTCCCCATGCGACGTAACTTGCTTAAGGAACACGAGCCGGTGATATGCAGGCAACGTATAATTGATTATCATTCGCTCTGAAACGCTGAAGTAATGACCAATGCAGTGGTCCAGTGGTCATATTGAAGCAGGTCATATAGAAGCAGGAAATATGAAGCCACCGAATACCAATTAACTTCGTAGTTGCACGGTTCACATTCCATCATTTCTGAATATGCGAGGACAGTCCTCTTATTGTGCTTTTAATTCTTTTATTTGTTTCATTTTCAGCAAATATACTGGTTTTTTAAATTAAGCTTCTTTTTATACAGAGTTACAGATTATATTAATTTTATATAGAATATATTTAAGAAAGATATTTAATTTTTTGCTAGTTAAGTATTGATCGATTAAGTTACTGTACCTTTGTTCCGATAAATGCGTGCCATTTCCTCGAATCTAATATCATAGCAAATGCCAATACCTATTTTGCAGCCCTTCACATCGAACGTCGTTAGGGAGTTACCAGGACTGAGTGAATCACTCTCTCGAAAAGTAATCTTATTAGGAATGTCGATGTCGAATAGATGTACCTAATAACATAAAAATGTAGTCGCTAATTCTATTGCTGCAACTTTTGTAATTTAATATCAAAGTTACCAACTCCTAAACTTTAATTATTTTTTATTTAATAACTGACAGCGTTTTTATCACTTTCTTTTATTAAAAAATCTTATCATTTAATAATGTTTAAAAAGGAGAAAAAATAAATATAATAATATTTTAAGTATGTGAAAAATTTATATTACACGTTACAACAAAAATGGGCGTTTCCCGTATCATAACGTATTTTATAAACCGTAAATTATAGAATTGGTTATAGTATACGTATGTACATATGTATATTCCTAAATTATTCCTAGATAGAGTCACTTTCTTCACCCCAATATTTTCAAATTCAAAGCCATAAAGGAATATATTACTTACCTTTCGGTGTTTTGCTATCAAAGTTCCATCGGGACCCCAAATAGTACAGGTATTGTACAATTTATCGCCCTCTATTTCAGGCATCGTACCACCAACTACATAGATGTTGTTTTCTTTAGCTGCGTTCGATGAAGCAACGCTCGTTTCACCATCAGGAATACTCTCGGCGTATTTTGGAAAGTACTCTGCATTGCAATATTTCAATTAATGAAAAATAACTGTCTTTTGTTCCAACCATAAATTAAATTGAAATTTTTGTCAGTTTTTTATTTTTTAAATTATGAAAATAACTAAGTTTTATATTTCGACTTAATTAAATATGCAATTACTTAGCTAATAGTATATATAATAAATTGTTTCTACAGGTTCAAAATGAAAAATGAATATTTAGAAATATTTAATTACGACAATGCTATTTGTGTTAGCATCAGTGGCTTGTTACTCAACGACTTTGCTAGTACTTTTTGAAACATAAAGTTAGTTTTCAATTAACACTTATACTAGAGGCGGAATTATAAATGCAAAATAATTGATAATACTAATTTATAAGTACCTAATTATTAGTATCTTAAAAAATATATTTATACAAAAATCACGATAATCATGAAAATGGGGAAATCCTATATTCTCGACTCAATTCACAATCTTTATGGAAGTATAAACGGTAAGGTAATTTGTCTACTCTTACTTTTTCTATATAGTTGTTACACACATAGTAAATTATTGAAAAAAAAACAAATTATTACGTATTCCATATGGTGAATTAAAGCATTCAGGAAGAGCTATAATATCAGCATTGTGCTCTTTTGCGCTAGAAATGTAGGAATCTGCCCGCTCTACATTTTTGCGTTTTACTTCATTTACTTCAAGTTGTACCAACGCCAAGCGAAATGCTAAAATGTTGGAAAAGTTAAATACATTCGGTTATATATTTCCCATACTTTTTATCTATAAATACTTTTTACATAGTGAATACTTACTCGACATCGTTCGCACTACTTGTTTAGCGATGTTTGTAAGTATCATAATGTTGAGGTTATGTATGGTACTACTCAATATCAACATTACGTAAGCAATACGCAGGGATTTTTAATAATTCTTGGTAAAGTTTAGGACATTAATTTTGATGTAATTGTAAACAGTATTTGTTCACAATTTGTCCATTTACTTTGCAACAAAAAGAACGCATCTGCAAGCGTGTTAATCGGATAACGACGAACTTCATTTCGCAAACACCGACACGTGAAATATTTTGAAGTTACGTCGACGCGAGAGTAATTGGTTCCCTTAAATTACTCAATTTCCATTTCTTTCGCCATGTATATTCGAGTATTGCATTTGAATTGCAGAGCAGTCGAAAGTAGAGGAGCACCTCGCCGATATATCGACAGGAACATGAATTTTTTTTCATAGGGCGAATATTTTTTCCATTGAATTATTAAACCGAGTCAAATTTTCAAACTCAACCACTTAATTTAATCGTTTTACATAAAACATTTCAATCTTTTTTCTTCTAAATACTTTACCTATATTTCATCTGGCTGAATATTCCATATTTTTAAAGCTTGTTGATAATTACAAATACGTAATTATCATTCTGAAGCTAGAAATTTGAAGTAAAATTGCTCTGCGCGAAAGGAAATAACTCAACGTTTTATATATAGCTGTTAAAATGATATAATAAGTTTCAGTAAAATAGCTTCACTAAAATTTGTGGTTTTTTTCCTTTTCTATTTTTTTTTTTTTTTGTTTTATGTGTTCAAGGGCGAACGTTCTCTCTCATTTCTTGTATTTTTATGAGTGTTACGACTGTTCGCGGAGAGACGCGGTCGCGAGGAAAACGCGTCAGCGAGAGGCGTAAATTCTCGCTACGATTCGGTGAATCGACGCCGCGAAGTAGTCGTTCCTCTGTTTCGATTAAGATAACAGAGGTGGTTGAATGAATATGACACAGTAGTAAGTTATATTTCACCGTTTATTCCACAACTTATAACGAGGATAGTTACACTGGTGCGTATGTACGAGATGAGTGAGTGACTGATCTGCGGGGTGTATACCCGCTCGAAGGATGTTGACCGTTCGAAGGATGTGAAATCAGTACCGTCTTGGGAGACGATGATGTGTCGGAGGAAAGCTAAGGATGGGTGTGTCTAGCGCACGGGACTATCGGATTTGTTGGTGCCGATGTTATTTAGGAGAGTGAGGGAATAGGCTTCGGTTCTAATTGGTTAAACGAAGGGTCTCAACCGCCCTCGAGAGAAAGTGGTTAGTGGGAGGACAGTTGCAGCGTACGTGCGAAAAACCAACTTTCCTTAGTTAAGCCGTGGTAGACAATAGTCTCGAGAAATTCCTCGGAAACAGATGTTTGTTTGAAGGACCTTAGCAGGCAAGTGACTCGGGTTTATGACGGATGCTTAAGGCTATTGAGGGTACGCCGTACGGAAGAGCGGACATCTGGTGTCCGTCTGGCCCGCGGTGTGTGACCTGGGCCAGGCAGAGAGTCGCCCGGCGTAACAATGAGGAATTTAGCCTTTTTACACCACGAGAGCCTCAACGTTTTCATTTTCACGCCTACGCTACGCTCGTTAAACACGTTCTAATGAGACCATGTGCTGACATTGCGAGTTTTATTATTTTCGCACAATAATTTATCATTTTAGATTTCAAATATTACATTCATACATTTTTCGTTGTAAATTTCTTTCTCTATTTAAACAATTTACCATTGTTGCTACAATAAATCAATTAATTAAATTAATTGATCAGTTTAAACTTAAAATATCATTTCACAAGTTTTCGTCACTTGAATCTAAAAACAACAGAAAACGGTATACCCGCATCATACATAGAAAGGAGATTAAAACGCTAGAGTGATCATATTCAACGATCACAAAACGATAATAGGACATTGTGTTTCTTCTGAAGGGCATGAAATTGTCAGGAGATTATGCCATAAATGAAATTGGAAGCTGGCTGGTCAAAGGGATTAAACTCGGTTAAACTCAATTGTGCTATATTGCACAAAGACTTGAGAACTGCTACCAAATATCTACTAGCTTAAAGGTGTGCTGATTACACCTTACAAATTGTAATTAT
Organism: Bombus vancouverensis nearcticus; assembly: GCF_051014615.1. NCBI lineage: Eukaryota > Metazoa > Arthropoda > Insecta > Hymenoptera > Apidae > Bombus > Bombus vancouverensis. Next base: position 195,922 of record NW_027468915.1, on the reverse strand, counting down.
ATTTCAAATACAATCTCCTAAGTAATAAGTAAATTAAATTAATACTTTACCTAGAATCTGTGATACATTAATATAACAAAAATACATTTCTTAAATTATTCATTAATTTGCAATGTAATTAGAATATTATCTTTATTTTCTGGTGTCTTTATTATTCTTAAAAGATACGCTGCTTGTTTGCAAATTTAACACTACGTATGCTATTAATAAATCATTTTATATTTAATTTTGCAACCTTCATTCATTGTTAAAATTGATTGATAATACTGTTGGTTAATAGAAATTTGAAAATGCTCTCGTTTCCACTCGATTAAAAGGTAATTGCACAAACTGTCACAGTGTTGACTACAAATCACGTGTGTCGTTCTATTAAATTTATACACAATAGTATTTATTCTCGTTTTAATTTAAAATGAAATATGTTATTGTATGAATAGCAGAATGTTCAAATAATTGAAACAACTTTTTGTCCTCTAATTAATGATTCTCATTTAAAAAAATTTAAGAATTTTAATCAAGAAGATTTTGAAGTCTCGATCTAAAATGACCAAGGATTGAAACAGAGAATATTTTGATGCCAACAAATACATATTCTTCAGATATGAAACAAATGTGATAATAAAAATCGATGTACATGAATGAGTGTTGAAATATTGGAAAATTGTATAATTATATCCATTCTCTGTTGCGTTTAGATGTTTCAATTAATGTTTCATCAGAATTTTTATTGAATATTTTAGAGGTACTGGCTGTAAGGTTTTTTTTTAAATTAAAATTAAAATTAAATGTAAGAACAGATTCAAAGTATAACATTTAAAAATTTGTGGTTATAAAATTTACTTGTATGTCATAATTATGTAAGTGAATTAATCTCATAATTAATTAAATGAATTTATTCTATGTGAGTAAATTATATTTATCTATAATAAGTCTTAACTTATTATTAATAATCAGCTAACACTGCATAATACTAAGTAAAGTAACTGAAAATTCTCGACGTGAGAATTAATTATAATTTCAACAAGAAAATAAAAAAGAAAAGAAAAGAAAAGAAAAAAAAATTCTATGTAAGTGATTGTTCTATGTAAGTAATTCTATGTAAGTGATTTGGGGCTCGGCCAGTACCTTGCCCTTCTTTGGGATATTCCGAATTATCCGTCCTCTCCGAGCTGCAAATCTGATATCTCAGATGTTAGGGAAACCCCCTGGCCGGTAAGGCACGATAGACAGATGAGACTAAACGGCTGGTGGAGAGGGCAATTATCAACAGAGGGTCACACCGTGCGGATACAATACTGGGGTCTCAATAAAATCTTACAACCGTGGTGTTCAGAACATCAAACTCTGTTTGCATACACCCGGTGCACATAAAGTGTCAAATTACACTAACACTGGATTTATTGAACCTCTTTCACCTTGACCAGTGGCTCTTTAGTTTATGATTTGCAACAGAATCCCTGCATCAACGCAGATTCGCGAAACATACAACTTCATGCACCAAATATCGATTACAGTCAATCGACACTAACAATCAATAATTTGTCTGCGAGATGCTCCTCTGGAAGTTTTAACTATATATATTCCGGTTTTAACTATATATATTTAACTATATATATTAACTATATATTTTCCCTAGGAACAGTAAGATTTTAACGATACAACTTTATCAAGAGATCTTAATGTCATAAACGGTATCGAAACTTCGTAATTAATATTGTTAAGGAAGAAAATATTGGTAATCTCCTCGAACGACGAGCGCTTGATATTCACAATTAGAACTCGATATCTTAGCTTCTTATAATATCCTAATAAAATGTTATTTATCGATTACAATTGTCCTGTCGTATTTTATTGTGTTTGCTTTATAAATGTGAACTTTATTCAAAAAGAGTTCATCGATATAACGGTATTGAAGAGAACTACTCGAGAAACTATATCTAGCCCTTGGATGGAGGGATTGCTTGCTTCTTACAATCGAATAATTGGAGTGTAACTAGAAACACGAACGGTAGTTTAGCAATGGAGAAGAACTTTAGAACGACAGCAATTTTCTTCTTGTTTCTTTGAGAAAGGCACCGTTCATTTTATGTTTGACGAGAATGGGGTTGTTGGACGAATTTGATTAAAAAGGAAAGATCTTTAACAAATATTCTTCCCATTGATACATTCCTATATTTTTGATTTAATTATTTGAAAATGCAATTTTGCATATACCTATGTGCAATTATATACTATAATCGCAGGCGTTTCTTTAAAATGATGTACTATTGAAACAAGGCAAAGTATCGTCGAATTCTTCTAGATTCAGTTTCTCAAAAGAATGGCTCTATTGATTAACCAAACATAGTTCCCATAAGCATATACGTACTTCTCAGAAAAGATAGTTATATCTAGATCAATATTACTCCCCACAGTGACCTATATGTCAAAGAAAAAAAAGACACATCAAGTATTAAATCATACTACTATTACGTCCACTATCTCTACAAATCCTCCACTCTTGGAAAAGTCTATCTTATTCAAACGTAACGTAACTCAAATTAAATCTTTTCCATCATCATAAATACGAAACATTTATAAAATTATCATCTTCGATTATTTACTCAACATCTAGCTAACAAAATCTTCTCCATCGCCGTACCCCTTAATCCTGACTGCGTACAATTAACGTATGAATAGTTAATTTATTGAAATTTAAACGACCATTTTACGCTACTTGTACTCGAATGATTTTAGGATCTTGCTGTATCTCTTGCACAGTGTTATACTGACAGGCGAGAAACATAGAAACGTAACTTCCGATCCACTGATTTACCCTAAACAGACGATGATAGGTTATATGGTGGACGCAATACAGAAGCGTTTCCGATGCAATTCGAAGGTGAGTTGTTACAATGGAGTTCATCGATCCATAATGACTATTTCCCCGCCAACTACAGCCTGTAATAACGGAATAGCCAATAAAGTATATCCTGTCGATTTAATCGTTACCCCCACGGTGCACCGCGCGCACGGAGATCGGATCGGTGATTTTCACGTGATGTTTCGCAAATCGTGAGGCGCTCGCGTGATTCGCGCGTTTTAAGCGTTCCCGCTCTTCCCGTCCGATAGAAAGAGAAAGGGAACAGGGGTGGAAGGAAGAGGGAAGATACGTGATGCGGGTTCAACCTGCCGCGGGAACCTTTAAAGAAAGTCGGTGCAACGGGAGAGATGTAATTTTAATAAGTTGGAGAACAAGTCATTGTAAAAGATGGATATTCAGATGTTGGAGATGCAGCAGATTTACGACTCGCTGGAATTAAGTTAGTTAAGGTGTTGAAAACCTAACGTCTTTTCAAAGGCGTTTGCCGCGTTTCTTTTCAAATCAAAATACATACATACGATACGTACAATGTATGCGCCTAAAGTTTTAAAGTTAATTTCTATTCAAGGAATGGACTGTTTTATTATAGGTTTAGGAAAGTGAAAAGAAGCAATTGCTTGTTTCTAAGAAAGAATCGCGAGAAGTACAGTTAGAAACTGTATTGTGAATCACTTTTCCTGGTTTCCGTAACGAGGAAGTGAAAAAGAAAAAAAAACGCAGACAAGTCAGCGTTTACCGTAGCTAAATGGAAGATACGCAGGTACGAGTCGTTACAGTTTTGTTGTTGCAACGATTCCCGCTGCGTAATTTGATAATGAACAGTTGAAAAATAGCAGCGTTGTGTCCGTACTCTTTAATATCCCATTATATGGAAGTTAACGACCGGAAAATACACCGCTCGACTACTTGAAGGAAGTAGCTCATGAGCAAGTCTTTTGTATCCTCGCAATGGTATAATTCCTGTAACGTCTCGTTCTCGGAGGATTTATTTCGTTGATTTGTACTTGTTTATTGCTTTTGTGTTTTCATGAATGGAGCATGTCGCATGCGAATCGTAATATGGTTTTAATGGCGTTTCGACTTCAATGATATCAGCGGCTGATTGCGCTTCCCGTAAGAAGCTTCCAATCTTTATGTATTTTAGAAACAACAAATAAGGAAATATCCTTAGATGGGTGGATGACGGGTGAAACGCGTGAAAAGAGTTCGTAAGGTTTAAGCTGGGTGAGAAAATACAGCTTTGAATTTCCTATAAATGAGAGTTTAACAACGACGTGTCAAACACGACGCATGGAGCATTTGTACTAAATTTCTTATTAAATCTTGTTAATTCACTAGCTAAAAAACCAACTATTACATCGAACATGATACGACCAATAAAAATAAAGAAATCGATACGAAGAATACGAAACGTAGATTCTTATGAATATGTGCGTTTCTTTAGGTGTATCGCTCCTCCAAACGACAATTCGCCGAAACACACATCAACTTTAACCAATGTATGAGAAATCGTCTCTAGCGCGTTTTTATGCCAAGATGAACGCTACTGTGACCCCGAAGGAACCGTGAAACTGAACGATTCGATCTGTCATTGAAAACGCCCATCGGTCGCGAAAGTCTTGTTCGTTTTTCATCGACGGCCCGGTTTAACGTTACACGCGTGTCTGGTTTCTGTTCACGGGCGGTTCTTCGTGCGTCAGAGCGTCCGATCATACGCGTGCACCCGTTCGTCTTTCCACCAGAAAGAGAGAAGAGGGCTCTCTATCGTGGCTGTTGGCATTCCACGCCTTCGAATCCGGCATTTCAAATTTTTTCACCGACACAGGGCACTACGGAACGGGAATAAATTTGGCGGGCCGTGACTGCGCCTTAATATTCCAACAAGCAGACAGAAAAATAGAGAAAGAAACGGGCACTCGCGTGTCTCAATGCTTGTAATTTATTTTTCGATTAATTCCCAATCACCAGCCGATAATTTTGATGTTTCCAGTTGACGATAAATCGAAAAAGTGAATAGAGGACTTCCAGTAGAATTTGCGTGATTCATTCTTGGCGTTGATTGGCGTGAATTGTTCGTCAAGACGTTATTTTTCCAAGGGTATAAAAATCTGTCAGTTAGGTGGAAACTATCAATTTGTATACGAAAGATACGATCGTATTTGAAGATTGTATCGTAGTCATCTGATTTATCGTGCAAATTTTGCACGTGACACTCTATATTAAGTTTGTTGTAGCATTAATTAATCACAGAATGTTACAAGAAAACAAATTTGGTTTGGCAAATATAATGGCCGATGTTATGTAGATATGTGTGGCGGATCGGTATCAATAGGACGCCGACAGGTCGAGCCGCGGGTACCAACCGCCAACACTAGAGGGCTACGACGACAACGAGTCTGTCTGTCTAACTCGCTAGTGGTCGAATATACGAGCGATTGATATAAATACCGCACCTAGCGAGACTCACTCTACGTCTAAGGCAGGGACTACCGAGCATAGCCTTACTGACGAGTCCACCGGTAGTCCCGGGACGAAACGCTCTCTCTCTCTCTTTTCATCCGCCTCATTGGTGACCACCGACGACGAACACGCACCTCTGGAGAAGGAGTCAGAAGGAGCCAGCCGCCTCGTCCCCCCCATGACGATCAGCCTTCCATCATCGACGACGGGCCATTCCCTCTATCTTGTATCGCGCTATATGGCTTCGAGGTCACGCTATAGCGCTAGGGGGAGGCTGTGTGGCGAATCGATATCAACAGGACGCTCACTGGACGAGGCATCAACGCGGCGCAACACCTCCCGGGCGATCCGCGGGTACCAACCGCCAACACCAGAGGGCTACGACGACAACGAGTCTATCTGTCTAACTCGCTAGCGGTCGAATATACGAGCGATTGATACAAATACCGCACCTAGCGAGACTCCCTCTACGTCTAAGGCAGGGACTACCGGGCATAGCCTTACTGACGAGTCCACCGGTAGTCCCGGGACGAAACGCTCTCTCTCTCTCTTTTCTTCCGTCACATATGTAATGTTCGAATTTGTAAACTATTAACTTTTTCGACAAGGAGGTATAAGGAACAAGTTAAAGTAGACGTCATGTTATGAATCATCTGCGAGATATAAAAGACTTCTTTTATGAGGGCTCAACACCTCGTGAAGTCAGATTTTATTTATAACATACTTTACGATTTTGATTTATTTGTTTGAGGTGGTATGTCGTGATAGGGTCGGAAGGAAAACTCAGATTTCTTGAACGATAAATGTTTATTCACTCTAATGTCAATGAGTACACTTGATACAGGATTCGCGATTGTATTCGGTTCGCGAATGCGCGGTTATAAGATAGAGCTTGGATAGCTACGATTCGAGATACGCTGCGAGTGCGGACAATGATTGCACGAGATGTCGAAAACTTAGATAATTATTCGGCTCGAACCGTGTAAGTATAACGATCGTGATATACTGCGGTAACTCGCGGTAATAGACTGACATTTTTGTCGCGATGCTGCTGCGGAGGAAGACTCGTTGGGATGTGTCTAAGGATGCGAAGGCATCGGATTCGTTGAGAAAAGCTTTGGTTCGGAAAGTGAGGGAAATGTACGTTAATGTTTATTGGCTAATTCGTGTTGGTCGTTGGAAAAGGATGCTAGCTGCCCTTGAGAGGGTGTTGCTAGCGGGCAGCGTCGTACGTGAGAGATAGCAGATTTCTCGTGTGTCCCCGTGGTAGGTGGTCGACTTCGAGACTGATAAACAAAGACTGTTTGTCTCTTTGGAGGACCTTAGCTAAAATAAATCCTAAGATTTATAGCGGTCCTTAGGCTAGCTGGAAATATTCGGTACGAATGTATCGACATCTGGCAATCATCTTGTCCGCAGGTATAGGGTCTTTGCGTCGTGCGTCACGCGACGTAAACTGTTGGGAAGTTTACTGTCAAGTGCCGCCACATGTTCAAGGAAAATGTATTTGCAGCCGGTTATAGCGGTAGTTACGTTACGGATGATCTATGGGAAGATTCACACGAACAAACCTTTATGGACTAACCAAATTTATTTTGTTATTAAAAACGATCTACAGAACCGATCGACGACTGGTGTTCAATTTAAAAATTGCTTCTCTATAAAAGCAAGAAATCTAATTTACATCGTGTTCTTCATCTGTCGCCTCCATATACATCCTGGTGGCAATAAAATTCTGAATTTACGAGAAATCCGTATTTCGACTTAAGCTTATCGATGTTACCGACTGGACAAGGCCTTCGAGAGTTTAAATTAACCGATCGACCCTTCGTTGAAAGGACGAGCAAGTGCCAGGAAACTATCGCGGGAACGCTCGTAAAAGCGCGCAATGGTTCGGCGTGGTAACTAGGAAGAGGAACAGGTGCGACTGAATTGTAACGGTTGTCGTGACCCCTTTCAAACGATCCGTGGCCACCCTTCAGTTTCGGCGTCATTAACCCTTCCCTTCTTTCTTCCTGGTTCACTTAGAAACGAAGAAAATTCCGGAGGTAGTTTGCTCTTAGCAGCTGTCATTTTTTTTTCTTTGTTTAGTCGACACGAAGCATTTTGGAGAATTTCTGTGATTGCTTCGCGAAAGTACAGAGAATAAGAAAAAGCGCTCTTTGTTCGTTGACGACTTTCTGTCAATTAGAAATAAGAGTAAACGGCATAACAGTTTTCTTCTTTGCCACTGTATACGTAATTTTTGTTAGACTTTAACAACTCGTATTTTTCGTGAGCAAATACTGTCGAGTGGTTATACACTGTATATGTGAAGCTTCGTTTTCTTCGCGCGAAATATCCATGTTGTTCTTTCTATACTTGTGTTCATATATCATGACGTTCAGCCTACACGTGCCCGAGAATGCAATGTAACAAATAATTGGGTTCGAGCTGTAAATCTTTCATTTGCAGCATGACGCGAATCTAACAATACTTCTTTCCTTGTTCAGATCATGAATATTTTTGTCGCGTGCAGGTAGAATCATATGTCTAGAGTATCCACGGGTTTCGTGTTTACTTATTTCTTTAACTAACTTCGGTTTTAACCAACTTCCTATTAACCAGCAAATTAATCAAATACTTTCAGAATCAATGACAAGAATATGCCGAAAAGTGTCGAAAGAATTTTAAAGGTACAATCATTTTCCTAAAAGTTATCTTGAGACGTATTGTATCGTTAGTCTCATAGAGTTAACCACTTTTCTCTAGAATAATACTCGAACACAGCTGTAGCTTTCTATAAATTTCCTCGATATTCGATTGAATTTCCCGAGATCGTTTCCAATGACGAGATCGCAGCAGTTGTTACGAAGAATATCGGAAGAGCGAAGAACGCGTATGTGTGTCTGATCCATCATTCACGATAGTCTCTACGGTCCATGCGTATGATCCATCATCTGCGTAACCGTTTTACAATCCTCACCGTGGAAATGCCGATCCGCGATGCTATTCTCGCGCGCACTCGACCGCTTAAGAGTGTCGTGTAAAATTAAGGTAAAAAGTAAGGAACTTGTTAATTTCCGACAAGGAGATAAAGTTCTTTTTATTTTTTACTCAATTTATACAATTTTTTCGGTTCGCGATGATACACTTTCGATACTTGGATTAGTTAAGAATTTTTTTATTAGACTGACTGGATGATTTTGAAGGGAGCATTTATATTCTTCCATTCGTTGGAGTGGGAGAAGGTTTTGTTTATACTTAGTGTAAAATTCGGAGAACGGCTGGAGTGATCGAATGCCACTCAGGCGGCTGAGAACGGATGCTGACCGGACGGTCACACGCGATAAGGCGTTCGGAATTTCGGTTTGTTATATACAGCTGCTCGAATTTCGTCTGTGACAAGAGCATCGTCCAGAGACGTTTCCATCATACACAAATAACTTTGTTTTTCTTCTTGCAGTCGGAAGCGTGGAGAATTCGATGTTTCTGGCTGATCTGTTGTTTTATCATTTGCGCGGCATTTTTTCGCGGTTAGAAGAAAGATGAGATTAATATCTTTGTGGTATTTTGATACTTATCGATCTGCCGATAATGTCGGTGCTGGTAGCGTGGTTGAGAAGAAGCGCGCTTTTTCGATAAATTATGAATTATGGCTAACGGTAATTCACGCAATTTACATAATCTAGATGGAACAGATGCTTTTCAAGATCGCTTGTCGACTCATTTATGTTTATAATTTTCAGGAGAAGAAAATCTAAACCTTGAATATATTCAATTCGAATATATACTGTAGCTTAAATTCGGATCTTTTTTCGACTTTCAACGATATCGATTTTGTCTCGATTGACTTCCTGCCGGTTTACGTGCTTTTATTCTTCCTCCTCCTTCTTCTTCCGGTGTCCAATGATTCCTTTGAAAATCGACGCGGTTCGTACCGAAGCGTACGCTTCCGATGCGGAGAGTACGCGATCGAAGCGCGTGGCTTCTGACCGGAAGCGTAGCCTTGCAAACGCGATTAGATTGCATTAGCTACGAGACTGAAATTAAATCTCGAGTCGGAATTATATTTAATTTTCTTCGGGAAGTTCAATGCCGGAATCGAAAATTAGACGATTGAATAGGGATTCCTAGTTGATTTTAGACGTCCCTCTTCCTGTAACTCCCACCGAACTTGCATTGGGCGTTGTTCGTAGGCTTGTCGTGCGGCAAACCGTTTCGCAAGAGCTTATTTGCATTTCCTCTAACTGCGGTTCGCATAAGACGCGTCAAAGGAATATTGACTACTATCTATTAGGTCAGATTTTTTCACTATTTTCTGCTTCTCGTAGGATTGTAATGTTACAGTACCGGTAACACGAAGCTTGATCTACGGCAAATAATAAAATATCTTTGAGATTAAAAAATATAAAGATTTGAAAATTAGGACATTTGAAAGTTTGTACTTACTCGACTGAATTGCTATTAAGTGACGTTTAAAAATTTTAATCACAAGGTTGAAAGTAATGTAGTTAGTAATTCTAACGAACACCTATCCTCAGATAGATTGGTATACACATGCGAGTCGACCGTATTCTCCGGAAATGAAAACAACTACATCCCTGGAACCTGGAACACGTGATTTTCCGCATATCCATTAAAGCAACATCGGTCAGTGACTCGTCTACGGTGCAGTCGCTAGACTCAATTAATGACCACGTTCTGGTCGTAAATATAGAAAAGGCAGCGAGATATTTTAGTTTGTTGGCTAACTGGGCTGAGGTTGGGTCAATGTTTCTGTGGATTTCATTTACCTCTTCCGGCCTCCTTATATTTTCTGAATTCTTACAATTTCCGAGATACCAGTTCATAGCAAATTGATTCTTATTATGGCGTAGGATATAGTAAATCTTATTGTCTAAAAATACAGGAAAAGATTTCATTTTAGATGATTATTTCATTAAAAGATTATTATTTTTTTTAACATTTTATTCAAGCGTTTCTTAAGACATTTGTTCAAAGAGATGTCAGGTTATAAAAAATTGAATCAACCTTCCCAAAGCTCCTTAACCTCTTGTTATTTTTGATAAATCAATAGCATTACGCAATATATACCGTGTGATTTCCCTAGACGATCTAGTAGCACTCTTCTTTACAACCTTCTTTCAAAACGAGAAACAAGAAGAGGATTTACCAAATATCATTGTCATCGAAGCGCAGAGACGCTCCGGTGATTCTTATCTCCATTCATCTCTCCGAGTGAAACTATTTGACGTCGCCTTAAATAGACTCAGACAGTTTTGTCGGGGGTCCGTGTCGTCGCCTGTAGCCAGCTCGCACGATCGTGAATGGAAAGACTCGTATAAAATCAAAGGGCCGACAGACTCTTCCTGCTTAGACGAGATCAATGAGATCTCGTCCAATAGAGAAGTTACCTTCTCGACCGCCGGCGCCGTATTACCCTTCAAAGTCACCGGAAAGTCATATAAGCCAACCGATGCAGCCTAACCTTTATCCACAGATAAAATAGGTTTCTCTTATTCCATCTGAATTTCTAAAGAAACCAAGACTTGATTTCAGTCTGGTTAAAAACTTCGCTCGATTAAAGCTGTTTTTCAAGCAATAACCTACTTTGTGAATTTCATGCACGCGAATCCAAGTATGTATGCGGCAGAAATGAAGCTTTCGTGCATGTCTAATTGTAAGTTGATGCGAAACAATGCGCATGCGCCGAAATCCCACCACTTTGCGGACCTACATTGTGCCTTTTATTAAGACGCCTTGTTTGTTTACTCTTCTCGAGCTAATTCTTCACTATTATTATCTACATTATTTTCACTGGCTAACAACTGGTTGGTCTGCAATTGACTAACCAATACAAGTTTTTCGTTACGTGCATATATTCGAAAGAATTCGAAATTAAATTATCATGTATTACGGGCAGTTACGATAGAGTGACACAAAGCAATCTGTGTTTGAATGCCTCCACTCGTGGACAATATCGATATAACCTAAATGCGATAAATCGCGAACGTTTGATTCGACTCATGGGAAATTTACGCGTTTTTGAATCGTTCCGAGTCGCACGCGAAATGCAGGTCAGAGAACCGTCTAATATTTATTGTTGAGATCGTGGGCTTGATCTTAATGGCGCGGCGGCACGCGATTCTTTACCAACTATGCTCCTTCACTCCAGCTCTCGACCTTCTTCCCTATTCAACTAGCTCGAGCAGTGAAATTGACTCTGCATGCCTGTGATTTTGACAGGGAATGGGAGTCGAGTTCGTAGTGAATGCACATTGTGTATACGTGTTTTAGGTGGTTTGTGTGAGTTTGTTGCGGAGATTCGAGACATTTATTTAACCTCTTTATCATATTCGAGCCTGTGCGATATAACCATATCTTAAATGTAATAAGTTTTATTTTTTATTGCAAAGTTCTTGAAATATATAATGCACACAATAAGTGTATAATATTTTATATATATAAATTATATTTAAGAAGTTTGGGATAGTTTAAAGATGAAATAAATTGCTTTTTAAGTTTAATCTCTTACTTTCGACGAAATCAAGTTTCTCTGGAATTTGGTGGAGTTTAAGATTTGATATCGGTGTCGTAGGAGTTATGTGACACTTTAAGGTGGAATAAATCTAGCGAGGAGTTTAAGGTGCGGCAAAGGAGCGTGAAATGTTGCAATAGAAATTTATTGCAGTGTTAGTGCATTGGTAGATTGATCAAATTTACGTGTAGCGTGGGTAACCAATGGTAAATATTTTACAATGTGTATAATTTCTCAGTAATCTGAGGCTTATAAAATCTATTGACAACTAATGGAAATTGTTGATTTAACAGATCAATTTTAAATTCCTCGTTAATCTAAATTTTTTTAATCCTATTTACAGCTAAACCTTACGACGAAAAATTAACGAAGTGGAATAAAAATGGCATTGTGATTCTTCTCGTCGTGTATCGGTGTCACATCAAATTTAAGAGACAGTTTTACTTGCGGATGCTGCGTGTTACGTTGGTGAAGTCGACGAAAGCGTAAAATAGGAGCTCGTCCGAAATACACTAACGCGGAAGGTTAAATTTAACGCAAAAGGCTGAGAAATTAGTTTAGAACTCGAAGTTTCATTGGTACGACGCTCTTGAAACGCATTCAAAGAGGTCGGCGACCTCGAAAGGGGATGAACGCAACTGTTTCGTGGGAATTTCTTATTGTGGCTTATTTGGATGAAGCTGCTTTAAAATCAGCGCTGGATTCGTCTGTATTTTGCCCGGAAATCATAAAATGTTTAGGCCAGGCGACTCCATGTACAGAAAATGTTATGTCCACTTTTTACGTCCGTAGAATTCAACTCTTTACTACTATGCACTTCTTCTCCAAAAAAATATCGCGTTTCAATATTAAAAAAGTTTCAATAATATACTATCCATTAGAAGAATGATAACATGATAACCTTACAAATTATTAGTATTAACAAATTCTTATTGTCGTATAGAAATGCCAACTATTGCTTCGGTAAAACAAACAAAGGAATTTTACAGGTAAATTTTACAAATTACAAGTCATCTTATAACGCAAAATACGACGTGTAAAATTGTCTCAATTTATTAATAGTATTAATAAATTATTATGATAAAAGATGCAGGAATCTTAGCCTCATGAGAAATTAGACATGAAAATGAGTGGGAAAAGATTAATCACTGGTCCTCCTAAAAAGATGCAGTCCCATGGATGGATGATTGTGCGAGTATTAAAGCAGCGCAAAACCGTTCCCCGAATTCTCATCCCGGACGTCGTACGACCAAAGACAAAAACAACTCACTCGAGGGCATTGCGGAGAGACATTCATCGAGGACACAATAGTATTATTCCAGGAAGTGCTAGTTCTTCCTAGATTCCGGTTACAATGTTCTTAACGCATGGAAATTAATCTTGACCAGGAAACATCTATAACGGCATGTATTTTCTGCCGTGATTGTAAATCTGTTTGGAACATGCGGTTTGTCCGTTAATCTATGCGCTGTTGTTCAATTGAGTCAATATTATTTGTTGGTAGATTAGTGTGTGCAAGAGCGCTCTATCCATTATTGTCCAATTCGAGCACGTATTGGTAAATTTCACACCGGCAATTACGGTGAAATCGTTCGTGGTCGCTGGAAATTAGCAGTATCGTTTGCGGTCGTGAGCTGATCGACACTGCGTGAGCGGGGAATTATGTGAAGCAGCTTTGCTTTGTCGTTTCATGCATTTAATAGGTTTACGGCGGTGGACAGAGTTTGTAAAAAATGAAGACAAGGTAGAAAAAGATTATTTTTCATTTTTTACTATTAGATTATTTTCAAAGTGATCTTTTCAGTGAAATATGATTGACAAAAAATAAGATCTATAATTGAATCATTATAGAAAATAGAATAATATTGATAATAAAGAAATAAAAATCAATTATAGAATAACATATAATAATAATAATAATAATAATAACAATAATGTGGATAGACTTTATGTTTACTTTTATATGTATAATGATACTGTTTGATCCTTGAATTAAAGTTAAGATTAACGTTGCGATTATGATTATCCTTTGTCTGACTAAATATATTTGAAGTATCAATTACAGTAGAATTTTTGAAAGATTCTTGGCTGTTAAACAAAAAACTGGTTCCTTTATATTTCGCTCAATTATCATAGAATCGTGAAACTGACATTCACTTCAAATTTTGTCTGTTTCAGGAGTAACAAGTACCTGCAAAAATCATCCATCAGCCGGATATGTGCTGTCGGAGGGTTTTTCATTAACATTCCCGTCTTTCTAACTGGTAAGAACCAATTCCTTCAATTCTGTCAACTTTAACCTTTTGAAAGATACTAGTACATAAGTTATACGTTTAATTTTTCTTGAATTCAGGCATGAATCTAAAAGATACTGTGAACTATCTCTGAGTGTATGAAATCAGTTTAGAAATCCAATGGAAATAAAGTTAATTTTAACGCCGAATAGTCATTATTTTTCTTAGAAAAATAAAAAATGATCGTCTTTTAGGGAAGTTTTAACAGATTAATTTATAAAGAGCGGAAACAGAATATTCATGTCATGCATGAATACGGCTGGTGGATGGATCGAGATCTAATCTAAAGTTTACGTTGTGTCATGCTAGTTTACACAGCTATCATTCGCTCGATCGATCGTTAAGCTGTTGAACTCGATTCAAGACGGACATTTTGACTCTGTTCAGAAGAAAACTGCGTTTTAATAAATTTGACGGAATAGAAATTATGATAGACTACAATGTTTTTTTAATTATATCATAAAATTTATTTATTTTTTTTAATGTCATGTTAGAAACTTCAAATACTGTCCAAAACTTCGAACGTAATCGTTTTAGAAATTTGTAAATTACTTAACGACCAAAAATATTGAATTCTCTATTGTCTGAAGATAGATTCTCTATAATTTAAGTAATTTATTCGTCGAGAATTGATATATAAAGACTTAAATAATAAATTAATTGAAAAATAATTTGCGACTAGTATTGAAAATTTCAATGAAAAGCATATGTATATAGTTTACGCTTCGAGAATTATATGTATTGAGAATATGTATTTGCGCTGATTCTTTGTCCCGCTTGTTATGGCATACGTGTTATAATGATCCTCTAACAATGCTTTCAGGTATGATATTGTATACATTCATCCAGTTTCATTCGACGCCGGTGTCACGTAAAATGGATACTTGGGTTGCGAGAGAAAAGAAAGCTGAGTCGTAGCCCAACTATTAATTCTCTTTTATCGAACTTTATTATGACTTTGGCACTTACAGTAGAATAACGTTGAACAGAGAAAGGAGTGTTGTACAAGAACAGCAACTAGAACGAGAACTCCCCGGGCTGGGTGAAGTCTCGGCTTATATACACCCTGGCTTGGGGATGTTGGGGAGTTTGGTGTGGATTCCAAGGAGTCCGAAAGTCGGGGTTGGGGCCTTATCTCTGATGGGGACTAAGATGCGTCGCGGCGTTGGCGTCCGACAGTCGGGAGTCGATGTCTTTTCTCTGAGAGGTAATTGGTGTCACACCGGCAATCGTTACGTCGGTTTTCATAGGCCTTGGCATCGTGTTTTGTGGATGCGCAATGGTCCATAACGTCTTCGTGTGGCAGAGGGTAAGAACATATCGCTATTAAAAAAGAAAACGAACACGTTCAAACACGTCTAAATCATCTTTTATGTGTATTTTACCCGGAAATCATTTTATCGTGAAATTTTGTTTTCAGAGTTACCATAATTTATCTGGTAGAGTTCATAAAAATTTTTCTGAAATCAATTGCAAGCTTTTAGGAAACCAGGATTTTTCACATTTTTAAGAAGCGTTATAATTATATTGCTGATCTTTATACGTTCGTGCGAAATTGAAAAGTACGCAAATGGCGCAAAATGCATAAAATGCGCTAAAATATACGTATATAAGAAAACAAATCTCGATTAAAATTTTATTTCTTTGATTATGTTTGTAAAACTACAAACTTGTATAAAAATACGCATTCTAGTTATAAGTGTTAAAACATTCGATCTAGTCCTTATCACATTCATGAAAACCTCCATTTAACCATTCGTTGTATCAACAAACATTCATATGCAAAACTTACCACCTACCACATCCTCCGCGTATTAATATAATCCCCTTTTATAAATTATACACTTTAGAGTGGACTGGTTGGGTCAGAGTGATATAAGCTTACAAGTTCTCGAGGAGTTCTACCGAAGTTACATTTACGTTTGCATAATTTCACCGAAAAAGATACTCTGTAGAATGACAGGTTCGTTTGTTTATGTGATCCGCGATCGCAACTATTTCAAGGGGATTTTATAAATAACCATACACACGATATTCAGTGTATTTTCGTATTCTCGTTTATTTTTGGGAGATTTGTAAAACTGTTGAACAAAATAATTGAGTAACGATTATATTTGCTGAGAAAAAGTCTTTTTCTCTGTACCCCTCCTTCTACTTCAAGCATGTAGTATTGACAATAAGATTGACAATGGCTGAAAGTAATCCAAAAGAGTTTTCACCATGGTTATCGGTAACGAAAAAGATTTGAATCATCTTTAATACTTATTCGTAACTAGAATCATTTCAACTAAAATGTAAATTCTTATATTATAACTTTTTTAATTTGTTATGGCCCCTGACTACAACCTAACCTATCATTCTTATTTCGTAGGAGAAGACGAATGCCGTGAAGGCGTTAGCGCGCGAACAGTGCGAAGCGGCGGTACAGCTGCAGCGTCAGCAGCAGCTGCAACAGCACCAGAACCAGCCCCAGCTACAACAGCAACAACAACTACGTGACCCGTTAACCATCCACCATGCTGGCTGCCCAACGAAAGTCGGGCCCGTGACGAACCAACTAAATACCAGCCACGCAACGCACGGCCGAGCTGCACAGTACCAACACTATCATCACCATCATCATCATCGACACGTGTCAATGTCTCCACCGCCCTTGTTGCTCTCATCGCCAGCTCCGATCGCGGCGACGCACAATCATCTGAACGTGAGCGGACACAGAAACGCGGTTACGCCACCGGATATACCAGCAGATAGATCGCCACCGACTCCTGGAAATAAGCTAAATAGATCGCAGCATTTGCCACGGGAAGCAACCGGCAGCGTCAGTCCTGGTCTTCCGGCTGCCACATTGGATCTAAGTAGCGCAGCAACCACCAATAGTCCGCATGAATTGTCCACGTTAGTTTAGAAATTTGGTCCGAACATTATATCTTCACATAGGATTGGAGATTAATAGTTGATAGTTAATTTACACATCGATCTTTTTATTTGTAAATTGGGTCGTGGTTTAGAGTTGGTTTGTAAAAATTCGGTCCTAATTGTTAAATGATGAATATTTATTAAGAATAATAGGCATTGATGTACCAATCTTTTTTTAACTTATATACTTGAGCACACGCATTGGAGATTTCACTTTTATTCAGTGAAACAGCAACTTCATTACTCGCTTATTCAATAAGGCAATTGCATATATTTCATGGACATTTTAACAATGTTTTGAATAATTTCTAACGGTACAATTGTGATGAAGTGAAAAAAATCGTGATAAGAAACAGAGAGAAAAGTTGCTCGTTAATGAATATTGACCAGAAATAAAGTAATTTCTAAAGAATATCCCGAAGACGTCGTAGATATTACGAAAGGAATGATTAATTTATACCCGCGTATATCTTGCCATTACCATACTATTACTATTATTATTAATATTGTTAGTAGTACTCGATTACATTATTATTAATATTAATATTATTGCCTTATTATTATTAATGTTATGGAACCTCTAGTCCTAGGTTACTTTCGCTGCCACGAAAGGATAAGATTTTCGAATTTTTGACTATTACGTGTAATTCAAGTTTTCCTGTTGCGCATGCGCAGTAGAAAGAAAGTTAGCGGAACTCAAATCTCGAACTATAGAGAGTTGAAAAGTAGTAAAAGTAAAAAAGCACGAATAACATTTGTATTTGTGCTGGATTAAGTTTGATAATTGAAAATTGAGTTTGATGATAACATTTTTTTCGTATTCGCTTTGGTAAATATTAGTTTTATTTAAAATTGAACAAAGCATTTTATGTTTTTCAAATACGGTACATAATCGTAATATCGAATTTTGTAAACTGATAGTAAGAAACTCTATAATTCGAGACTGGAACTTTGATCAAGTTCACATTGAACGTAAACTGACTTAATTTTGTTATTTAAGCGTGTATACTATACGTGTTTGTTCCTTCTTCTCTTGTGCGCAGGCTATAGCTTAATTACTTCCAATAAACGCAGTTATATCGAATCAATGACCGATATAAATTTAGATATTAGGATTATTTAAACAAGAGATTAAAAACTAAAAAGTATTGTTTTTATACTGCATATGTACATATGCAATATGAACGACAGTTTGTGTAATAATATGTACCCCTCTTCTTAGTTTACTTTTGTATATTTTGCGACATTTGATATTAATTTTATGAGGAACGTACTTACACTTTATCTTTGTAATTAAATGTGAAATGAAAGAAAAGAAATGACATGAGAAAAGGAAATTCGATGTATGAGTATATACGAATTGACGGAATTAAAATTTAACGCTATATTTAAATAGAAAACGTGAAATATCTTGTCATCTTAAAATAACTTGATCATTCCTATTCTTTTACATAAAAACACTTTTCGACTGTAACTTAAGAAAAATGTCTGCTAACGTGAAACGTGCCAGAAAAAATTAACAACTTCCATTAAATTGGCAAATTTCTCATTAATATCGTAAAACTCGCGTTTACAAAGATCAGATCAGTGTACATAATATACAAAACAAATGCAGAATATATAAATATAGCACATACGTTCTGAATTATATTCGAATTGGGCAGGGTAACCAAGTGAAAATATGTAAATTTCACGATGTGTAATGTACACTTTATCGAATTTGTAAGTAGTGTAGAAATAGAATATTTTACACGTAACAAAATATACAAACGACAATACACAAGTTAAATTATTTGTTAGATCCATGTATAACAAGCATAGTACAAAAGTGTTTTAGCTTTATGTACTGGTAATTATGAGAAATACCAACTTAATAGATGTATTTGGTATGTACCTAGTTAAGAAAACAATAAATTATTTTGAACAGATAAAGCGTTTAGTAGCTTGTGAAGTATGAATTTTCGAAAACGTAAGTATTTTATATCTAAGTAGTTAAGAAACGCGAGCAAGGGAAATCAAACAAAGGAACAAAGTTTTTTTGTTTAAAAATATTTAATTTGTTGTTCTATTATCCGAGGTTTGAAGCGATAATGTACAAAATCTGAATAAATAAGATTCTTCAATATTATTGAATTTTAATTCTAGGGTAAAGTAATATATCCGCATATTTTATTTATATACAATATGTATAAATAATGATGTGATTTGACTAATTTTGTTGAAAGAATATTTGTACTTTTTACGTAAAACTTCAGTCTTTTACAAACTTTCTTGTAATTAATAAACCAGTAAACACAATATTAATAAAATCTATTAAAATTATAAACAAACTCATAAGTTTTAATTTTAGTCCTTAAAGGTTGAAATATTTTGCTCCAATGTCGAGACATTTGTTTTAATCCAAAACATTACTATACTGAATCGATAATGTTGCATGTGCCACGAAAATGATGATAGTGTCAGATAACTTGTTGTGAAACGAAAAAGCATTGCATGTACATTTCTGTTGTTTTGTTGACCATGAGTTTGATGATCTTTTAAACTTGCCCATAGCTAAGAAATCAAACAGTATATCTAAACGAAATTAATTTCAAATTATTTTTTAGGTTCTAAGCTTTTATCTAATCTTTCAGAAGTTGCAAAATTTATTCCACAAGAGTCTTTTTTATCATAACCAAGTACACATCTTAAAACCATTTAAGTCTTCCTTAGTAATTTCTTCTTATCTTTAATAGTAACGAAAATAATTTAGATAAACGTTTTAAAATTGACACCCTGTATATTAAAAATAAAAGATATATTTTCTTCATAATTGGATAGGCTTTTTACAATGGCAATGTACAAATATCAAAATTGCAATTATACTATAACATATGTATATATATAAGCTTCACATTTAAACACAAGATTCTTTATTATATTTTTTTAATACCAATATTTTAATAATTATAACAAGGGTTTTTTAACAAGAGATGTATAACATTGTATACAAATTTTCAAAAACCTATAGATAATTTCAGTTATGCTCTTGCATCATTAATTGTTGATGGAACTCTTACCTCAATTCCATCTAGTTCCTTAGACATTACTATTTGACAGCCTAGCCGTGACCTGAAATTAAATATTATATAACTGAATATGTCAATAAATATATTTATTGCTATACAAATTAATACTAATACACAATAAGATTTCTATTTATCCATTTGAAAATCAACATTGTAAATATGCTAATTCCAACATATTTGTAATGATTATAGGGTCATAAATAAAAAACTATGAAAATTTATTATAATTTCAGTTTCGTAGTATTCAGAGATAGCGATTTGAAATTCTACATTGAGATGCAGATTTCGAAATACCCAATACTAACCTGTTTTTACATAAATTTAAATAGAAAAATTCACTTTATAAAATATTAAAAGGTAATAGAATTAATAATGTGAATGATTTGATACTGATTATTATGAACTAACGTATCTGTTAATTCATATGCTAAATCCAACATGTCTAATTCTTCATTTGTTGGTTTGTCAGGAAGTGCATCATAAACTTCTTTCGAAAATATTAAATGGCACTACAAGTTAATGTTCCTTCACAAGCACCTATATCAATTATATTTTAAGATTACAACATACTTATATAATAAAGTATCAAAAGTTAAAAATAATAAGAATATTAAACTTGATAAAAATGAAAATTTTCAAATATTTTCTACCTCAAAATTATTTATTTTAAATTAAGTAAATTATGCTTCTTTAAAACATACCATATCCATCTAAATCAATTTCATTATTTACTACTATGTCTAATATAGTATCTCCAACTTTCCCTTTTGCTTTGATTCTCTCTCCACTTGCTTTAACAAACGTTACATTTACTCTGAAAATAATATTTATGAAAGATAAAAATTATCTCAATATAATTATTTTCTTTATTTTTTGTGTTTCTTCAATTAATCTTCTCTTAATTATACCTTAATTATATGTATCACTTATGATAATAGAAATAATTTAAAAATAAGATATACTTGTCTTAATAATACATAAATAAAATTCGTATATCATATATTTATAACAGTGTTATATTTTTAGTTGTTCACTGTCAATGTTGTTCTTATTAATACTATTCCATTAATACTATGTTATTTTTCTAGATGTTATACTCCTACAAAGAGAAAAATTTCTTAGACATTATTATTAGCATTATTATTTTGACACCAATTTTATATTGGAAGGTAAGTACTGAAATTCTATTAAAAAAAGAAGGAAAGCACAAGAAAATTTGTATCACTTACTCTTGTTTTTCTGAAAGTGGTTGCGTGGTCGATATTCCTCTTGTTGCCTGCAAAAAGGGCAACGTTGTGTTGCTTGTATATTTTGAATAATTTGATGCAATACCGAGAATTGATCTCGAAAATTTTTGTAATTGATTTACTAACGCCATTCCACTGTCATAAATATCATGAGTATGGGACACCCTGACCGAACACCAGATAAGTATTGCGGAAAATATCAATTGTAGATCAATTGTACTTTGTACAAAAACTTTCACGGCATTCTTCGGCTGCTATACTGGGACGTTCCTTTACTGTGATAGGTTATAAAACGATTCCTAACACAAGTGACGTATCTCTACCGGACACGTGCTCTTCGGGCCACACGTTTTATGATACAAGACCAGCAAAATGATCAATGTGTAATTTTACATATCTTACATTTTTTCCAAATGAAATATTGTTTTTATTAAACGTTTAAAACCTCAGGCAACATTTATTTCATCTGATTTCAGTTTTACAAATATATATCTATAATACATATCTGTATAAATTACGGTCTGGTTATATCAAACAGGGACCGACACTCGCTAGGGAAAACTGCCCAAAAATTGAATCGTAAAAACCAATATGAAAGACAACAAATTTCTCGTTCTGCGGAACAAATAGAAATGAGCAGAGTATCTTTATCTTTATCTGAGACATTCAAAGCGTATCACGCATACGCTAAACCTGAAGAAAACTTTCTTGTCTTCCATGTTCATTTTTCCCTTTCCATTTCCGAACGGTTTCTTCTATATTTATTTATATGTTCGTGATTGATGCTATTGACAACATACAACTAAGGGGAAATACGAATAGTAATAGATAGATGTATAATTCATTATGCAATTTTATAGAATTAAATCTTATTTATCTTCAGATATAAATACTATATTTACCAGCTGAAACACTAACGCATATGCAGTATAATATAATCTACTTAACAATCTCGTTTTAGTTATAATATGTGATTAATTCTTTTGCTATTTCGCTATAAACAGTTTCTTGTGCATACAATATTTTTTTATAGTATTCTAATATATTGTTAGATATTGTAAAGAAAGTAAAATACAGTTATTGAAGTTTGGGAACATTCAATGTTAACCTTGCTTCAAAAAATAATCTTTCGAATGAATGGGGAATAGATTTTTAGTATTATAGTTGGTATAATGTCATCATTGTTTACAATGTGTTAGAATTAAAGAAATGAGACAAATTAATATTTGAGAAGCAAATTCAATATTTAAATGATGTTATTTTAAAATGGCAGATGATATGAATGTTCTTTTTATACGAGGAAATGGAAACGTAATGGTTTTAACATTATTTTAGTACAAGATCTTAGCATAATAGTAATTAACAGTATCCACTACCTTTTAATCAATTTTTGAAAAATGACATATATGATAATTTGCAATAGTTTGATAATAAAATACTTGTATCAATATTAATAACGTATAATTTGCTATCTCGAAAGGATACAGACACAGCCAATGATAATGTTTGGGATGATAGTGCATTAATAGAAGCATATGATAAAGCAATAAATTTAGCAAAAGAAGAAGTTATCAAGCGAATGGGAATGGATGTTGGAAATTCTCAACCGAAAGAAAACCTACAAAATCTTAAGCAGCCTAAACACGCAGGTAAATTACACAAGGTTGTGATTTTGATAGAATATTACAAATTTGATACAGAATATTATTAAATATATTGATTAAGAAGCAAATTATTTTATTTTGCTATTTACTTATATTTATTTGTATACACATCTTTTCTCTATAGAAATGGATCATAGGAGCACCTTATCGTGCAATATACTCAGAGGATGGAGAAATTTATGAAGCTATAATATCAAAAATTTACGAAAACAATGGCACGTGTTGAAGTGGTTACCACTTCTAAGAAAACTCTACATCTGGTCTTTTTTAGTTTTCTCAAGCACTGAAGCCATCGACAGCGTGTAGACAAAAGACTGCGACGAAGTCAGGCCATAAACAGTAGACAGGCGACGTTGGCTTCGGGGTTTTTCAGTTATTAGGTAACACAGCTAGCGTGCGGATCTGGACCAGCTCAAATTGTATTTTTACTTATTACACTTCTATTTAAATATATTTTCTACCTTACAATTTATCCACGTGTTTTCTCTGTTTACACACCGAATAACTTCAACAGCACGTGTGTTGTAAAATTTGTAGGTAATACCTTTAGCATGATGGTTATGTCAATTAAGAAATGTACTAAAAATACATATATATATGAAGTAAAGGCTTTCGCATAGTCTATCACAGTGTCATTCAGCAGGTCCTTAACTGGGCAGGAGTACCTGTCAATGTCTATGGGGAGACCCGTGGGATATAGGGTCATGAACCATAAACGTGCATGTTACTTATTGTTCATTATTAGCTGCTTGGAATATAATTCTCCTCATTAGACGAGTGATTATTACTACATATATCAAGGCAAACGTTTATACATATACATTTATGCACGGGAAATTCTAATACATTGCCTGTAAGGACAGTAACTGAATGGCACTCAGTCATTCTATTAAATGACAAAAATTTCTTTTACTCTGTGTTTAGGCTATGGTAATACAGAGAAAGTCGAGTTGAGTTCTCTTTTAGAATCAGAAGGTTTGCAAAGTCAAATAGCACAACAAAAGAAAGCTTTGGAAGAGAAATTCAATGAAGAGAACGATGAGACTTGTGAGACTAATTTTTCTACAAATGTAAATTCGAAAAAATATAATGTAGAAAAAATGGATTGTGACTCTGAAGAAGCAAATGCGTATAAACATCACTTCATACCGGGACCATCTTTCAATTCGATGACTGATATAATGCCACCTGCACCTCCTTTACCACCACAATTAATGGCCAAGTAAGTACAATTTAAAAATTCTAATGGAATGCTGAATACTTCTAATATTAATAAGTAATTTGGAATAAGTTTAAGCGGAAGCGAATTTTGAATAATTTTTGAATAATATCCAGTTAATAATTTGTGAAACAAATTAATTTCATTTTATTGTTGGAAACAAATTAGTTGGATTTTTCTTTCTTTAGCAGTTTTTGCCAGAGTTGACCTGACGTGCTACTTCAGTTTCCATCTTCGCTTCTCGAAACTTCCAACGTCCTTGGTGTTGGAGTCTCTTTGCCCAGGTGAGTACATAGCTTCTAGATACTCGTCGCTGTTCATCCTTACGAGCCTCTCGAGCTTTAGTTGTCAATTGTTATCGTTAAAGGAAGAGAAGTTCGCGACAGATGTTATCGAACAAATCGTTTATTCTCGAAAAGTTCGAACTTGTTCGTTGCGTTTGAATATATATGGACGGACGCCATTTTTCATGACATCATCATGATTTGTCATGTCGTGAGTATAGCTTTTGACTACCATATGTTTGTGATTTATGTGAAATTTGACCACTATACCGTGATAGAATAATATTTCCAATGAATTATAAATATTTTACATTGTGAATTATAAATATTTGTTACAAATTATATCGTACTTGAGATGAAAATGAACCATATATCTGCTTATGGAATATGAGGTAGTAAATCATTCGAAACATAATAACGATTAATTAAGCACATATACAATAACGTTTACGAATGAATATTGCGAATTATTGTATGGCTTTAATGCGGTATTTAATGTTTTGATTGCAGTCTTTGAAATGGTATCATAGGTGCTGATATAATATCGCGCGAAAAAGGAAAGACCAGTGGTTAATATTGCAGGTGCACCAGTGCATTGCGCTCGTCGAGGGTGGTTTTGACGCTGGTGCCGAGGAAAGGCGCAGAACGTGTTCGATCGACCCGCGAACGTAGCCTGTGCTCATACTGCGACAGAGTTCGTTTCAGTTAGGCTCAGTCGCTGTTTGTCCGTCGACAGCGTATAGTCGCGTCGGCCTACGATTCCTTTTTTCTTCTTGTTTCTTGCGAACTCTCTCGCAACAGCCGTTCTATACGTACGCCGCCAGTATATCGCGTGATCATCGTTCCCGTTGCTTCCCTTACCCTCTCATGTCCTTCGAAGAAGACCTCCCCTTGGTTTTTCCTTGTTTGGAGGGAATTCATCGCTCGGACACATGGACTGCGAAACACGAGGGTTGATCGAGGCATCAGCGTGATGTACTTTTCAGGTTTCATATTTTCTCTATGAGACTTTCTAAGGAGAATTTGGAAGATATACATTTTTAGGAAATAAAGGTTTTTATGGAGTCATCGATAGGTTAGAATTTAATTAACTCTCTTATAACAGGTATTCCAATTTTTTAATATATAAATTTAGTTTCCTCTATGGTGTTAGAGAACATAATGCGGGCATTTTATGATATAACGAATATATTCGTATATATTTTAGTTTATTCATTCGTCAAATTTCCCTAGTAGGCCGGCCTGCAGCTCACATGCAGCACTTAGTAAAAATTTGTTTTGTTAGAGGTTGGCCATTCCTCTTGCTATAAAAATATCGTAGAGTCATATCATATGATAAAGCACCTTCTGAAAGCTAGATGCTCGATAACGAGCCTAATGATTCTCGGTAGTTTGTAATGTCAAGCTTTGAATTGGCGAGATCGCTCTGCTGTCAAACCGCCGTCCAGCGGCGACCACATTCTTTAACCACGTTCAAGGGGTATATCACGCTACAGAAACCATCAAAGGGTTTGCAAGTTAGTTGCCTTTTAGAAGTGGGGCAGTTGGTTGTTACATGTCATCCGTAGTTGCTGGCTGTTCTCCTTAGTCGCCATACATCATAGAGACGACAGTTACAGTCGCCAGTTGTCCTTGCTAATGGTTGCTTGTTGTCGCTAGTTAGTTCTTGTTATCGTTATGTATTCCACCAATCACGTGAAATTTAACGTATGGGATTTTATTCTTCTTTATTCTTTCTGTAGGGAGATTTTTTAAGACGAGGAAAATATAGAATATTTCAAGACGACGGTAAGGTTTGAATTTAAGCAACTATTTTATGATACAACAAAGTGGAAAAACGATTTAATTTTATAAAGTTTAAGGTAATTTTTTAAAAAACTTCGAATTTAAAAGATTCAAATAGATATCTTAAACGTAATTAAACCCTCCATATCGTAAGAAATTAAATGAAATTGCGCAAGAAAGTTAATACATTTAATGTATTATTTTAAACATTTATTTAAAAACATTTATTTAAAATTTAAGTGTAGTCGTTGACGCGCGCGCGCCATTCGAAGCATTTGTCAGTTCGTTACATCTGCGGTAAAAGTTGTAACTACGAAGAAGCTTAACATATGGTGCGTCTCAAGACGACAGTAAAAAGTATTAAGAGATTTTTCGAGATTTTTTCTTTTAAGTTTCCAAGTACTTTTTCTATTTAACTTCTTTTTTTTTGCATTTTCTCACAATATTCGATAAATAGAGACGAAATATGACAGTTCTTAGTTCGGGGATTTATTGGTTCGAAAGTTACTTCAAAAGTGTTTCTGGAATTCGTGCGGTTAATACTTTTAAACTACTGAGTACGACTTATTCCGTATGGCTGGACAAATCTTTGTTGACACTGTAAGCGTAACTGGTCCGGATATTGTCTTGTGGAGATAGAAAAATACACGAAGTATTGATTGAACTACATATTTTTTTTAATTCTTTTTTAATTCTTTTAGTTCTTCATATATTGATAATAGAACGATATTCCGCTACTTTGAGCACAATATAGTAATGTTTAAATAAATAATAAAATTTACGCATTTCGTCTTCATGCGTCGATAAGAAAATGCAAAAAAAGTTAAAGAAAGATGATGCGCAGACGCGAAGTTTAGTCAGCAATAATATTTAAAACCTCTAAAATATATTGTACACATTTATTTGCAAATAAGCTCAATGAAATTAAACTGTAACTGTGTTTCCAATAATGTCTTCGATGTATTGCTCGCCATTATGTCGGATTAACAACTCTAAGTGATCGACCTTAATCACTAAATGGCGGCCGTGATTCAGTGGTATAGCTTTACATATGACGGACATCGCAGGCGCTTATAAGACGTCTACTGTGAAACGTTTCCAATAGCACCGTTTATGTGATGGTGAAATCTGAATATATATATATATATATCGCTGAAATATATATCGCTTATCACTTGAGTCTGACACGATCGTTTTTAAATAGAATCACAATTTTTTATTCTTTACAAAATCAGTCTATAAAGATTATGTGCAAATAAAATAGATAAATAGATAAATGGTAGTACAAACTTATAAAACAGATATTACAAGTATATCTAAATAAATGATATATTTATAAATTGTAATATTTGATCTAAAGTTTAAATAAATAAAAGAGATACTCGTGACTTACAATAAAAGTATTTTTTTCAATTTTTAAACAAAGCAAAAGTGGATAACAATTTTTCAAAATGTAAAAATCAACACAATGGTTGGTTTCTTTAATTAATCAATAACGTTTAAAGTTAATTAATGTCCAGAGTGGTTTGTACATTTTGTATTTCGCCGTATTTCAACGTTCGATGTGTAAATAAAACTTGATGCCTGAAATATCGAAAAAATAATTAAATCCGATCGTTCCGTCGAATTTGCAAATTGTATACTCGTGTAAAATCGAGTGCGCTTGTGTATGCTGATACGAAAAGTGGTAGTATATTTTTCTTTTTTCGATTATCGTTATCACTTTTTGTGTGGAAAAATTAATTCCGTGAAATGGAAGTGCAATCAATACGGCTTATCACGAAATAATAGCACAACGACGGTACATATTGGTATTGACGTCAGCTTCACAAAATTTCTCGAGTATCGCGGTCGACTATTTGGGTTAAGAATTCATTTTCAAGGTCCTACAAGCACGAGTATCTTATGGATAATGGAAATTTTCAGTGTACATTTTAATAACCATATTTCATATTGCATGCTGCGGTCCAAGAAAAATTCGCAGTTAATATTCTGCTAATCCCTGCTGCTTTTAAAGACCATAAGTAAGGTCCGTAAGGTCGTCCGTAAGGTTTAAAAGATTTCGAGTAGATTTGTATTACGTATTTTATCTTCTAATTTTTAAAGAGAGGGTCGTGTTTAATTAATTGAAAATGACGAAACTGTAATGGGACATTATTATCAAATATTAAACGTGGTTCCATTGGGTACTTTTATGGTCTTTGCGAGATATATATGCATTATACGTTGCTATTAGCAACGCGTAGCGATGAACGATGGAGAGCAGTACCTTCGTTATCTCGTCTCGGTTGTGTACATATCAGTAATGCACAGTACTCGGACTAAATATCTTACAAATTCCATACAGATTTTCAGATTAGTTTCGAATAATACCAACACGACCATGATAGTCACAGTACAGTATTAAATAGTGCCACTATGCATAATACACTCTTAAAATGTTTCTACAAATATATTTGTCCGAATATTTTTGTCAGCTACTATATCCTAACCACGATTTATTAAACAATATATAGATTTAAAAAAGAATATATAACGACATTACTTGTTTAGGCTAGATTGGTTTAACTTGTATAGTTTTAATAACTGTGTAAGATCAAACAAGAACTTATCGTTAGTTTGGCGAGATTTGATTACACGAAGCAACATAATTGCTTTGAAACTCAGGACAGAAAACAATGTCAACCGGTAGACGCGTTTGTCTGGTGAACGTGTAACGCGTGAATAATAGATAGCGACAATCACGCGAACGCTAGTTACAGCTGACTTGGCTTACATTGTAGCATTCAAACTAGAGTATACGAGCCGTAAGCGCTATTGAAAGTTCAAAGGCCGACTAGTGAGCTTCATCCTATCTCATTTTTTAATCAGGCGATGGATCGACGAATCGTATTGATTTCGAGGATTATTATAGTTCTGTGGGAATTTTAAAGCGTGGTTTGTCTAATCTTGTCTCGTTAGCTACAGACTCTTTGGCGAGCAGCCTGAAACTTGATCCAGTTTCGAGAAAATGAAAAATTCGTTTCTTCTCTTTGCTTCCCTGTTCCTTCTTTCCTCCTTTTTCCCTTTTTACATCGCGTTAAGACCCGTTAAATAATATTGACTGCCGTGGACGCTGGCTGAGAAGTGCACTTTATAACTAGCTTCAAAATCACTGACGTCGATGAGGACAAAGGTAAGTTAGAGGGTCATTTATCTGAGCTGGTGTTATTCGACCTGAACTCTGCAGCTTTTCAGAGCTCCTTTCGTTTTTCTTTTAAGAGCAGAGATGTTAACTGGTCTTTTGTTACGTGTAAGAAGTATGTACTAAAGCTTATTTAGCACCAATTGGTTGCTCAAAGTCGAGATATACATACCTATATTATATTAATACGTTACAGAAGATTAGGCGTTAGTTAGCTTATGAGAATTTATAGTGTGTCACAGATCACAAAAGCAGAATGACTACTTTTTCATAAACGATATATGTATATGAATTGAAAGTTTAACTATTACGCCACATACTTCTCTCGATAAACGTCGTCGAATACATATTGTTAAAGAATATTAGCCATTTGAATTCAATAGTTTCGAAGATACTAATGCTTCTGTGAAGTTTTTGCGGGCTGTTAATTTTTTATTGAGATACTACAAATTTTGAATAACTTCGATTAGAAATAAAAATCACATTACATTAACGCGTAGAATGTAACGTAACGTAGATAATGTAAATATAAATTATATTACAAGGAAATAATACGGGTAAGTAATGTGAAACATTCTGGTTAAAATTGCATCCTTTGAAGGCTAGGACACACAGTACTTACGAAGTAGATTAAGTACCAAATGGGGTACTTAAGAAAATTCATGTTGTCATTGTTTAATAAACATCTTTAGCTAATAGCTTTCTGCAAAAGCTGGTTTAAGTTATGCTAGCTTATTCCTTATTAATTGCAATTATATTGTTCGTATCTCCTAGAGGATTAACAATCCATTTTTATAATGGATAATAAAAGTAAATTCCTATTAGGTTGTCCCAAGTTTCTTTCGTTTTATAAAGAAATGACAGATGCACAACATATTTTGTTTTATGTTATTCTATATTATTTTACATTAAATTGGAAAAAGGTGGATCACACGTAATTCAATAAAATAATATAAAACGAAAAATGTTGTACATCTATTACTTTCTTATAAAACGAAAGAAACTTTTGGAACAACCTAATATTTCTCTACTACGACGCTTTTACAGTGCTAAAATATTTGATAAAAATGTTAAGAAATTCTAATATTGATTTAAGCGTATCGATTTATCTGCTCTTCATATTTAATCAAACAGAAATTGTTAATTATGATTTCCACTTAAAAGCGGATTGCATATTATGAGGATAAATTATCAAATTCATCTCTAATATAGACATTAGAGAATCATTCATAGCCGCAATCCTGTTTACCGCTAACATTCCTGGTACTCAGTAATTCATTAGGTGACTGCTTTAGCCGCACAGAATGCACCTACAAATAATTAATCGCGATTAATATTCCATCGACTTTTGAAAATCCCTCATGTGATCTATTTCATGCGATGAGAATATGTATAAATTGAGATTGCGATCGACCATCCTCAGTCGGATAAATCGAGTGATTCAAATTATAACACAAAAAAAAGTTAAAACTAGTTACATTATCTTTTTCAATTTTTATGTATTATTTGGCGGAAGAAACTTTGGTAATTGGTAAGTAAAGTTCACCTCCTTAATGTTAATGATTTTAATATGTTATTAAGCTCAAAGTTCTAAGGAATTTTCTATATATATATACATATACATAACTGTGTGCGTATATATATAATATACGTATAACAGCCAAAGTTCAGCTCTCAAGTGTACGCAAAACTTTTATGTTCATTTTACGCTATACCAGTATGTTTCATGAATTTGTTTGCTAACAGTATCGAAACAAATAACAAGCAGAGGACGAGCTATTCATGAATTGTTTTGCCAGCGTGTACGCTCCCAATATTTTCTATTTGAGAAAACATACTTGTTGCTATTGCAACTACAAATATTTTTACAGTCGACGCTTTTGCCGTGAATCATTGGCTAACATGTAAAATCGAGAAAAAACATGGTTTATTGTGATGGAAATGTGGAAAACCGCAAAACCGATATAGAAGGGAAAATAAAGGAAAGGAAGGTAGATAAGTAGAAGCTTGGGGCCAAGTTTAATTCACTGAAACCGAGCTGCTTGTATTATCACAAAACAAAATTGCCAGTACGTCATTTCCGTACTCTCGTCCTCGCGAAAATGGTTTCGCTTGTTAAGGAAAAACGAAGAGATAGGGAAGAGAGGAAAAAGCAGACGGAGAGCGCTTTTCAAAAGCTGGCGAACCGTGTGTTACCACAACGAGACACGCGATGCTATTTGTCGCTTTAAATTGTGCCGCAACTCGTTTTTGAGATCTTTGCCAGGGGCGCGTTAAAACACGCTGAAAATATATTTCTGGCTTTTCTGGCGTTTAACTGAAATATGACAAATAACGTTGTAAAACATATGTACTTATGACTTACAGAGTAATTGAGTGTACAAAATATATAGTATACAAAATAGTCAGCGATTTAGGGCTTTAAAAGATCAAAAGGAAAGAAAAGAAAAGAAAAGAAGAAAGATAATATGTTGTGGCAGTCTAAGTCGATCTAAGAAAATAGATAAAGGGAGGGAGGAGCAAAGCTAGTTAATCTGGAAAGAATCCAAGCGTCAATTTCAAGCATTTACAGAGAATCAAGCGGGCTGGTTAAAGTCGTGAGTTGAGCAATTATCCCGCGTTAGTCCCACGCGAAATTGATCCAACCATGCGAAAACGAGTGTATTCTGATTTCTGTCGCAGATACTTCTGGCTAGTGCAGTACCTACACGGTGGTTGTTGAAATAGCCGCTTCTCATCTATTTTCCGCAGCGCGGACATAATCCTTTGATCCCTTACGACTAACGAAGTTTTCGAAGATGTACGGCAGTTTGAGATTCTACTTGAAAATGATCATGATTGCGGTCTGTGTGCCGTCTGCTCTTCTTTTTGTCCTTCCGTTAAAGACTGGTAAATTGATACTGATTAATTATGCGATCGAAACCATATATAATGGCTACAAAAATGCCGCTAATATAATATTCCTTCTTTCTTGTATCTGTCTGCCTCTCAGGTCGTTTTACTAATTACAATAAGTAATTTCGACTTCTTTGCGCTCTCTTTTAACGCATTGAAACTTGATCCAGTTTCGAGAAAATGAAAAATTCGTTTCTTCTCTTTGCTTCCCTGTTCCTTCTTTCCTCCTTTTTCCCTTTTTACATCGCTTTGTTCTACATCGCAATTTACATTTATTTGTAAAGTTTGAATCTCCTCGATATTGAAGATGTTGAAGCTGCAAGTATGTATTTCATTTTAATCCATTCGAGACCGAGATTTAATTGTAAGACGATACCTAGGTGTCGGTACCATCTGAATGTTTAGTTAGAATGATTCTGTGTTTTACTCTCTCCAAGATATCCTTTTCATACTTTGATTTTAAATCGATGACAATCTTAAATAGTATGCCTCATATTTTTAAAATATAAAATTATATACTATGTTATTCTATAATGTATTATGTACAGTTATATATATATATATATATATATATATATATATATATATATATAATAATTCTATATTGAAAAAAATATGAAATTAACATGATATATACATTACTACATAAGTTATATATAAAATATGTATATTATACCCTTGCCTACTGACTGATATGAATTTCTTTCGGTCTCGAATGCGTTAAAAGAGAGCGCAAAGAAGTCGAAATTACTTATTGTAATTAGTAAAACGACCTGAGAGGCAGACAGATACAAGAAAGAAGGAATATTATATTAGCGGCATTATCATGTTTTTGCTCTCTTTAAGTCTTTCAACGAGACAGACAATCTACAGGTATTAATCGACCAATTTCTCCAAGCTGATAACTTCGAATTGATGTTTATATATAAGAAGTGTTATGTGTTAATCTGTCTAAATGTTTAAAAGGTGTTATAAATTAAATGTTGTTAAACGATACGTAATTGCCTTTTGATCGCAAATTTTACTATCAAGGGGTCTTTTATGTATGCGTAATCATTGTGAATTATAACAATTTATGTGATCGATATTAAAGGTGTTTAAAAGCATGTATTTTTTTCTATATTATTATTCTCCTATATTATTATCCTATATTATTATAGCATTCCTATATTATTATAATATCCAATTACATGTTGATACACAAGATATACAGATTATTATTTATAACGTTTTGGTTTTCTTAATTGAGTCATTCATGTAGTACAAATGATAAGAAATTAGTAATAATTCACAGAAAAAGGATATCGTAGTAGAAATATTATAAAAAAACATTTTCTGTTTTAGTGTAGAGTTACTCCTTCTTACAGACAGTGTCGTACAAATCTGTACGTCTCTGAGAAAATGTAGGTATCTGAGCCCTTACTTCCTCAACAACTTTTAGATCTGATAGAAAAAAGAAACATACGAAGTAATAAGTAATGCTTACTAATAAATTCAACAAATACAGAGGAAGATGGCTAAATCGATAAATTAACGAGACTAAAAATTAATTACATCATGGATCTCTCGCTTTTAATTTTAAGCTGTAAATTACCGATATCGGTGACTGCCATATTCTCTTGAGTTTCCAAATCGTAAAGAATCTTTCCCCAGGGATTGGTCAACTGTGTATGTCCCCATGCGATGTAACTTGCTTAAGGAACACGAGCCGGTGATATGCAGGCAACGTATAATTGATTATCATTCGCTCTGAAACGCTGAAGTAATGACCAGTGCAGTGGTCCAGTGGTCATATTGAAGCAGGTCATATAGAAGCAGGAAATATGAAGCCACCGAATACCAATTAACTTCGTAGTTGCACGGTTCACATTCCATCATTTCTGAATATGCGAGGACAGTCCTCTTATTGTGCTTTTAATTCTTTTATTTGTTTCATTTTCAGCAAATATACTGGTTTTTTAAATTAAGCTTCTTTTTATACAGAGTTACAGATTATATTAATTTTATATAGAATATATTTAAGAAAGATATTTAATTTTTTGCTAGTTAAGTATTGATCGATTAAGTTACTGTACCTTTGTTCCGATAAATGCGTGCCATTTCCTCGAATCTAATATCATAGCAAATGCCAATACCTATTTTGCAGCCCTTCACATCGAACGTCGTTAGGGAGTTACCAGGACTGAGTGAATCACTCTCTCGAAAAGTAATCTTATTAGGAATGTCGATGTCGAATAGATGTACCTAATAACATAAAAATGTAGTCGCTAATTCTATTGCTGCAACTTTTGTAATTTAATATCAAAGTTACCAACTCCTAAACTTTAATTATTTTTTATTTAATAACTGACAGCGTTTTTATCACTTTCTTTTATTAAAAAATCTTATCATTTAATACTGTTTAAAAAGGAGGAAAAATAAATATAATAATATTTTAAGTATGTGAAAAATTTATATTACACGTTACAACAAAAATGGGCGTTTCCCGTATCATAACGTATTTTATAAACCGTAAATTATAGAATTGGTTATAGTATACGTATGTACATATGTATATTCCTAAATTATGCCTAGATAGAGTCACTTTCTTCACCCCAATATTTTCAAATTCAAAGCCATAAAGGAATATATTACTTACCTTTCGGTGTTTTGCTATCAAAGTTCCATCGGGACCCCAAATAGTACAGGTATTGTACAATTTATCGCCCTCTATTTCAGGCATCGTACCACCAACTACATAGATGTTGTTTTCTTTAGCTGCGTTCGATGAAGCAACGCTCGTTTCACCATCAGGAATACTCTCGGCGTATTTTGGAAAGTACTCTGCATTGCAATATTTCAATTAATGAAAAATAACTGTCTTTTGTTCCAACCATAAATTAAATTGAAATGTTTGTCAGTTTTTTATTTTCTAAATTATCAAAATAACTAAGTTTTATATTTCGACTTAATTAAATATGCAATTACTTAGCTAATAGTATATATAATAAATTGTTTCTACAGGTTCAAAATGAAAAATGAATATTTAGAAATATTTAATTACGACAATGCTATTTGTGTTAGCATCAGTGGCTTGTTACTCAACAACTTTGCTAGTACTTTTTGAAACATAAAGTTAGTTTTCAATTAACACTTATACTAGAGGCGGAATTATAAATGCAAAATAATTGATAATACTAATTTATAAGTACCTAATTATTAGTATCTTAAAAAATATATTTATACAAAAATCACGATAATCATGAAAATGGGGAAATCCTATATTCTCGACTCAATTCACAATTTATTTTGTATATTAATTGGATTCCGCGCTCATCAGTACGTACTCACTGGCGACATCGAGAAAATGTATCGGCAATTCCTCGTACGACCAGAGGATCGGAAATATCAAAGGATATTATGGCGCAGCGCGAGTGGAGAAACAGAAACATATGAGCTTAACACCGTAATACTCTTATCATAGAAATAGAAGCAGTCCTCAATTCCCGCCCGCTAACTTCTATCTCCACCGATCCAAATGATCTCCTAGCCCTCACTCCCGGACATTTCCTCATTGGCGATTCATTAATGTGCTTACGTGATCGAGATTTCAGGGACATTCCATCGAACCGACTCTCCAAATGGCAGCATATCCAACAGCTTAAACAACATTTTTGGAACCGCTGGCATAAGGAGTATTTGAACGAGCTAACCAACCGCAATAAATGGAGCAAGGGTGGACACAGCATCCAAAAGGGCACAATCGTCATCCTCAGAGAGGACAACGTTCCCTCCATGCATTGGCCTCTGAGCCGAGTTATCAAGGTTCATCCAGGCGCCGATGGTGTCATCCGGACAGCTACAGTTCAGACGGCAAAGAGCATTTTGGATCGGGGCGTCAAAAGGCTTGTCCCACTGCCAATTCAACCCGATCTCGAGAAACCCGAACAACTAGCCACCGAGACGAAATAAGATGGGAACTTCAACCACACCTCGCTAGTTTGATCCGTACCCTCTCAACGGGGGGAGAATGTTACGCCATGCGGCTTACCATAGGTCATATTCTTAACTATCGATCGCGGCACTATAATGTCGCAGACGGATCGTCGCGTCTGCCCGGCAAACATTGTAATGGCAAGCGCATGGTTCATTAAGCAGGGCGACTTCCAGAAACGTCGACTCGTGGCCCGTATTTTACCTCGCGTAAAAGAATGTGGCGTGATCCGAACGTAGTGGGGGTCGCCTTCCAGAAAAAACGAAAAAAATCGAAAGGCGTTCAGAACTTTTCGAGAAGTCGAACCGTCAACACATGTGGTATGTCGCGCATTACTTATCAACCAAAACGCAGTTACATTTTTTTTGTTCCATTTATATCTTTCTAGTTAATAAGTTGTTGAAATAAACATTAATTTATTTGTGTTAATTCTGTGGAATTTCATTGAACTACCCTTATTATCATAATCGAAATAAGGGGATCGATCAGTTCGTGGCGTCGATTATTTAATCGTAACGGGAACTTACAACTCTCGTTGACGTGCTATCTCGCGATCGCGTCTCTCCGCGAACGGTCGAAACAAAATGATTCACTAAAAACTGTCCTGAATTCCTAAGAATTTATTTACCGCAAAACTTACAAAGTGTTTATTTAAAAAATGAGGTTGAAGGTAGTCCTTTTCTTTCATTTCATTCATTTTCATTTTCTTTCTTAAGTATGGCTAACACAATATCTAATCAATTAAAATTTTATATTTTCACGTGAAAAGTTTCTTTAGATAATTATTATCAACATGATGAATAACTCTTACGGATTACTACGTGTCTGTAGGGCAATCCGGTGGACTTGATCGGCTTTTTACTTCGAAAGTTGAGTAATCGGTGTCGCTTTCTTACGCATCTTTGAACTGTAGAAATGTTTTAAAATTGTTTGATCCAGAATGTACCACACCGGACAATCAAGAAGGCAGGTGCCTTGACTACAGAAAATGTAAACCTCTGCAAGAAATATGGCAGATACAGTACCGTACAGCCACCGATTTTTATAGACGATCAGTGTGCAGATACCAGGGCAATGTTACGATCGTTTGCTGTCCGGATGGTCCAAACAAAGAGAAGAGAGAAATTTTAATAAAAACTGTGTATAAGTATAAGGCTTGGCGACCACCATACTGTGGTTTTAGCAACGTCTCTCATACCAGGGTGGTCGATGGTAAACCAGATGAACTTGGTACGTTTTATGTCTTTCTTTCCGATTAATAATAAGCCATTTACTGCAAAGAATGAACTTTAAAGGCATTAAACAGCACATCAATGTACATTTCAATTAGACTAAATAATAATGCTATGATTTTATCGGTAGTAACTTTACTTATTGACTTGAATTATTTCTTTCTTTTACTTCATGTTAGGAAGAGTATCTTTTTGCTTGAAATAAAAAATTGATATAGGAGTAATAATATGGATAGAGATCAAAAACTGTTAGGGCAGAAATTACACGTTTGAACTTTATAGTTCAGTATAGTTCAAATAGAAATTATATAGAATTATTTAATAATTTATATTCCACTGGAATAAAAATTTAATTTCTGTCTTTATCAAATCTCTATTTCAGAGTATTTGTACGTATGTACTTATCGTCTGCTGTATGATCGAATATCGAATAGGTAATAATCGTTGTTACTCATTATGTGAGAAAAAATTATGTATATTCACAACTATGACTATTGCATTTTAGGCGCTTGGCCATGGATCGCTGCATTAAGTTTTCGTAATCCCCGAAACCCAGACAAACCACTATGGAAGTACGGAGGTTCCCTGATAACGGCTAGGCATGTTTTGACTGCAGCACATTGTGCACATGTGAATGGAATAGAAAACATACACAATCATAATATTGCCATTCTTAGATTGGTGGAGGAGGTGCCATTTTCGAGTAAGTCCTCAAATATATATATGCTATTGAGTATTACTGAAGTATCATATCCTGAAATTTCTTATTGTACACATATATTGTGTCATAAAGCGTGTACAATTCTTTCTCATACTTTTGGTCATTCGTTTCCTGCATTTTCATTTATTTTTTTATTTTTCAGGGTACGTATATCCCATTTGTACGAAAGAGCCCCTACGAAAGAGCAACTTCGTCGGCTATAACCCCCTTGTTGCTGGATGGGGAGCTTTAAGATATAGTAAGTGATATCAATTTTATAATAAAATTAAACAGTTCCAGTCTTAAATATCTTTCTTATTTTCTTCGTAGGACGACCACGACGTAATGCATTAATGGAAGTACAAATGCCAGTGATTAAGAACGCCGAATGCAAAATAGCTTATTCCAAATTTCCTAATGCACCTGATATCACTGATGGTATAATATGCGCCGAACATGCTCAGGGTGGAGAGGATTCTTGTACGGTAATTAAGTTACAGAGTTACTACAAACTATACGGTATCTGAAGACACGTCAATTCGAATTAACATCAAATCGACGTCTTAAACATTAAAAATAATAGATAAACACAATTTAATAGTTTTGCCCACTTCTCACACCTCATTATGGTATTTAATGTAATTTCCTTCTAATCTTAGTTTTGCTCAAAATACATATAACATGTACATTATAAATTGGAGTATTTCTATACACAAATCAATAGAAGATTATTACTGTATATAAGTATAATTTCAATACAATTCGATGGACATATTTCAGTATCTTTGATTCAAAATCTAACGATCCTTTCAGGCTGACCGCGGCGGACCACTGCTGATACAACATGAATTAACCTCGTATTTAATAGGTATTGTGTCTTACGCTTATAAGTGCGGCACAGCTGGCTATCCCAGCGTTTACACTAGGGTCACATCGTACCTTGATTTCATTCTCCAAGCGATGCAATAATATGATATTACTGTTCCATAAATATCATTGTGTAAAAAACATAAAGTTGGATTTTCTTATTGTGGAGATAAGAAACAGCTCAAATTTACATTGTTTTGTACGTTACAAATTATAGGCTTAAAATGTACGAAATGTAACTTTGAAACGACACTAATTTTTTACGCACGATAAACCTCCACGACTTAGGTATGTAAAGATGATAAACGTATATTAATTCTATTAATTTGGTAATAATAAACCAACTTTCTGAGAAGTTCTGTAAATTTCGTTTCTGTTGTATCAAGAGAATAATGGAATATTCCACCTAGATCGTATACTTTTTGTATGTACATACAAAATTTTCCGGCTAATCTAAAACACTTCATAAGATAGAGAGCTTCTGGAGATTCGGACACAGAGAGTGCATAAAA
This sequence comes from Bombus vancouverensis nearcticus, assembly GCF_051014615.1. Lineage (NCBI taxonomy): Eukaryota > Metazoa > Arthropoda > Insecta > Hymenoptera > Apidae > Bombus > Bombus vancouverensis. The sequence goes on along the minus strand of NW_027468915.1, from coordinate 156,236 downwards.
TACAAGATAAGTCTCGTGTCTTTCAAAATTATTTTTTATTCGCTAAAAACGTCCTGTGTACTCATGCAATCACATGCAACCTCGAAACTTCGCTTATTTTTTATCACTTTCCAATTCAATACACTGTTTCTGCATTTTTGACTATATGTAAGAGAAATTTCCATTCAGCCAAAGGTGTACTTACAGATTATAGATTCCTATACGACTCTCGGTAAAAATTTATCCGCACTCCAGATAGTTAAAACTTCTGTCGACCGTATTGATCCATCTGCACTCTTCGTATGACGTCAATATCTGTTCAGTGCTGCTGCGTAGGTTTCATTGTGTTACGTCAATTCGTTTGTGACCGTTGCACGAGTAATGGCGCTTTGCAATGGTGATTTGCAGGAAAACAGTGCAGGATGCTGTGATTCGTTTCTTGTGGTCGGAGGCAAAACATTTTTTAATGAGAAAATACGAAGGTCCTTCAGCAAATGGACAAAGTGTATACAGAAATTGAGTGATTATGTCAAAAAATGATGTATGTCTTTTTTGATAATTGCTTAAAATAAATTCTACACCGACAGAGCGGGTAACTTTTTACTCACCCTCGTAAGACACTTAAATTTCCAATCTATTATGATGAATAAAAGAGCTTATACTATTAAATCTAATTGTATTTTGTTGCATGAGAGTACACGTGTATGTGATGTACATTACCTTTATATCCCCTTGAACGCTTCAATATTGCGCATATATACTATATTTTGTACAGCTTCTATAAAATTTTGTATGTTTGTTTAGGCTGTTAATCTAGAGGCTGGAGTACAAAGAAGTGGCACAATGATGTGGGCTGATGACATTTATAATTATCAAGGAATCACCCCTACATTCGCTCAGGTATATATCGTTGACTATAATGTATTTAACATATATGATTGTTAGAATATTAATAATTAATTTTTAATTCTATCAGAATTTTAATGAAACTGTCCCTTGGGAAGGAAGAACTGATACCTTGATATCACGGTTTGTACATCCTATATGTACGACAAATTTTAGAACATTATGTAACGAAGAACCAGATCGTCGTGGCCATGTGATGTGAATAAAAGGACTTGAATTTGATGATATTTTTATAATGTTAGATAACATAACTAAGTACCTTCACAGTAAGATAGGATGACATGGTTTACATGATCTTAATGTTGTTCACTTGAGTGATGATATTATAAGGAAAAGTGTAATATCACAGGTAGGATGATTCATAATTTAGAACTACTAACTCATGTATGTATTAAAAATTAAAGAAATATATTAAATTTTATAGGATATTTATGTTTAGTAACCAGTAATTCAGAGATTGGTATTCATGGTTACTATAACGAGGCTGTAGAAACGCACCCTTTCTTCTTTGCAAATGGTCCTGTATTTATGTCTAAGCCGAAACTGGAACCTCTGAATAATTTAGATTTATTCTTGTTATTTTCTAAAATACTTATCTACAGTATACCATAAGGAATGATACCGTATCCCACCTAATCAAGTGCCTTAAGAAACATCAACAGGATATCACAGTAATCCCTTATCGACTGATATGTAAGTAAAAGTTATGTGTCATTGTTATACACAGTTATGTGTTAGTGTTATACACAGTTATTTATCATTTTCTATTAATTCAGTTGTAGCCACTACAATATCTATGACACTAGTAGTAATTATAAGAACAATAATGATGTTCTATAAGAGGAAATGATGATTAGGAACAAAAACTTACAGGTAAGCCAAAGTATATGTTATTTGCCATTTGAAAAGAAAGTTACTAACTTAGAATTTTTTGATAAATAATAATTGTGCAAAATATATTGGATTTCAAATTTGTCAAAAATTGAAATTTAAGAAGCATTGTAATAATATAACATTAATATTTTGATTTTTCAGGAGATATCATACGGTGGATGGATAATATGTAAAAAATATTAAGCAGTATATGAATTTTCATATTGCGTAGAGATAACAAAATGAATTTTAAAAAATGTCCACATGGTAATAAGAAATAGCATCATGACAAAGAATATATAAACACAGTTTCATTTTTTATAAATAAAAATTTGTTGTTCCAGATTTTGAAATATAGTGAAACGTTTAATTAGTATCTTAATATCTTTAAATAATTATTATTTTAGAATCAATTGTAATTGTATCATACGTACTTTTGAATTCGTGCAAGAACATATGTAATTTTGAAGTAGTTATTATTAGGAAATTGTTAGACGCGAACAGTATGCGAAAAGTTAGTATGCAGTGTAATAATTATCAATCAAAACACAAGAATTAAATTCTTGAGGAAAAAATTTCCGGAATTTCTTATTTACATGATTATAAAGAAATCCATAATAAAAAGGAGCTGCTTTCTAATACTTCTCTTCCTTGTAATGCCTATGTTAATAATAACGAGGTTCGACTTTTTGTTTTTAGAGGGATACTGGAAAATTTGAAAGTACAGTACCATTGGGAAGAAAATCACGATATTGAAAACGATATTTGCAAGTAAATTTCCAAAAAATCTGTTTTCAAATTTTCGCTTTCTATTTCACATTAAAAGAAAGGGCTGCCTTCTTTCTCTGCAAGACAAAACAAACATTCTGAATCTCGTATCAATGAATGATGTCAATAAGTTATTTTTCTTTTCAGATTGAACAATATTCCAGATTTATTCATAATTTCATACTACGCGAAGAATAGACTTTCATAGGTATATAAAGGAAATATTAAGTATAGGAAAACTCTTTTTCGTTGTAGGTGACATATGCTTCACGGTTGAACACATGTATTTTTGAACACATATAAATGAAAAAGTACTCTTATGGAGAAAAAGAATTGATACCTTCGATTGACATTAGATAATGTATATAAACTTATGAACAATCACTATCTGTTTGTATTTTAGGTGCACATGCAGATTTGTTGGAGTTCTTATAAAATGTACATCTTGTACGAGCGTTTTATTCTTCCAAATTTTACGATACTATGTCTCATATAATAACTATATGGATTAAACGTAATATAAATGATCCGAAAATAGACTCGAACGACATTAATTGTCTTTCTATTTATACCAATATCGAAAATACAAGTAAAGCTGGAGCAATAGTATGCAAGAATGGACTATTTATTATTTTAAACCAAATCATAGCATATTCAGAATGCACAGTATTATTATGAAACGACGAGTTTTATGTTAATTCCGACCGATTACAATACCTTTCTTTCGTTTACAAGGAACGACGAGACTGGCAGTTGCGTGATTTGCAATGCAAAAGCCGCGATATCTGCACGATAACCTAACCTCAACCGATTTTGTTGTACTATTCTTATGTGGACTTCGTTTGTACCACTTTCGTAACAAAAATAGAATACGTAGAACACAGCATTCCGTTATGCGATATTGTCGATTCCTAACATCCGAAAAATCAGAGATAATTTTTTCTCTACAGTTGTACATTTGTGTGAAAAATTACGAACGTAAAGTTGTTTGGTGCATGCACAGTCCTCCCCTCCCCTGCATTTGTGTGGACATGCTAGAAAGATTCACTTTTCCACGGTGAAACTGTATGTATTATAATTTCATTTTTACAAAGGTCGAACATCCTACTATGCATAAATTTAATATTAATATAAGCAGGTTTCGTGTTAAGTATTACATCTGACGTATAAGCACACGTGTGTACGAGCCTTGGTTTTAAATGTCTTATAGTAGACACCGAAAAGATTATTCAGTTGGATATCTGACTCAACATCAATATTTTACTAGGAGATAACATGTTAAGAACACGTTGGTGGATGGCATGGGAGATGATGAATGAAGACATACTTCTGTGAGATACGTAAAATAGTAGTCAGAACGTATTTTGGCGCTTGGGGACAGCAACAGCTTTTTTTTGTTTTTATTTATTTGTTGAAATTACAATCAATTCTCGCGTTCAGAATTTTCAGTAATTTTTCTGGCGTGGCGCAGTGACATGGCTGTTTATTTACAATAAGTTAATACTTATTATAGATAGGTATAATTTATAAGTATTATAAGTAAGTGCATATGCTTAATTTGGATAATTAAATGAATCTAACGTTTAGGTCTAGCGGGTAGTGCCTCTTCAGCCTGCGAATCTGGTCCGTCGTATCGAGTAGTCCAGTGATTAGGGGGTTTCGGTGTTTCTTGACTCTTTTGCTATATCTGTCGCTATATTTTGCTATTTCCTCTTTGACTGTAGGTATCTTGAGGTCGCGATGGATGGTTTCGTTGGTAACATACCAAGGTGCGTCTATTAAGGCTCTTAGCGCTTTCGATTGGAATCGTTGTAGTATTTCGATGTTGGAGTTACTTGGACAGCAACAGCTGGTGATACTGTCATACACCTCCATTTATAAACTTTCGAAAATCGATGTGACCTTCAAACTTTAGTGTATTCTGTTTCACTGCACAAAATGTTTCCGAAACGTAAGTTTATTGTTACAATAAACTTGACTAGTGGCTCTGAAATACTATCCTTGAAAAAACAATGGGGAAATTGGAGCAAAAAAAAAGAAGGAAATAAACAAAGACCTTGTTGGTTCGTAAAAATAAAATATGCTACAGGAAAAACTTTTTCCAACGGATTGAGATGCGACTAGCTTTAAAAGCTGTGACGCGAATCGAGCGTTTGTCTACAAGAGCGCATTTTCGGTGGATATATATGTCGGAATGACATTGGGGATAGGGTTGTCGGTGTTTGAGGAGTCTTCATTGAAGGTAGCCATCGTTGCGGTGTAACGAAGATACGATTTATTGACACAGGTATGAATAACACAGGTTTGACAATCTACCACGGCGGTGAGACGTCCGCGACACTAGTGACAGTGGTCTCCGGTTCAATAACGAATCCGCGGCCAACGGGATGACAGATGGGCGTTCTCGCTGAATCTAAGTCTGACTCGTAAAAATAATTGCTGAGCGTAAAGACGTTATTCTTTGGTCGACGGGAGCGCGTAAAAGAATGCCCGTCCCGTCCCGATGATGCCACAGAGGAAAACTATAATGGGGTATGTCTAAGGACACGAGATCATCGGATTCGTCGAGGAAAGCCTTCGTTTAGGAAGTAAGGGAAATTGACGTTGCTGCTAATTGGTCAATCTCCATATCGGTGGTTAGAAAAAGATGCTAGCCGCCCTCGAGGGAAAGTTGCTAGTGGGAGACGCCGCTCGTTGAAAAATATGTCTCCCCTATCTTCCCGTAGTTGGGACAAAGACTGTTTGTCTGTTTGAAGGACTTTAGTTAACTAAACCTTAAGATTTATAACGGGCCCTCGGGCTAGCCGAACATGTACTGCGGAGACGCATCGACATCTGGCAATCATCTTATTCGAAGAATAGGCTCTGCGTGTGGCGAGCCACGGGACAGAAACCGTTGGAATGTTTACTGTCGCGTGTCACCACGAATATTTCTTTTATGGAGATCTATAGAATTACTCCATACCTTTGTTAGACAAAGCGTTCATCCCGTGACCGCGGCTACGTTCGGCGACTGACTGTCGCCTCGAGCCCAAGCTCATTATCACAACTCTCGAACAATTACAATCGGATTGAATAACTACAATTGTTCAATTACAGCTATAGTAGACTCTAGGTTACAATGTTGCGGGATTATCCAAAATTCCAAAGGCTCCGGTGTTCTTTCATCTCCGACATATAATTATATAATGACTCATTGAAAACCAGCTTTCATTTTTTGTTGATAGTATGGTAAGAAAATGTGAAGTTCGAACGCTTATAACGATTGCCTGAGTTGCGTCATCCTTGGTTTTAGGAAAAGATAGGGAAGTCACTGAAGGGTGTCGCGGCTTCGATGTCTTTCGTAGCTGCGACGCGGAAGCCTCTCGGTTGTTCTTTGAACAATCGTCAACGTGGACGAACGTCAAAGCGAAACCACGCGAATTCGGCATTTCCAATAATACGGAACACTGTAAACGCGACTGCGTTGAATTCGTTCGATTAATTCCTAGCAGTATCTATAAACAGTGAACTTAAGGCCCCATACACAACTGCATACGCTAGGTTGTAAGAAATAATAGCTATATAAGTATGTAGCGACACATGAGTTAGAGAACGATGCAAATCGAGAGCGACTCATATTATTGTTTTGCCTCGTGACACTTACACAGTCTTGACGTACATGTAACGTCAACAAATATCTCCAACAGACTCAGGAAACCTGAACCGCCTTGCACACGACACCGACTCCCAAAACAAAGGAATATGAATTCGGCACATAGGCATAAGATAAACGAACATCTAGAAGGGCTGTGTCTGGATCGAGTCTTTCAGTCTTTCGGTAACGGTCAAATCGCACACTTGTAATCCTATTATAAAATAAAGGTACCTCGAACTCTGGTTCAAGAACCCAACATTTTTTTATTATTATTTTCCCATTATTTTTACGTGACATTTTGGCGATCCTGCCAGGATCCATTCGCTTCAGTGTAAACGAAGTTACGATTTCGGTCTACGGACATTATTGAAGATCGAAGGATTCGAACTACTTGTGTTATGAACTTTGCTGTCAATAATTTACCACGGTGGACCAAATCAACGGGGCCACTGTCAGCATAGAACAAATCAACAGAACGAGTTTGACACTCAAACAACACATTTGAACGCGCCACAGAGGAAAACACCGCAAGGGAACCTCATTCTACGAACTTACGTATCAAGGTGAGAAAAGTCGGAATTCTTTTAAACAATATAGAACGCGAAAAGTTAGTTTCTCTAGTAACTCTAGCGAAGAGACAATATGAACAAGAAAGACTCAAAAGCCGAGACAAGTTTACCCTCTACAAGTGGAGTTCAAAATAAAACGGGATCACTCGATTCCTCTACCAGAGTAATTTTAGACTTAATACAGAGACAGAACGAAGAATTTCGACAACAATTTAACGAAATAAAGAATGCTTTAAAATTAGCGAACGAAGAAAATAGAAAACGCGCTAACGAAATGGAAATATTAAGTAGAAACCTCTCTCGTGTTAAACTACCACAAATAAACGTAAAATCAACTGAATTCGGTTCTATGATGACTGACGATGACGATAATATATCAGTATTAAAACACGATACTAATCCACCTCCACCTATGCCACAAAAGCCACCAACATATGTCCAACCATCCAATCCAACAGCTGCAAACTCTGGAAATCTAAAAGCTGTTTAGTATCTCCGATACTAAACGGAGAAAACGATATAAGTGTAGAAGATTTTATTCGTGAAATAAAAGAAATGAGAATGATGTGTAGCGAACAAACGTTATTATTAAAAATGATCAAAATAGAGAAAATTGTAGGAAAAGCCGCAATGACAGTCCGCAATATCCATATTAACGAATTCGAAACTCTGTACGAAGGATTAAGACGTAACGTAGCTACTCAAGCATCAGTAAGAGAACACCAAGATCAGTTAAGAGTGATAAAGCAAGGAATAACCGAAAGCGTGCAAAATTATAACATTAGATTTCGACGTGTTTTCAGCAAACTTCTATACAGCATTACCAATGAATATAAAGACGAACTAACTCGATGAGCGATGAACGATCGACTATACATGGTTTCTGTGATTGACTATGTAAGAGGCCTTCGTTCAGAAATAAGACACGTGCTATTGGCTAATCCCCCCCCCCTCCAAACATCATCGATGCAGAAAAAAAGGCAATGGACGTGGAAAAATACTTTCGCGAAGACAACACTCGCAGACGGATGACACGACAAACAACCACTCCACCATCTTATCGTAACCAGACGTCTCGTCCAGTAGGTAACCGCTTCACGATTACAAGTAACATGAATAACAAAACTCCACCCACACAAAACATTCAACCAAGAATGAATAATTTTACAAAGCTTGAAAATCGACCATTAAACGAAAGGCCACAAACGAAATGTTTCAAATGCAATCGATTGGGACACCTTGCCAATCAAGGCCAAAATTTTCGAATAGCGCCTCAAACAAAAGCCCCTCCAGGAATAAACCACATTCAAGAACAATCAGAATTAACAATGCTACCTCAGGAAGATTATCCACAATACGACTACAATTACCAGGACGACGAGGATTGCGATTTTTCGTTGACTCGGGAGCAGGAATCAACTTGCTTAAACGAGGATGCTACCCAGGAAGAACAATAATACCAGACACATAGAAATTCTCCATGGAACATTCCAAATACGAATCCAATTCCAAAATTAAACTAAATTTATTCAACAAAGAGATAGAATTTTCCTTAGTAGATGATAATTTCCCTATCATAGAAGACGGCATATTAGGCTTACCCGGTTTAAATCAATATCGATTCGAACTCTCCAATAAAACATTAAAATTAGATAATAATACTCTTCTGCTGCAGCAAGAACCAACCCTCGCATCGGGAGAAATCGTTCAAAAAATTGTATACTTCGACGGAAAGCCAACGCCAGTATGCTTTATCAATGGTGGTAAGTTTTCAGTCCAAATTTCTAACATTATTGAAAATATAAACACTGTAGATCAAATCGAAAAATTCAAATCTTTGATTCGACTATCGCACATAGAAAAACCTCTTAGAGAACCTATGTAGTATTTTCGTCTGTACCTACTTAAATTATATTTATCTTATTTTCCTTTAAGCATTCGTGAACGTAGTGGTAATGAACTTCAATGTGTTTAGAATTTTTTGTGAAATTTCCGTACTTTGCTATACTTATCACTCCAGAGTTATCGTCATGAATTTTTACAGGGTTATTGTCTAGATTTACATTGAAGACCTTCATAATTTCTCTAATAGACATTAATTCACTCACCGCTTCCGATAGAGCTACATACTCTGCATACGTTCAGGCTTTTGTTACACACCTTTGTTTTTTAGATTTCCAACCGATTACATTTCCATACAATTTAATTACATATCCAGAAGTAGATTTTCTATCTAAATGATCTCCTGCCCAATCAGCGTCCACATAACAATCTATCGTTTCACACTTTTCATTCCTTTTCTAATGTAACCTTAAATCTTTAATATTAAATATTTCAATATTTCGGTACAAATATTTCAATATTCGCAAAGCATATTTAAAATGTGTCTTGCTACAACAATCTTGAAATCTACTTAAGATAATTCACACTATAACTTATATTGGGTCTGGTATTTGTACTAATATACAGCAATGCACCAATTAAGTTCTTGTATCCAATGTCATTTCTATTTATCTCAGCGTTTTCAATTTTTAAATTTGTTTCCGTTGGTGTACAGTACAATTTGCTGTTTTGTAATTTATATTTGTTCGCTAATGATTCAATGTATTTCGTTTGGCTTAGTTTCATTTCATTTTTTATATAATCATACTCTATATTTATTCCAAAATATTCTTTTACTTCACTTAAATCTTTCATTTTAAATTTATCAGGTAATAGCTTCTTTACATTTTGTATCCTTTTTTCGTTTTTACTACAGATTAACAAATCGTCTACATATATTAGCAAATAAACAACATTTTCCCCCTCTCCATGAGTATATAGGCACAACTCTATGTTATTCTTCTTAAAATCCAATGTCGTCACATACCTATCAAAACACTCATACCAGTCCCTCGGACTTTCTTTTAACCCATAATGCGCTTTCGATAATTTACAAACTCTATTCGTTCCGTCTGCATATCCCTTTGCTTGATTTACATATACCTCCGAACTTACTTCGCCATTTAAAAAGGCAGTTTTTACATCCATTTGCTCAATGATTAATCCATTTTGACAACAATATGATAGAAGAGAAGAGAATATATGTCATCAACGACTACGTTGCTTTGTTGAAATCCTCTTACCACTAATCTAGCCTTATACTTGTCATCTGATTTTCTCGTGTAAACCCATTTTACATCTAATACTTCTTTGCCTTTTACCCTCTCTACCAATTTCCAAGTTTTGTTTTTATAGAAACACTCTATTTCTTTATCCATAGCCTGTTTCCAATTTTCACTATTTTCACAACAAATCGCCTCCTCAAATGTACAAAGGATATCTACTCTACAATAATTTGCGTGAATCTCACTACTGTTTTCCTTTTCTGGATACCTTACTGGAGTTTTCTTATTACGTGTAGATCTCCTAGGAATCTTTAAGCTTTCAGAACTATTATCATTTTCATCTTCTCTACTTTCTAACTCTTCCTTATTCATGCTGTCCAATAAATAATTATCTTTACTATCATCGCTAACTGCATCGAATGAATTCTCCTCAAAACCGATACATTTTTTGTCTGTTTCTACGACCTCTACATGTCGCTACTGTTATTTTTACACCTAATAGGACTCTCTAACCTACTTCACTATATCCTAACAGAATTCCCATATCTGCCTTCTTGTCCCATTTGGAAACTCTTTTTTGTTCTGGCCTTCTTACAAAAACTTTACTTCCATATAGATGTAGATTTTTAACACTTGGTTTTCTCCCGAAGAATATTTCAAAAGGTGTCTTTCTTTCTATAGTATTCGCTAATATTCGATTTTTCAAGTATGCCGCTGTACAAACTATTTCCGGCCAGTACCTTTTATGTACTTTCGCTTCCGCTAACAAGCAACGCGCCATGTCCATCACTGTTCTATTATACCTTTCCGCTGTCCCGTTTAATTCATGTACGTATGTTGGGCAATTATTTATTCTTATACCTTTATCCCTAGCAAATTTATAAATTCGATTATTTAAATATTCTTTACCATTATCGCATCTTAATATTTTTAACCTCTTGCCCGTTAAATTTTCGGCTTCATTTACGAACTGTACGAAAGAATCAAAGACCTCATCTTTTGATTTTATACAATAGATCCTAGCTATTTTACTATAATCATCGATAAATGAAATGAAATATTTTTCTCCATTGAATCCGGTAATCTTAAAGGGACCACATACGTCCGTATGAATAATTTCCATTATTTCCCTAGCCTTAGTTCGATTATTTTTGAAAGGTAAGTTATGCATTTTGCTTTCTATACACACCCTACATTTCAAAAGTTCCTTTTCAAATTCATTCGGTATGCCAGTCACTAGCTGCTCTTTACCCAAAATCTCTAAATATTTAAAATTTACGTGTCCTAGCATCCTATGCCATCTTTACTTTTTACTCATATCACTACGTTCGCCACTGTTTACTAAGTGCTTCTTCCTTTCAATATACTTTTCATTTTATATGTACCATTCTCTTTGACCGCTAAAGCTGTAAGTTTACTGTTCTCATCTATTATTTTTGCAATATTTCCTTTTGAAATAACCATATTATTATTATCCGTTAACTTGCCGAAACTAATCAAGTTTGCGGACATTTCCTTCACATAAAAAATTTTATTCATATTTATTTTATTTCGTTTTTCAAATGCTTCAAAATAGCTTATAACATTTCATACTTTTGTTGCCTTTATCGATCTATTATCGCCCAAATATATGTCGGGTTAACATTAGAATTAGGGTTAGGGGCGTAAAGCGAATCTTCGTTTGGATTACACGTCGTCGTTATGAAATAGAGAAGACATTGGCTAGTGCAAATACGATTACCATAGAACCGGACAAGTAACCGTGGTGATTAGATACTCGAGAGACTAATGACAATGATCCTAGGTTCAATAACGAATCCGCGGACAACGGACGGTAGTCGTACGCACTCGCAAAAATCTAAGTCGGATTCTGTGTTAGTATTCGCTGACCGTAAGGAGTTAATCCTTTTTTTTTTGTCGATGAGACCGCAAGAGAGAATGACTTTCCGTCCCGGTGATACCCCAGAGGAAAACTATGACGGGGTGTGTCTAAGGACACGAGATCATCGGATTCGTCGGGGACATCCTACGTTCGGAAAGTAAGGGAAATTGACGTTGCTGCTAATCTCCATATCGGTAGTTAGAAAAGGATGCTAGCTGCCCTTGAGGGAGGGTTGCTAGTGGGAGACGTCGTTCGTGGAAAAATAGGTCTCTCCTGTCTTCCCGTAACTGGGACAAAGACTGTGTAGCTGTTGAAGGATTTTAGGTAACTAGATATTAGTGTTTATGACGGTCCTCGGGCTAGCCGATCACGTACTGTGGAGACGCGTCGACATCTGGTAAACATCCTGCCCGGAGAATAGGATCTGCGTGTGGCAAGCTACGGGACAGAAACCGTTGGAATGTTTACTGCCACGTGCCGCTACAAATCTTTCTTTTAAGGAGAGCTATAGGATTACTCAATGCCTTTGTTAGGTGGAGAGTTCGTCCCGTTGACCGCGGCTACGTTCGGCGACTAATTGTCGCCTTGAGCCCAAGCTCATTGTCACAAGTCTCAAACAAATACAATTGGTTAGAATGATGGCAAATCGTTTAGTTACAACTGTAGATTTTAATTACAATGTTTTTATGGATTTTCCCGAGGTTTCAGAGAGAAGGCACCGGTGTCCTCTTATCTCCGACATATATATTTACCGGTTCTTTAAGGTCGATAGATTTATCAAAATAATTTACGTCGTTAATAATGTGATCGGTACAACCGCTATCTAATAGGCATGTTATTTCGTTACCACTTATCTCGTTCATCTCGCTGCTGTGTGCTGCGTGCGCTGTTGCCATCCATATGCCTGCTCCTGAGTTGCCATATTCGCTCGTGCCGGCTGCTGATTGACGATGGAAGTTTCCACGCCCCCTGTTCGTATTGCCTTTGTTTCCTCTTCCTCTGCTGCGACCACGTGTTGACCCACGCCGATAACTGTTACTGCTTCCCGCTTGGACGCCATTTTGACACTCTCATGCAAAATATCCCACTCTTCCACATTTGAAGCATCCTTCCTTTTTTGCAGCAAAGGCATTAGTTTTCATTTCTCCTCGATTAGACTTATCTTTCTTTTCCGCTATTTCTATTTTATTCTTCACGCACGCTACCGTTTGTTTCTCTTCTTTCACTGCATCTATTATATCCACTATGTAGCTATACTCTTCGGGTAACGTATTGTTTTCGCACGTTCGCGGGGAGACGCGATCTCGAAGAAGCGCGTCAATGGGAGTCGTAAATTCCCGTTACGATTTGCTAATCGACGCCGCGAATCGCTCGATCCCTTATTTCGTTTAGGATAATAAGGGTAGTTAAATGAAGGATAACGCTGTTGCTAACAGGTTATTATATATTTTCACAAACCAACAACTTCGGTGTAACACAAAATGAATATTTGTTATGAGATGACTACGAATGAGTGCGACCTGAGTCTCTAGACGGATTATCGCGTATACTGATGGATTTGTCGACTCATTCGAATTGCTGACCGCTTGACGAGATGCTTGATTGAGACTGACTGATCTTCGGGTGTAAACCCGGTCGAAGGATGTTGACTGTTCGAAGGATGTAAAATCAGTGATGTTCGGAGACGATGCTGTGGCGGAGGAAAGCTAAGGATGGGTGTGTCTAGAGCACGGGAGCATCGGATTTGTTGGTGACGATTTTGACTAAGGGAGTGAGGGAAATAGTCTTCGTTGTTAATTGGTTAAACGAAGGGTCTTAACCGCCCTCGAGAGAAAGTGGTTCGTGGGAGGAAAGTTGCATCATACGTGAGAAAAACCAACTTTCCCTTGTCAAGCCGTAGTAGACAAAGGTCTTTAGAAATGCTTTGGAAACAGACGTTTGTTCAGTTTGAAGGACCTCGACTAGGAAATTCCTAAGATTTATGGAAGATACTTGAGACTATTGAGGGTACGCAGTGAGTATCCGAAGACATCTGGTTGCCATCTTGCCCGCGGTGTGTGGCCTGGGCTAGGTAGAGTGTTACGCGACGTAACACGTATTTATCATGTAATTCAGCTTTTCCCTCTCACTCACTTTTGCGCCTGCACCTTTTAATTCATTTATTAATTTTTCAAGATCGCTAAAAAAACGATGCTGAATCACTGTATTTATCAAGACTTATCTTCTCCAATCTCCTTCTGCACACGATCTAGTGCCGTTGATTCTTTCAAGTACACTTCGTCGAACTTTTTCATTATTTCATACGCTGTTTTTTCTTCCCTAATATATTCGAATTGTCTATTTGAGAAGGCACTGTAAATTATATTTATCGCCTTCAGATCCTTTTTATCCCAGTCTGGATTGTCTGTTTCAGTCTTCACTCTAGTTATAACAATATCACATTCTTTATATCTCAGAAACATTGTTATTCTTTTCTTCCACATACCGTAACCCTCACCATCAAATATCGATAGCATAATTTCCGATCTCTCCATTTTAATTGATTTCCTATTCTTTACTCAAGCGTTCCTACGTGCTTGAAGTATTTTTTCTTTTATTTTATATTCTTTGAACGTTTCTTCCCTTACTAAACTCGCAAGACTAAAAACCACGCACTAAATAGCTTGCAAAACTAGTAACCACGCTCTGCTACCATGTTAAGGTATAGAGAGGATTCGAAAATACAAATAGTTTACTTTATTTCGCACACAACAGCTATACATATATATATTACACTCTGAAGACTTCGATAACCTTCTTGCACGCACGCTTTTGTCAACCACCTCCTCTTTTGTCTCTACTGAGACCTGGACGCCCTCTGACGCTTACACACACATTCACGTGTACAGTGTAAATGTATCATCTACCTAACAAGATCATCAACGTAAAATTCTACCGTCCTCCCGAACATCATAAAACCGAAATAAATAAACAGATGACTGAAATGTTAAACAAAGAGATTATAGAACCCTCCGACTCTCCCTATAACTCTCCTGTCTGGGTCGTTCCAAAGAAAATCGACGCATCAGGGAAACAAAAGTGGCGAGTAGTGATTGACTTTAGGAAGTTAAACGAACTAACAGACCAAGACGCGTATCCACTACCTGACATTGACGATATACTATCACAGCTAGGAAATGAGAAATATTTCTCCTCTTTAGACTTATCCTCAGGGTTCCATCAAATACCCATGGACGAGAATTCAAAGAAATACACTACATTTAGCACACCACAAGAACACTTCCACTATAATAGAATGCCATTCGGGCTCAAGAACGCACCTGCTACCTTTCAAAGAATGATGGATACCATGTTAAGAGGTTTGATTAACAATCATTGTTTCGTTTATCTCGATGATATCATCATATTCGGGCAATCGATAGAAGAACATACTAAAAACTTAGTCATTATATTCCAAAGACTCGGGAAAGTAGGTCTAAGAATACAACCAGATAAATGTGAATTCTTAAAGCCCTAATTAGAATATCTAGGACATGCAGTGACAGCAGATGGAGTAAAACCTAACCCTAAAAAGATAGAAGCAGTAAAGAATTTCAAACTACCAAAAAATCCTACAGATGTAAAATCATTCCTTGGGCTAGCTGGATACTATAGAAAATTTATTAGAAACTTCTCTAAAATTGCCAAACCTCAATCTATTTTTAAAGAAGGACATTTAGTATTAATTCATAACGATCATAAAGAACACAAGATAGATACTGAATGGCCAGGGCCATACACCATTGAAAAAGTGAAAAACCCCTTATTATGAAATAATAGTAAATCACTCGATTAGGAAAATACATGGTAACCGTATTAAACCTTACTTTCCAGGACAATCTTCACCTTCTTCATAGTTAGCTAAGCTAAACGTTATACCCCTTAATGGTAGTTCTTTATATCAAGAAAAATTAGCTCATGCATACTTATATAGCGAATCTGTAAACGTAATTATAGGTTTAGACATTAAGGATATATATGCAAAACTCAGCGAAATTAAAAGATTTAGACTAATGTTAACAGAACATTTTAAAAGTGAATGCCCGTATTCCAATGAAATGATTACACGCGCTCGCAAAAGAAATTTAGACAATGTAATCATGCATATTAAATTTATGACACACACTTGTTACCGAAGAAGGTCATTGAATTTTGTTGGATCCATTTCTAGAAGTCTATTTGTAACTCTGGATAACGATAATTTAGAATTAATGAATAAAAATATAGATAAATTTTTTGATGAAAACAATAACTTAAAAACCAATATAACTTACAAAACAAATTTCAAAACTATAGCTTTACCCTTAACTGACAGTCTAGAAGAAATCCTAACAAAAATTGAAAACGCTCCAAAAATCATTAATAATGTATAATCGTATAGAATGCACCTCAATCAAATTTCCAACGAAGTAAACTCTCTTAATTATGAACATAGAATTAGAAGTCTTAAGAAATAGGAACTAAGTGTCTTATTAGTTATATTGATCTAGCATTACTAGGAACATATGTATATTTAACAAAATAGGATTATTCGATATTATAAGCAAATGCCTACCTTCCAAATTATGTATTCGCGTATTATGTTGTAAAACCAAAGAAAAAAAAAGACACAGGTATAAGCAATATCTCTAGACCAATAGAGACACCTAGCGCACCTTTAAACACATATTCCACACCTGAAATACAACCATTACGAGAATTACCTGAAGACACCAATTCAGTCATCCTCGAAGCAAGGCATGTAAGATTCCAAAAGGGCATACAAAAGGAGGCACTACACCGAAAATAAGAGTCTGGAGGACCAGCCGCACTCTAACACTGGGGGAATGTAACGTCAACAAATATCTCCAACCGACTCAGGAAACCTGAACCGCCTTGCACACGACACCGACTCCCAAAATAAAGGATTATGAATTCGGCACGTAGGCATAAGATAAACGAACATCTAGAAGGGCTGGTTCTTGATCGAGGCTTCAGTCTTTCGGTAACAGTTTAATCGCACACTTGTAATCCTATTATAGAATAGAGGTATCTCGAACTCTGGTTCAAGAACCCAACATTTTTTTATTATTATTTTCCCATTACTTTTACGTGACAAGCAAAGCGTAACGATAAACAAACTCCGGGCAAAACAATGTTGCCGCTACGTGCAATCGTCAACCGAGGTTGAATTTAAAGTTTTCGATACTCCCCCGAGTATAAATAAAAGAACACGATCGTTAAGACAGTTAGTATCGAACATTCTTATAGCGAATTAACATCGAACGAACGTAAGCATTACCTTGTATACACATATCGAGCAACACTAAGCGAACGACGACTAATTCTGTACTGCAAATAATTTTAAATACATTTGACTACACTAAGTATCAACTCGTCTGGTCATTAATCAACAACGCGTTTAATCGTCCTCCACATACATGTTGTATAAGCTACTATGTGTATATTTATTTATGTTTCCCATAGTACAGACGTATTCCTTATTTTATTGTAGCTGTGTAATTTCAGTAGTCTTGCATAAAGGACATCTGTTTTGTTGCAATTGTATCAGCTATTAATTGTAATACTGGAAGCGTTTGTATCTAATCGTCATGCATCTGTGGTGGCACTCGACCATGGAACTTTCCAACGGCTTCGCGACACAAAGCGCTATACCTTCAAAGCGTAAGGCCGACACGCCTAATGTACCATTGATATCCCTACAGTTCTTTCGCCGAATATTCGGAAGAATGCATACGCGGCAACCGTTGCGGACATTTAATAAACGCGTGCGTAGTGGAGATATCGAGGGGCAACAAAGAAAAGAATCCATTTGGTTTCGAATCAAAGATTCATTCTGCCCCGAGCTGCGGAGTGCGAAAGGTTAAGCGTCATAGCGAAGCAAACACAATTAGAGATACGTGATTATTGACTCTTGATAGTTAATCGTTAATCGTTAATTGTTTTTGATCGTTCATCGTTAACCGTTAATTGTTGTTGACAGTTAATCGTTAGTCGTTAATTGTTGATCATAAATTGTTGACTGTTGATTGTTAATAATTTAATTAACTTTTTTGTTGAACATCAAGAGTATTTCTTGTGGGCACCTTCACCCACTATCCACCTCACATCGTTATTCTACATACGGAAGGCAAGATTGATATCAAGTTCGAAGGACAGACCGCAGAAGTCTGGTCTCTGCTATTACCACGAGACCTTTCGAGACCGCGCAAGGTAGTGCCGGGCCCCTTGCAACTGGACCCAGTGAAACGAGACCAGCCGTCTGTAAACGCGGCATGTGGCGATGGCTTTAGTATCCCGTCGCATTTTCGTGACGGACAGGGCACCAAGGATCTCTTTCCTTGTGAACACCGGTGTCAATATAAACGTATACCCGTGCAACAAACTACGCGGATCCGCGAACAAAGATACGTACGAGCTGTTCGCGGCGAATCGAGTGGTCGAAGCAAACCGAAAACGCCTTTCGCGAGTCAAAACGCGTCGTCTCTGACGCCACAATGTTAGTGTCACGACCGGCATACTTCAAATCCGATGGACTGACGATGGAAATAAAGATGTGGCGGCACTCGACGACAATCGGCGGCAATATCGCTGAAGTGTCTAATGAACCATCAACATCCCAACGGTCCTTCCGCCGAAGGTTCTAGAAGAAAGAGCACGTGGCAACGGTCGCGGACGCCTAGCAAATGCAAATGCATGGTGGGGATGTTGAGGGATAACAAAAGAAAGTAATCGGATTCGATCGCAAGTCAAATCATAAGAGCTTCAGTCTTGGAAAGTCACGCCTAGAGTTTGGAAGTGGATTGTAAAGTGAATTGTTGTTAGAAAAAAAATAAAGTTTCTTTTTTTTATTTTTCACCTCAAATTTCTTTTTTCATTTTGTTATTTTACGTGACATTAGCGCATCCGGTATCGGCAACAGCGCGTGAACGACAAATGGCAGCCGCTAGGATTCGTTACAAAATCTTTGTCTCCCGTGCGATTAATTCTGTATTTAGAATAATTTTAAATATATTTGACAATATCAAGTATCAACTCGTCACGTCATTATTTAAATCATCCACCACAAATCCAAAAACAGAATAAGGAAAACAGAGAAACGAACAAATAGAAAATTAAGTTGCTAACATGTTTTTCTATAATAATATTTTAACATCAATATTGTAATACGCAATGTGCTACGCCGCCTAAAACATCTGCACGCCAGCCCGCGCGACCGGACAACAACCGACCTGCGTAACGTCACTTCGACCCTCAATAAACCTAAGGACCCACCATAACTTTCACTTCCCTGTATTGTTTCGCCATGTGTCTTCAATCCGTTTGTCTTGAAGAATTTCTAAAGCTTAAAAATATTCTCGAAACACAGTCGGTTTTTAGAGAGGTCCTTGGGTTTATTAGTCGCACTTAAAACACGGAGAAAGCGGGTATGCACCCATTAGGAAAATCCGAATAGCCCTGTAATAAAACAAGCTAGGTTTTTCTCACGCACACAGTCATCTATCCACCACGATGGTAGGAGACTCCCTACTCATCCCTTCGAGCAGTAGTGCAGGTCATGACCAATCGACACCGCGGTTCGTTGCCCTCACTTTTCCTAACGAAAGTGGGAACAACGAATCCGCGTTCTTTAGGCACAGGGGCACACCCACACCGAACTTTTCTTCCGTATTAGAAAAAGAGCGACAGACAGTCTAAAAACTAACGCCTAACGCGGCAGTCTACACATAGCGCGAGAGTCGCATACTTCACGCAAATCTTTTGTCGGTTCTCGGCGTTGTCGAACACACATCTTCTCTCCTAAATATATTATAGTGCTAAGTCCATTAATACATTAATTTCCATTATAAGAGCCCTGCTCTAGCGTACATATCTATCGCATCTTCGTGCGACAAGTTGTTAACTATTTATTTCTCAACGTCAGTGTAATCTAAGTGTTGGAAATATATAATTTATAATTCTGTGAATCACAGTGTTATACAAATGCAATCACCCCTATTATCTCAACGGAAATCAGGGGATCGATCAATTCATGGTGTCGATTGTTATAATCGTAACGGGGATTTACGACCCCCGTTGACGTCTCTCCTCGCGATTACGTCTCCCCGCAATTGGTCGAAATTTACACAATGTGAAAATGAAAAAATTGGAAGCAACCGAACTACGGATGAAACTAAATCACTTCGCTGCTTGTAAAGATAACTTTTAGTGTTATAAACATAAGTCAAGTAGCAAAGAGCATAAATTGAATTTACCCAAACTCTTCTTGAAATCTGACAAAATGATTCTTTATTTTGTCAAAAAAATCTTTACGTATTTTCCATTCCCATTCGTCGCTTTTTCCAGTGGCGTGTTTATCGCTACGTCGAAACTCCGTCGGGTAGCAGTTAATTTCATTTAAAGTAGAAAACTATTCAGAAACGTGTATACGTTACACAGCAACAAACCAGTCGCCCTGTTATTACCTCGTTCTCAACAGTTCAAATTTCAGGGACAACCGACTACTTAGTATCGACCCAGTACGTCATATTTACACGCCAAAAGTATTGTAAACGAAAATTGTAACCAGACGTGCCGTTAGTAACTACCATTTTTCGCGAAACTTCTTTTTCATTTGGCGGAAATTTAAACAAACCCCGAAACACCGTGGCGTTTTGCAACTGTCTTTAATCCTTTGAGATAAAAAAGATTGACGCAAAATTTTGACGGGATGAAATTTCACGATATATTCAGGTGAAACGATGCGAAATTAGAGCGAAGCTTATAATGGGAATATAGTTTGCTTGTTTGTTGTCATAAAATGAGATATGCAGAATATATTAAAAAATAGAGTATATGTAATACGAAACTTTATATTATTCATGTTATTATGGACAAAATATCACAATATGTTCATATATTTAAATCTCATCCGAAAAAGATTATTGTATGTAGAACACAGTTTAACTGTATTTTGAATTCTTGTTTATCAGATCACAATTGATAAGTTGATATTAGGATGATTATCCTCATTTGAAACAATTTTGTGACTGTTACTTGTCAATATACTTTATATCTTATGTACATTTTAAATATAGTACGCAAACTCGAAGTTGCAAGGAACATTAATAAAAATTCAATATTTCAATAACGCCTTTCATGATTATAATTAAATATTTTTTCAAAATGTCGCATCAGTGTTACATCTAGCACCCCCTCCCCCACACACAAAAGTTTACCAATTTATAATATATGTACTAGTAGATTGACAAGTTACGATTTACAGGTTATATAGAATTCTATTTTATGATTTTATAATTTTTCGTTAAATAGAATAATCAAATAACTTGCAATTAGTAAAATTTCATTTGTTTTATCGTCAAACTTGTGCAAGGGAACATATTAATGCTGGTAACTTTAGTGACTTGCAAAATTTCAATAGTGCAAGACGGGCCAGATATTCAATTGCAATTGGTTGCTATCCATATTTTCATCGGTCTTACAATAACCTTATGTTATCAATTATGAATTAAAAAGTTAATGAAATCACAACTCACCCAAGGCCAATGGGTATGACTTCTTTTCGAAGATCGATTGAAATCTCGAGTTTGTTGTTTGAGACATTCAGTTACCACAAGACAAAAACACCACTCCATTACAGCCGACGTAAACAAAACATGACAGATTCTTCCAATTCTCGGACAACAAACATAGGCTTACATACTTACTGTTTTAAAGTCACAGTCTGTCGTTGAACTTTCGCCAAGTAACTTGATACGTACATATACACGTCCCTCGAAATCAGTTTTCGACGAAAATACATACGTGACATGTTATGTTGCAACCGAACGTGAATTTCTCGCGGGAAATAGCCTGATATCGTTTATTTATGCGTCTCTCAAATACGAATTTTACTATACACTTCGTTTAAGGCACGCCATTTTGCAAAACGATTATCGAAAGATTACTGCTTACATCGAGATCGAGAATAGATTCGCAGGAAGCTGGATGCCGCGATTTCTCCCCGCGCTTTACTTTCTTCCGAAGTTGTGATTGGTTGATTTCCTGCTGCCATATTCGGTTTCGCCGAGAATCGTGAACACGTACGCTGGAAGCAATGCGGGGTAATTATTTAATTTATTTCATAATATTATTTAACATATATCGTGAAAAGTTCTGAATATTCGGATTCTTCTGTTATCGTTTCATCGTATGTTAGCATTATTAGCTCTCGATATCGAATTGACAAACAGAATTTTTCTAATACAAAGTAAGTCACATTAAGTATATGTATATGTATAGTCGAAGCAATGCAATTAAAAATTTTTCCATTTTAATTGGTATTATTTATCACAGACATTTTACCGAGCATTCATTTTATAAATCTTATATATATGTCGGAGCGGACATTAGAATTAGGGTTAGGGGCGTGAAACGAATCTTCGTTTGGGTTACACGTTGTCGTTATGCAATAGAGAAGACATTGACTAGTGCAAATACGATTATTATAGAGCCGGACAAGTAACCGTGGTAGTTAGGCACTTGAGAAACTAATGACAATGATCCTAGGTTCAATAACGAATCCGCGGTCGGCGGGATGATAGATGAACGTACTCACAAAATCTAAGTCGGATGCGTGATATTCGCTGGTCGTAAAGGGTTACTCCTTTCATCAGTGAGATCGCGAACGAGAATGCCTTTCCCGTCCCGATGATGCCACAGAGGAAAACTATAATGGGGTGTGTCTAAGGATACGAGATCATCGGATTCGTCGAGAAAAGCCTTCGTTCAGAAAGTAAGGGAAATTGACGTTGCTGCTAATTGGTCAATCTCCATATCGGTGGTTAGAAAAAGATGCTAGCCGCCTTCGAGGGAAAGTTGCTAGTGGGAGACGCCGCTCGTTGAAAAATATGTCTCCCCTATCTTCCCGTAGTTGGGACAAAGACTGTTTGTCTGTTTGAAGGACTTAGTTAACTAAACCTTAAGATTTATAACGGGCCCTCGGGCTAGCCGAACATGTACTGCGGAGACGCATCGACATCTGGCAATCATCTCACTCGAAGAATAGGGTCTGCGTGTGGCGAGCCACGGGACAGAAACCGTTGGAATGTTTACTGTCGAGTGTTACAACTATTTCCTTTTTAAGGAGAGCTATAGAATTATTCCATGCCTTTGTTAGACAAAGCGTTCATCCCGTGACCGCGGCTACGTTCGGCGACTGACTGTCGCCTCGAGCCCAAGCTCATTATCACAACTCTCGAACAATTACAATCGGATTGAATAACTACAATTGTGCAATTACAGCTATAGTAGACTCTAGGTTACAATGTTGCGGGATTATCCAAAATTCCAAAGGCTCCGGTGTTCTTTCATCTCCGACATATAAATAAGCGTAGCAACATAGAAGAGAGAGAGGTAATTCCTTAGTTCAGAGTTCCTCAGTTCCCCAGTTCTTGTTAGTCTTGTTAATCGACGTGTTTGCATTTGTCAATTTGTAAATTATTGCAAATCTATCAAATTAAAATCTTGTAATTAATAAGAGTGAAAACGTATTGCGAACGATTCGAGTAACTTCGAGTATTTGAAATTTCAACGAGAATTCTGCCAATATCCAATTAAAATATGAATAAACATTTTTTTGTGAAGAATATTTGTCTAATAATATAATAGGATTAAGCGAACATTTATTTTCACCAACTTTGATCCTCTCCCGTGCCAGTACTCCTGCGCGTAGCAGGTTAGCCGAAACGTGGAGTTTAATTGTCAATCGCATTAAATAACAGACAACACTACAATTTAATCTTAGTTCAAAAATTAACGGCAACACAACCAAAACGAGCCAAACAAAACGTAACACAAGACAACCAAGAAAACGAAACCTCAGCTTAACAACAATTGTAGTTGGATGAGTAGACTTTCTCTAGACTCTAGAGGAGCAGACTTTCGATTAAAATTTATTTCGATTAAAAATTCCAAAATATGGAACACTTGTAAGAGTGCTATGTGAAGCTCTTACAGGATGCTCTTACGTATGCAACTTTTACGTGTATATTGTTGAAAGAAGAAAATTAGAAGACACTGTTCTAAGGATTACTGAACCTTACAAGAACATATGGCAACATATTTATCACAATAACTACTATAACAATATCGATATGGATAAAACACTTCTGAAAAACAAATTGTGAGTATGTAAAACAACTAAAAAATATAAAGGTCTAACTCCATCACTCCAAACAATAAAACTTTCAAGATGTTAACATGCATTTTATGGAAACCACCATATTTTGTTAGAAGTATGGAATATGTTACGTCCGGTGACTCTCTACGGTCGAGGTGTCCATCAACTGTGCATATATATGTCGGGTTATCATTAGAATTTAAGGCGCGTAACGATTCTTCGTTTGAATTAGCCATTGTTTTACGAAACAGAGATTATATTTACGCGAATATACAAGATTTTACAAAATATTATGAATAATGAGTTTAATGAATGATAAGATTAACAAACGATAAGTTTAACTAATGATTAGATTAAAGAATAATAAGTTTAACGAATAATAAGGGGAACAAATAATATGTCTTACGAATAATAAATTTCACGAATAATGAGATTAACGATTAATAGATTTTACGAATAATGAATTTAATTAACGCTACTAACAATGTTCCTGGGTTCAAACGAATCCACGGTCAACGGGATAACTCTTTACTATGCGTAGAATAATTTTAAATACAAAAGATACGATTGCTGAGACACTCGGTAAATCGCTCGATGTATCACTTTCCAAGGCGATCACACGAATGAATATCTGATGAAAATCTTTTTCGCTATACGACTGCATTTGTTTGTTATATGCTCGCTGGAGGCATGGAGAAGGTTCCAATCGCCTTTGCTAGGCAGTTTCTGTCAAAAGTTTGTTGTATACTCTTTGGAAGCATCGAGAAAGATCCAAACGCCGTTGCTAGGCAGTTTCTGTCTGGAGTTTGATTCCTAATACAACGTGTGTCCCATTATATCGACATCTCCAAAGTACAATTCTATGTGATTTCTAGGGAGAACAATATAACCGATCCACACCTTCGTCAGGCAAAACGTTTATCCCGTGACCGTGGCTACGTTCGGCGACCAGTTGTCACCTCGAACCCACTTTCGCAATCACAAATATCAAACAATTACAAATGACAACAATTGCTTAATTACAGCTATGATAAAATCTAGGCTAAAGCATTAGAAAACTTTCCCAAAAGTTGCAAAGGGAAGGCTCCGGTTTTCCTTTCATCTCCGACATATAATTATACGGGTCGCAATAATCCTAAGGAACGGTCATAAAACGAGGCTTCTGGATTTACCGCTAAAGCCGTTAAGTGGCCTAAAACACCTTCAAATCGAGACATTCCTTATGGTTATTGTTCCATCAGGTAGAAATTGGGGAGTACTTGCTTCGGCATTACATATACTAAAATTGGAACGATACATAGAAGATTAGCATGACCCCTGCGCAAGTATGACACGCAAAATCGTGAAGCGATCCACACTTTCGGGGAACACGAGGCGGGTATGGGTTTTCAGGGCGTAGGACTATGCCCTGGGAAAGTGGTTCGTCGGTGCCTTTGGCACCCGCCAGTTTGCAGATCCGGTGCAGAGAATTTTGCAGAGGATGGATATGGCAGACAAGAAAGGCAGTAACGTTTACGGCGCAGGGAAAAGATACCTCAGTACCGGTGCAGCCGCGGGTTGTAAAGCGAGCCCCGCTGCGTCGCCATCGAGCAATCGTGGCCGTCCGGGGGTGGACCATCAGGCCCCCGGGCGTGTTCATGCGTCTGGTGAAGAGGACGTGCAACCAGAGGAGTCTCGGGGAAGGTCAGAGGGTCCGGATGTAACTATCAGCGGCCCGGGATCTTCGTCGGATGGGCTGCTTTCGCGGTACTGTGGCGGCGGCAGGGTGAGATTCGACGACGAAATGTCATCGTGTCCTTCCTCTACGACCGTTGTGAACGCGCTCGGCAAGCGATCATACCGGAAAATTACCCGGTCATGGTTGGCCTCACGGAGGGCGAGAGCGTCTAACGCTGAACTCCAACGGCGCACGTGGTCACCACCTCCGCCGTCGCCTCAACAATCGCCGATCTCTGTCGTCTCTGCATCCGCGACAGTGCCGTTGGCGACGACGACGTGCGGAAAGAGGATATAAAGACGGAATCGGAGGAAAGAGAAGGGACCGAGAAGGACAGCTAACCGATTCACGGACATGAACACGCGGACAGCGCATATCTGCGGAGGAGGGTGCGCTTTCTGGAGAGTGAGGTCAGTCGTCTCCAGAAGACGGTGGAACGGCTGACCAAGGAATGTGTACTAAGAGGGCAGTAACAGAAGGAAGTGTAGCGACACTCGACAGCAAACTTTCCAACGGTTTCTGTCCCATGGCTCGTTACACAAAGACCCTATTCTTCGGACAAGATGATTGTCAGATGCCTATACATTATTACAGAATATTTTCAGTTAACCTAAGGACCTGCTACAAATCTTAGGATTAATTTAGCTAAGGTCCTCCAAAGGGACAAATGGTCTTTGTCTTAACAGCCCCTATACCTACCGCCCACTACAGGAAGATACGGGAAATCTGCTTTTCTCACGTACGACGCTTCCTACTAGCATCTTTCTCTCAAGGATGGTTAGTATCCTTTTCCAACCACCAACTCAAAATTTAGCCAATTAACGACGACGTCCACTTCCCTCACTTTCCGAACCAACGCTTTCCTAAACGAATCCGATGATCTCGTATCCTTAGACACACCCCATCATAGTTTTTCCTATCCAGCATCATCGTGACGGAAAGTCAGTCGCGAGACGCCTGTCCGAATTGATAGTTGATAGTTGGCAGCAATCACTGATCCGAGTTGCTCGACATCTCAGGCAATCATCGTCCGAACTCGTAGCGCATATCGAATCGTATCTACCCGAATCTACCCGAGTTCGAACTTGTAATCGCGAACCGCGAACCACGAACCGAAATTAATAACCGCGAGTTTTACGTCAAGTATACTCACCGAATATATTTTGTTAATAAATATTTATTGTTAAACATATTCGAGTGTTCCTTCAATACCTATCACGCCCATTACCTCAGAAGTAACGACGGTGAAGGACAAGCGGTGGGGATCACCACTACGAGGGGACGAAAGGAGATGCTCCCGGGGCCCCAACGGGAATGATTATGGGCCATAGAATAAGAATATATATAAAAAATTTCCTGCAAAAAGTGATAATTTCGTGGATAGAAGATTGTGGATCAAAGGAAAACGACGAAGAAATATCTAGTACAGCGAACACTTATGAGCTGACAAGCAGATCATCCAGACTAGATCACCCACAAAGACTATCAAATTACGGAAAACATAAACTTATAAACATAGTGTCTAGTCGTCGGAGTAAAAAAGCCCCAAAACACCAATGTAGAATTTGCACAATTAAAAAAGAAAAGAAGTAGAATATGTTTTGTCTGTAAATTTTGCAATGTTCCATTACACAGAAGCGATTGTTTTGGACGATATCACACTTTTAAAAAAATATTAAATTATTATTTGCTTGAAGAAAATCATTGTATGGATTATGGAATATTATATAAATATTAATCTAAAAACGATTCTAATAGATCAAATAAATATCAATATAAATATTATAAGTAATTTCGCCAAATTTGAGTTAACATTTCTATAGGTATGAGAAAAAGCGCGTATATTCCCGCGCGATATCCTAGAGTCTAAACAGAGCTAGAGTCTAAACTGGCTTCAACGATGTATCTGCGACCGAGTGAGAGGTAGACAGTACATAGGATTTTCAACCGCTACTGGTCGGTAAAATGATACGATAGTACGAAACAAGTGTATAAGGTGAAACCGTGAATGTGCGTGCGTACGTACGTGGATAACGATAAGGCGAAGCGAATAATATGCATAGTGAATCTTTTCTGTCTTTTGTGAAGAAAGGTTTTATTTTTCATTCTTTTGGTCTCTTCCCTCTCGTTTCTTTTTTCTTTTCTTCTCTCC
Source organism: Bombus vancouverensis nearcticus (assembly GCF_051014615.1). Taxonomy (NCBI): domain Eukaryota; kingdom Metazoa; phylum Arthropoda; class Insecta; order Hymenoptera; family Apidae; genus Bombus; species Bombus vancouverensis. The sequence continues at coordinate 128,447 of NW_027468915.1, read as the reverse complement.
AGCGTCACATGAAGCGCACAAATGTCCAAATCTTTCCACGGTTCTTTCTTGGTTCGCTATATTTTGCGAATGAAATTGTACTTCAAATCCACTATATCCAAACGTCTTCCCCTATCCTTTCCTATTTCTCTACCTATATGTCGGAGATGAAAGGAAAGCCGAAGCCTTTCCTTGGAAATTTTCGGAACATCCTCTAGTACTTTAGCCTAGATTTTATTATAGCTGTAATTGTTTAAAATTAGTGATAGCGAGATTGGCTTCGAGGTGACAATTGGTCGCCGAACGTAGCCACGGTCACGAGATAAACGTTTTGCCTAACGGAGGTCTGACGAGTGGTTGTATGGGTTTTCCGAGAAGTGTGATTGTGGCGGCATGCGGCCTCGAGAGCGGGCCTAGCCACGTGTGAGGTTACCTCGGAGGTGCCGATACAATGGGACATACATTGGCTAGTCCACGCGAAGAGTTGTCACGCGCCCAAAATTCCCATCTTAACCCGACATATATTTTAAATAACCCAGAGCGGTCGGAGCCTATATCGAATCGATAAAGTTTGGACCCACGTAAAAATAAGTATAAAGCTCAGGAGTTTGTCGTTTGGGTATTCAATTGTGTGTTCACTATCGTTACTACTCGCACTCCGCGCTCGTACTACAAATCGACAAATTTTTACAATTTGTTAATTTATCAACCACGGTTGATCATTTTACAATCCACAGGAAAATGATAACATGCTCGATATTCTAGTTCGTGTTTGAAGATACATAAAAAATATATATTTATGCACTTCCTATACTACATATCTCATTGAGCATGCGAAAACTCGCTAGTAGAACGCTAGTAGTAGGTTATGAAAATACATCTAATTCACAAATATATTGTGAAAATTATGTAAAGAAATATAAATAGAAGATAAATTTGAGATAACAAAATGATAGCACGCGCCATACAAAATATATTTTAGAAAAAATAAATGATTTCTTATACTTTTTTACTTATATTTATTTACCTATATTTTTACTTCCCTTGTAAAATATCTATTATATTTCGATGTACTCAGTTTTTTAATATTTTCATGTTAAATTATATTATTCTTTCAGAGTTATATAATTTTGCTCTTTCACTATTTGAAACTATTTCCTTCCACGAAACGATTTCCTTCGACGAAAACCATGCCATACTTTGAAATACAACTTTTCAAAACATTTAATATAAAAAAAAGGCAGGTCATGATCCATACTGATATATACATATTTTCTCATTTGGAGTTAACATCGCAAAAAGTTCCTTCTTGCTTAAATTTCATTTACGATAAGTATCTTCTGTTTGTTCCTCAGTCATAATCACGGAAATAAATGGTCGAAGAGGTAGTGTGCATCGAAATATAAATATAATATGCTCAAATATACTAGAACTGCTAAAATATTCAACAAGGGCGGTGGTATAGGCAATCGTCATCGAGAACAAATGACTAGCAATCGTGTTATCGTAAGTAGCTTGTTTTTTCTTGTTCTTTATTTTGAGATTCAGCTTCCATTCCTTACATTCATCAACTCTTTGTATTCTCCTTATTTCCCCTTCCCTTTTCACCCTTTTCCACTTGCGGCTCATTTCTTCACCCGGAACAGAGTATGTAGCTGATTTTCATCGAACAAACCTGTTCGAACGTCTCACACCACTTTACGGATACTTGCATATAACTATAATACGCATCTTCATTCGTCTCTTATTCATTGAATGGATTTGAGAGACAGCGATTCTGGCGTGCTTTCCTCTAAGCATTATCGTGTTAGGAATGTTCCTACTAGAGTATATATGTTTCGTAACGGTGAAAAATAGACCGAGTTCGATGGACTTTCAAATGGACGGAGCAAATTTCTGATGCCCAGATTTACTACTATAAATAAATCAATGCATCATTTGATTAAGCAGTTTCAGAAAACAGTCTGAATTTAATTTGGTAGGACCGTCATTTTAAAGATATCTTCAGGATACGCGGGACAGCGTACTCTATATATTTAGTATAGTTTAAAATGATATCTTATAGGATTCTCAAATCCGAGTCGAAATTGAATTCATGAGCAGTTGCAGTTTTCATACAGACATGTATGTATGTTTTCACTTAAAGCCTTTTTGACAGCATTTCACAGATGAGGCACCAAAGTTTTCTCTGCACGTTGTCTATTGACAGTCTTGAGCGCAGTGAGATCATATTTGAAGCTCTCGAAAAATTAGTGAATAAAATTATTGCTAAACAGATCGAGAGAAAAGGAGCGTTAGATGCTCCTCTTATTAAATTATCAGAGAATTAAAAGTTATTTCCTTTTCATTTTTACTATTTATATCATTTCTAAAATAATACTAACATTGACAATAAAATTCGATTGGGTTAGACATCTTCGCTTTAGTGATAAATAGTTGTTACGCAATACATTTGTTCAGTTGAGATGTACTGTTGAATACAAATACAATATACAAATTGTATTATAATTTATAGCGTAACTATGGATAGATTTCAATGGTAAGAAGATTATTTTAAACTCGTACAAGCATATGCCTCTGCTCAAAGTGATGAATCTTTATGCTCTTGTTCAGCAACTGGCCTAATAACATTTATGTGACAAAAAAACATATACATCTAGAAAAATTGTATAATACACAACTCACTTCTCGATAAATGTGCGAACATGTGTAAGATGTTCGAATTTCGAATATTTTCCAGATATTCATCCACTTATGTAAAGAACGATTTTCCGCATGAGTCATCTGATTATTTCATTTTTTCTCCGAATGTCCGTACGTTATGTGTGTATTCTGTACATCCTCTGTGAACGCTTTCAGTCCTTCCGGCTTCAGTCCTTCGTCGTTTCCACGATTAGGCCGGTGTCGCTTATTTTTTTTTCAACTGCTGTGACTTGTATTCCCCCTTTACGGGGGATTACTAGCGTGAATAGCGCGTCGCGCGCTTCTCCGCTGGTTCTTATTTCACCATCCTCAACTTCCGACCGGATTATAACCACATTTCTCGGTGGTTTTACCGCCATTTGTCCGCTTTATTGCTGGCCATCTTCACTTTTTCCGCGTACGAGAGCTGTTTTGGCTCGGCCTTCGTTGTTTTCTTAACGGCCGTTTTAAACCGCTTGCTGGCTTCCAGCGACTTACTCACAGCGCTTAATATCGCAGTTTCCTTATTCTTAGCTTTTAGCTTGTTCTAGCCTTTCGGCTAGATGACAGTTGTGGAGCAGGAGATTCTCCACAAATCCTCTCATATCCTTAAAGTAACGCATTATCGTTGCGGTTTGCCCTTGTTAACTTTGTTGCTCGGGTCGTGGCAGAATGGTAGGACCCTCTTTTCCATATCGCTAGCTCGTTCCCTTATGTCGGGTATTGGCCGCGATTCTTCTTTAGTATCCTCCTTCTCTTCATCAGACCGCTTCTTGATTTCTGGGCTGTTTTGCTTTATCGGTGTAGCGCTTATATTAGTATCTTTAGGGGTTGACCACTCTGCCCCTTTTTCAGGCTTTTGCGTTTTCAAGGGTTGCAAAACCATGCTTGCATTCGTGGCGGGTGGCGGGTGGCGGGTGGCGTCTGCCCACGTGAAGACATCTGGATTACATTCGTGGCGTTCTGTTTGTACACACGGACAGTGTACGAAGCGACGCGAACACAACCTATCTGCATGCCGTCATCTTGGGTCAACGCATGCTGTCAGGAGATCTTTAAAATGTGTCCAAGGATGTTGGCCGATGTAATTGTTAACAATGACTTGGCTTACTTAGAACCAGGCAGGCAACCGCCAGAGGCAATGGAGGTGAAGAGGCTCTACAAGCATTTCTGGGGTAGAGCTGCACCTCCAAATCCTATAATCCTAGGAAGTAGAGCCTCGGAGTTGTCATTATGTGAATACTTTCTTGTTTCACATGATCTAATAAACCAACACTTCTTTCAACTTTTTTTAAGAAACTGTTTTGAATCGTGCAACATTTTCGATCGATTGCGATATCTCTGGTAATTGCATAGTTTTATTTGTGAATATTACACAAGTAAATATTTCGTTTTTTCGTTCAGATAAACTGCAACGTGATATTATTTTATATCACTGTTGCTTGATCATATTGCACAATTTTTATGCCAAGAGAAACATGCTAAAATTCTACATGCAATTTCTTTAGAGACGGTTGTACATTCAAATCATACAAATATTTTTTTTAGGCCTTTTTTTTAAAAGGAGTTTATTGGGCCCAGAAAATACAGATTTTAAGTGCATATATTCACAATAAACATGAATTTTTGTAATGGTATGTTAGGCAAAGGTACCGATACGCGGCGGTACGACGTAGCCATGCTGTATTATGTGTCGGCGCTTTACATTTTTTGTTGTATGATGCGGTTTTTGGCTTTAAGCCTCTGGGGAGCGGAGCTTTTTTTTTATTTTTTTTTCTGTCCTGAAAAACTTGGTCGCAAAACAGGACGCTTCGGTAGTTTGCTTTTTGGGTGCTGTGTAACTTTGGGGAAGGGTGGGATGAGAGGGATGGTGCGGGTGGGGGGGGGACAAATAGGATTATTTACAAATATTTACAAATATTTACAAATATTTACAGTGTTTACATTTTACACCTGTGTTATGCGGTGTCAGAATTGAGTTCTGTCGGTTTAATGTTCTCTCTTACTTTGTTATGGGTTCTGTATCCACCAGTATTTTTTTGTGTTTCTTCTGTGTTTGTCTTTGGTGTCTTTCCGGGGGAGGGCAATGTTGTATCTCCATCTCGGGTCAGCGGTCTGTCCATTTATGTTTTCTTCGTAGAGTATGGTTTTGATCCCTGTTTTTCTTTTTATGTGATATATTATTGGGATGTTGTTTTGGTCCTGGAGGTAGTTTTTTTCGTCTAGGTATAGGAAGGCTTCTGGGGGGATGTGGCCTGTTTCAGAGTGTTTTTGTAATATGCGTTGTTAGGAAATAGGCAGCTGAAAACTAAGCTGTTTTCTTTTATTTTTGCTGCTTGCGCGAAGTGGTTTCTTATTAGCTTTAGGATGTGGCAGTCGATGCGGTGAATGTTGGCTAGGTCGTATATTGTTTTGTTTTTTACATATTTTTTGAATCCGCTGTGTTCGGATCTGTATGTGCTCAGGCAAGCCCTGATGCATTTTCTTTCGAATATGCGGATTTTTTCCATCTGGGAGGCTGATATGTTGTACCAGATTGGGCTGCCGTAGGTAATGATTGGTCTGATTAGTGCTTGGTAGCATAGTATTTTCACTTTGCTGTCGAGATGTTTGAAGTAAAATAGTCTTTTTATTCGCCAGAATGCTTTATTGGCCTTAGCAAGTTGGGTTTCGGTGTGCTGCTTGTAGTTTAATTTGTCGTCTATGTTTATTCCTAAGTATTTTACGCAGTTTTTGTGTGGTATGAGTGCCCCTTTGTTTGCTTTTTCTCTTACTTGGAATTCTCTGCGGTGTTCTCTTTCTGTTGGGCCGATTTCACTTAACTTGGGTCCGAACAGCATGGTTTCGCATTTGCTTGTGTTGATTTTTAGTTTCCATGCGTGGTAATAGTCGTTTATTTTTTCGAAGAGTTCTTGCAGTTCAGTTTTTATTGTCTTCGTTTTGCGGCCTGTTACGTAGATGATTAGGTCATCTGCGAAGGCTATGGAGCGTTTGTGGGTGGATGTATTGAGATTAAAGAGGTTCAGTAAGTCACTATTGTAAATACTGAAAAGTAGCGGGGAATTTACTGTACCTTGTTGCAGACCGTTTGTTATGGACAATTCTTTGCTTGATGTGTTTGCACCTTCGGTCATTACGAATGTTCTGCTCGTGATCATGTCCCAGACTATTTTAATTAGGTGTTTAGGAAGGTTTATCTTGATCAATTTGTATATGAGACCTGGGATCCAGACTGTGTCAAAAGCTTTTTCGAGGTCTGTTAAGCAGGCGGCTACTCGCTGTTTTGCGTTTAGGGCCCAGCAGATGTCCGACGTAAGTTTGTTTATTGCGTGGATTGTAGAGTGGTTGTGCCTGAAGCCAAATTGATTTTCTGGGATTATGTCATTTTTTGTGCAGAAGGAGGTTAGGGGGTTATTTATGATTATTTCAAATACTTTGTTTATGTTGGGGAGGAGACTTATGGGTCGTAGGTTTGCGGGTGATGAGCCGTCTTTATCTTTTTTTGTTATAGCTATCAATTTGGCTTTTTTCCATTTTATGGGGAAATATGTGTTGTTTAGAGCATTGTTGAAGGGTACTGCGTAGTACCATTTTATTTTGTTCGGTAGACGCTTGAGTAAAATGTTTGGGATACCGTCGAAGTCGGAGGATTTTTTGTTGTTTAGTTTGGAGAAGATTGTGTTTAGTTGATTGTAATTTGTGAAGTAGTTTATTTCTGGATCTGGTTGTTTGGGGTTGTCTGCGGTGTTTTCGTTTGAGAATGTGCAGACTGTTTTGTTTAGCGTTTTGTCTTGTTCCATTTCATTTTTGAGTTTGTTTGTTTCGGCGATGATAATTCTGTTTAGTTTTTCTCGGCCCATGTGTTCGTTTTGTGTATGTATTTTGGAAAAGTGGGTGCCGATAATGTCTAGTTTTTCTATTGTTTTAGATATTATGAAGGTACCCTCGGTGTCTTTGATGGTGTTGTGTATCGTTATACCTGCTTCTTGGATGAGAGAGGCATTTTCTGGGGGCAATTTGAGAGGTGGGATGGGGTTTTGTTCTTTTGGTCTAAAGATTTGATTTATTTGTGGGAACATGTTTGCTGAGTCATTTTTGGAGATGTTTTTTATTTTGTTTGTCCAGTAATGATTTATAGAATTTGCGAATTCTTGTTTCATTTGCGCTTTTATTTTGTATAGTAGGTACTTTAGGAATTCTAATTCTTCTCTTTTGTCGTAAGAATAGTTAAGTTTTATGTTGTTTATCTTGCAGATTATGTAGCTTTTGTCTCAATGTAGCTCTTTTATTTTGTTGTTGATATAGGGCTCGCATGAGTTTTTATGTTTTATGTTTGGCACTGTTAGAATTTAATCTTGGAATTAGGATTAATAATCTGTGGAAGACACAATGTTTGTGTTGAAATAATACAATGTGATATTTATTAAACAATTATTACAGGAATTATAAGTGTGTGTGTTCTGGAATGTAGACAGTTGGCTAGTTATTCACAGACTGGCTTAGTGATCCATGGCCCTTGAAAAGGTTTAGAGCCCCACTCTCTATGCAGTAATGAGTGTGACTTGTGTGGGTGTCTGTGTGGCGTCACATGTGGCACAGAACCTTCTAGTAGCTTCTTGACGTGCCCATCTAGAATGTTCCATCCATATCCTCGCGTTTCTTCCGGCGTTTTTTATAAAAGCATGCACGTGCTAACTGCCGTGGTGCATCTCACAAACGCACGCTAGTGGGGCTGGCGCTGGGCAACGAACGGAAGAATCCGTATGATCAAACACTCTATCCGCATGCGACTGATATCGTTGTATTCCAACAGGCACAGATTTTTGGAGAGCGGTTTGTGTATGTTTTTCTATTTCGTCTATGAATGCGTCGATTTGTCTGTTTGTTAGGTTGACGTTGTTGCAGATCTTTAGGCCGCAGTTTTGTTCGAGTATGTTTTGGAACTTTTTCCAGTCTGTCTTTTTATAGTTGTACCTGGGTATCTCGGTCTGTGTTTCGAGTGTTAGGAGGTCAGATGTTTCCTTGCTTACGTGAAATATTAGGGCGTTATGGTCACTGTCATAGGCTAAGGTTTTCAGGGTGTTATTTGGACGTAGGTTTTAAAATTTTAGTCGCGCATCTGCTAGGCATATGTCCAGGTATGAGCGCCCTTTTGGGTAAGAGGGTAGCTCGGAACTGTACAAGTTTGTTTTGTAATGGATGCTTTTATTGTCTAGCCAGTTTCTAATGAAGTTGCCTCTCGTGTTGTTTATTTCGTTTTTCCAGCTTGTATGTTTTGCGTTAAGGTCTCCTGCTATTATATAGTAGTTTTCCGGTTTGTTGAGCTGTAAGAGTTCGAAAAGATTATTGAATTCGTAGTTAAATTCTTTCTGGTTTCCGTTGGTTGCGTAGGCTGCAGTGATGAATAAATTTTCCTTATTGCTTATTTTTATTTTTATGATCGTTGTTTCTAAGGTTTTGAAACTTGTTATTTTGTCAATTAGAATTGTTTTGTATTTTATAGGGTTTTTTTATGAGGATCGCTGTTCTTCTTCCTTGGCTGGCGTTCGGTCTGTCGTGTCTTATCATGGAGTAGTTTTTGAAGTGTACATTGTGTCTTTTGTTTAGTTTTGTTTCTGAGATGAGTACCATATCGGGGGTTTCTTTATTTATTAGGGTTAGCATACTGTATCTTTTTTGGTTTGAAATTAAAGAGTTAGCATTTATTGCAATTATTTTCAGATGCTTTAGGTTAAATTTATGTGTTTTTTGCTGTAATTGTTGGTTCAGTGGATTCTGGTTATTCTTCATCTGTACTATTGAAAGTGCTGAAGATGGCGTCGAACCTTTCTTCGTGCGTTGATAGTGTATTTTTTATTTCATTTAATTCCATTTGTTGTTCTTTTAACGCTTGGAGAATACCTTTTTTAAAGTCTTCAATAACGTTTATAATGTTTAGATGGGGGGAGTTATCGATTGTAATTGAGCTTTGGCTTGAGCGCGGATCTAAGTTTGTTAATTGTGATGTGTTTTCGATTATTTGATTTAATTTTGTTTGTTGTTTCACTACGTCAGAGAACTTTATTTCTGGGACGTATTTACGGCTTATTTGGGCAATTCGTTTTATCTTTGTTTCCTTGTCTTTTTTCTGTTTTTCAGCTAGCTTTTTGCGCAGCTCCACGAGTTTTGGACACCCCTTGTAAGAGGCGAGGTGTCCGTAGTTTTTGCAGTTAACGCAGAATATTTTCTCCTTGGTTACTGCTTCTTCTTTTTTGATTTTGCATTCGCCTGGGCCGTGGGGCTCGGTGCATTTTACACAGCGGTAGTTTAGGTTACAGTTTTGTGCTGTGTGACCTAGTCGCTGGCATTTGTGGCATTGGGTTATATCGTTATTTTTTTTTATTATTTTTTCCCATTTTATTTTGTAGTAGTTAAAATGGTTTATTCTTAGGAGTTTGCTTATGTTGCTGTCGGGGGATACTTGTATTATGTAAATTGGGAGCAATATATTGATCTCCCTTGATCTTTTTGTCGTGAATCGTGTGTCTTTTGTGAATTTTACGTCGTCTATTTGCAAGGCTTGTAGGTCCGTGAGTATTTCCATTTCGGTGTAGCTATTGTCTAAGCCTTTTAGCAAGTATCTGTGGTGTTTCTCTGCTTTGGGTGTATACGTGTAGAAGGTTGTGTTGGCTGCCCGAAGCGTTTCTTTCGCTGTGTGGAAATCGGATAGATTTCGGAGGTAGAGAGCATGCTTACCCCAGTGTATCCTTTTGATATAAAACTGGTTGATCTTGGCTACTTTCTCTATGAGCGTTACTGTGTCCTTAGGGTCTTGTAACGTTATGTTGATAGGCGGCGGTTTGTATTCTCTTGTAGTGGATGGGGCTTTCGTGCGCTCCTCTGCAGCGTGTCTTGTGGGGTATCCGTCTGAGGTGGGATTGTGTTTTCCCATTTTGTCGCGTAGTATTTGGTTTTTTTGTTTAATTCGCTCTAGCGTTGTGTTTGGCGTTGGGTAGTTTGCTGGTCCCGGCTGTGACTGTAGGTGTGGTTCTGATTCTAGCAAGCTGAATCGGTTATGTGTTGCGATCGCTGGGGGCAAGGCAGCTTTTACGGGTCTCATGTTTCTGTCTTCTTTGGTACTTTCGTCCTGGGCGGAGGGGAACTCTTGTTTTGTGTTTTTTAGTATTTTTTCTAATCCTTTGGTTCTGGCATCTAGGTTTGGTTGGGGGTTGAGTTTACGCGTCTTTTGCGCGGACAGTCTTAAGATGTTGATTTCCTTCGCCGCTTTTTGCGGATTTAGTTTTCTTGTGGTGGGTTTTCTTGTTAGTTCTAAGGTGGGTTTCGTTGCCTTGCTTTTTGCATCATTCTCGGTAACTTCCATTTTTTTATATACTTTTATTTTGTCTTATTTTTTTTCTTTTTTTTTAATTTATATCACGATGATGTCACTGCAGTATTTTTCACTCTTTGTCGCTTTTTCTTTTAGGGCCTAAGCCTGCTGTCCCTTTTTAGGCTGAGGGGTCCGTCCCGTTCGGAGGTTTACCGTCAACTGTTGAATCATACTAATATATTCGTCTATAAAGTGATGAAAATTTCCATAATTAGGAGGTTGGTGTATGCTGCGTTTTATATCGCGCAGGAATAATTAACTCCATTTCTTCCAATGACGTCATTACAGAAATTCATACTAACCACATGGTCACCTGATTTAAGTGCACGAACGAAGGAATCTATCCGTTATTATTTTTCTCCTTCTATATAGCTATAAGTGTCATTTCTCCACTACTCAACATGTGCATATTCTAAACGTATCATGCGCATCTTCTTTCCGTTTCCGTCTCAAAGTTCGCAACACAAGTATATCATTTCTAATCTTTCCACTTTTCTTCTTCTTTCCTTTTATCTCAATAATCGTTAAGTACTACATGATTCTTAGGAACTTCGTGGATACTCTACAATGTCGCTCATCTAACGCATTGGAGTCAAATTATTTTCCATCACTAAATACATCCTTTCTTCAATACTTCCTACACTGCATACGTACTTTCGTAGTTTCTATAATTTTCCTCTACGGCGAGAGGCGAGTAATATCCAGTGTTTCAGTGTTGGATGAATGTTTCAAATGTTTACATCGTTGCAAAAAACGTTGATCGTTTAATAAAAGATTGTTTAATAAGACCTACTATTTTGGCATATCCTTTGGCATTCGTTGATACCGGCGATTGCTCTCTGCTCACCCTTGTGTTATATTTTACAGATCTTTTTAAGGATTATGTTACCATGTTTCAATATCTATTAATGAATTTTGTAATTTTTAGGACGTTACAGTTATTTGCAATGTATATGTAGTCCTACTTTGATTGATTAATTGGTTTACTTGCAAAATTTAGTGAGAAGTAAAACAATAAAATATTGTGTAGAGCTGTATGTTATCATATTGCTTTCAAAATACTTTAATAGTAATCAATAAAAAATATGACAAGATTCTATTTAGATTTCCTTCTATAACTTTCATATCTTTTCTGAATGTATATAATTTATAAAATATAACATTTAAAAAATATAAACTCGTAAAACATATAATATTGAAAATGTTCTCATTTCCCCTTGTACCGTACATCAAACGTAGTGTCGAATTATACTACAATCAATAAAAATATAGCAGCAGAAATGGAAAATGTAAATAACCCATGGGAGAAAGCAGGATATCTCTTGTGAAGACACCACAACTCCCATGATCTATCTCAGGATATGCATATAACACCTGGTCATGCGATAGCAGTGAGAATAGACAGTAGCCGGATTCCCACCCGTGAGATATGTGAATCATAGTGAGGAGGTAAAGATCCCAGTCCTTTAGTCAGTAAGTCAGTCTGTATTTTGCTATTGAAGTATAACTTCGCCTTGTGAATAAAGTATACGAACGGGCTATTGTTCATTCGCCTTTTTTTATATGTCAGAGAAACGTCGAGGATGGGGTTGGGAGCGTTAGATGATTCCTCAATGAAATTAGCCATTGTCGCGGTATAGTAACATTACGGTTTATTAACACAAGTATGGGTAACACAGGTTCAAACACGGCAATTAAGCGCTTGCGGCACTAGTGACAATGATCTCAGGTTCGATAACGAATCCGCGGTCAACGGAATGATAGATGAACGTTCTCACGAAATCTAAGTCTGAATAGTTGCTGATTGTAAAGACTTTACTCTTGATGAGGTCGCCAGAAAGAATGCCTTTCCCGTTCCGATGATGCCACAGAGGAAAACTATCACGGGGTGTGTCTAAGGACACGAGATCATCGGATTCGTCGAGAAAAGCCTTCGTTCAGAAAGTAAGGGAAATTGGCGTTGCTGCTAATTGGTCAATCTCCATATCGGTGGTTAGAATAAGATGCTAGTTGCCCTTGAGAGAAAGTTGCTAGTGGGAGACGCCGCTCGTTGAAAAATATGTCTCCCCTATCTTCCCGTAGTTGGGACAAAGACTGTTTGTCTGTTTGAAAGACTTTAGTTAACTAAACCTTAAGATTTATAACGGGCCCTTGGGCTAGCCGAACATGTACTGCGGAGACGCATCGACATCTGGCAATCATCTTACTCGAAGAATAGGGTCTGCGTGTGGCGAGCCACGGGACAGAAACCGATGGAATGTTTACTGTCGCATGTCGCCACGAATATTTCCTTTAAGGAGAGCTATAGAATTACTCCATACCTTTGCTAGGCAAAGCGTTCATCCCGTGACCGCGGCTACGTTCGGCGACTGACTGTCGCCTCGAGCCCAAGCTCATTATCACAACTCTCGAACAATTACAATCGAATTGAATAAGTACAATTGTTCAATTACAGACTCCGGTGTTCTTTCATCTCCGACATATATTATAGTGCTACGTCCACTAATACACTAAATCCAATTATAAGAGCCCTGCTCTAACGTACATATCTATCTTATCTTCGTGCGATAAGTAATTATCTATTTATCTATGCTCAACAGTGTAATCTAAGTGTTGGAAATATATAATTTATAATTCTGTGAATCACAGTGTTATACAAACTCAATCACCCCTATTATCTCAACGGAAATCAGGGGATCGATCAATTCGTGGTGTCGATTGTTATAATCGTAACCGGAATTTACGACTCCCGTTGACGTCTCTCCTCGCGACTACGTCTCCCCGCGATTGATCGAATTAACAGTTGGGTCAGGTATAGTGTTTGCCCATGTTGCTTCTTGGATAGTTTCTGTCAATGTTTTTACTCCCTGTTCGATGCATTCGGGTGTTTCCAATGGGATGTTGCAGTTGGTTTTGCTCTCGATTATTTCTTTAAAAGTTTGCCATTTGGTGGTTTTATTGCATAGTGTCTCTGGATTGCTATAAAGTATTAGTTTGTATCTGTATGCAATTATTATGCGTGTATGATCGGAGCTAAGCTCGAGCCTGGGTGTTTTTTTTTTAGTTTATTTGCGTTTAGTCTCTTTGTAACTGCAAGATCGAGTAGGTCAGGAATTTTGCTCAGGTCTGTCGGCAAATGTGTCGGTCTTCCTGTGGATAATATATTGAGGTTGTTATTTCTAATGTATTTTTCCAGAGTTCTACCTCGAGGTGTGGTAATTCTTGATCCCCATAGCGTGTGCTGTGCATTGTAGTCTCCCGCTGCGATATACTTGTCACCTAAGTGTTGAAAGTACTCTTCCCACATTTGTGTTGTCATTTTGTATCGCGGTGGTACATATACTGTTGACAACTGGAAGTGGTTGCTGCTAATTTGTACTGTAACGCTGGTTGCTTGGGTATATTCCTTTCTTACTTTGTTGTGTAGGTGATTGTTACGACCGTTCGCGGAGAGACGCGGTCGCGAGGAAAACGCGTCAGCGAGAGGCGTAAATTCTCGCTACGATTCGGTGAATCGACGCCGCGAAGTAGTCGTTCCCCTGTTTCGGTTAAGATAACAGAGGTGGTTAAATGAATATGACACAGTAGAGTAAGTTATATTTCACCGTTTATTCCAACAACTTATAACGAAGGCAGTTACGCTGGTGCGTATGTACTAGATGAATGAGTGACTGATCTACGGGTGTGTATACCCGGTTAAAGGATGTTGACCGTTCGAAGGATGTAAAATCAGTACTGTCTTGGGAGACGATGCTGTGTCGGAGGAAAGCTAAGGATGGGTGTGTCTAGCGCACGGGACCATCGGATTTGTTGGTGACGAGTTTAGTTAAGAGAGTGAGGGAAATAGGCTTCGTTGTTAATTGGTTAAACGAAGGGTCTTAACCGCCCGCGAGAGAAAATGGTTAGTGGGAGGAAAGTTGCATCATACGTGAGAAAAACTAACTTTCCCTTGTCAAGCCGTGGTAGATAATGGTCTTTAGAAATGCTGACGTTTGTTTGGTTTGAAGGACCTCTACTAGGAAATTCCTGAGATTTATGGAAGATACTTGAGACTATTGAGGGTACGCAGTGAGTATCCGAAGACATCTGGTTGCCATCTTGCCCGCGGTGTGTGGCCTGGGCTAGGTAGAGTGTTACGCGACGTAACAGTGATGTCTAATGTCGTGTTTTATTACTACTGCCATCCCTCCGTGTGCTTTCCCTAAGTGATGCTTGGTGTCGTATATGGTGTAGTGCGGTATTTTTATATAGCTTTTTATAATGAAGTGTGTTTCCGATACGGGTAGTATGTAGATATTATTGTAATACAGGAATGTTTTAGTTTCTAGGGCCCTTTGTTGTAGTTCGTTAGAGTTCCAGGCTGCTATTTTATGCATGTCTATTTTTATTTTTTACTTAGCAAGTTTGTGAGTAGTTGTAACATGACTGTTGTTTGTTGTACTTGTTGCCTTAGTATTGCGTTTAGCTCACTTACCATTTTTCTTAATATCTCCGTACCTTTAATGGATTGTTTGAGCATTTCTTTGATTTCTGTATCATCTTCGGTGCTGTTGATTTGATTCTGTTTGTTTGTGGGCATTGCTTGTCTAATGTTTTGGGTTACTTGCGCGTAGCTTCGGTTTCCTTGGGGATCTGTGTTTCTGTTTATAACTTTTAGTTCATTTTGTGCTTTCAATGTTGCTTAATTATCCGTTATACTTTGTTGTGGTTGGTAGTTATTGATTGATCTATTGCGAAGTGGTGGAAACACTTTACGTTGTAATTGTTTCCTGATTTCACATCCTTTATAGCTGGCTGGGTGGTTTCCATTACAGTTGTAACATTTTACTTCATTTATTTTCCCTACGTATGGACAGTGTGTTGTTAAATGATTGTTTGCACATTTAACACATGCCGGGCTTCTGTTACAATAATTTTTAGTATGACCGTATTGTTGACACCGCATGCATTGTGGTATATCATTTTTGTGGCGTGGTGGTTCCACTGTTACTATCGTATTTAGAATTCTTTTGATTTCGTAGGTTTCCTTGTTGTTAGTTCTAGGTTCCAGTTCTATTAAGAATAATGGTAATGGTTGTTTCGTATCGTATCTTGTCATATTGTTTATTGCTCTTGTTTGGTGGCCAATTTTTGCTAATTCGTCACTTAGTTTTTTTTATGTTAGTTTTTGGATGTAATCCTCATAACTATTTCGTAGCTTTCCGGTTTGAGCTGGCACGTGTGATACATAGCGTTTTTTTCTTTTAGTTCTTGTATCACTTTCCTATAATTTTCTGGGGTGTTTGTTTGTATTTTTACTTGTTCTAATTTGGTTTGTTTTCTTGTGTAGTTTTCCTTCCCAACTATATGGTTTTGTAGTGTGTGTTGATTGTGTTGGGTTTTTGGTTGTTAGGTCGTCGTCTATTTCTTCCGTTAGTGAGCTGAAGGAGTTTCTTAATGGTAATTCTTGCAGCCATCGCTGCTTTTCTGTATCTGGATTTCCTGTTATTTTTCGTTTCTTGTTACAACTTGCCACCTTCCAGCCTTCATCCTGTTGGGTTAATTCGTTATTGGTATTGGTCTCTTCATTGTTTGGTATTGTCTCCATATCAACTTCGTTTGTAGCTGAGCATTCCTGTTCTTCGTTTATTGGTTGGCTTGGTTTTGATATGTGTTACGCCACGAGGCTTACCACAGGCTGTATTTTATAACCGTCGCTCGCGGTCCTACAACGTCGCAGACGGATCGTCGCGGCTGCCCGGCAAACAAACATTGTAGTGGCAAGCGCATGGTTCATTAAGCAGGGCGACCTCCAGAAACGTCGACTCGTGGCCGTTATTTTACCTCGCGTAAAAGAATGTGGCGTGATCCGAACGTAGTGGGGGTCGCCTTCCAGAAAAGACGAAAATAATCGAAGGGCGTGCAGTTCCTTCTGACGAGTCAAACGCGACACTTCGACATATCAGACCAATAGCAAACGAATTTATCTAGAGATCAAAGTCGAATCAAATTTCTGTAACATCTTCATCAGATTATTGTAAAATATATTGTTCTATGTTAACCTGTTAATACAGTGTTACATTCATTAAACCACCTCTGTTATCCTAAACGAAACAGGGGAACGACTATTTCGCGGCGTCGATTAACATGATCGTAGCGAGAATTTACCCCTCTCGCTGACGCGTTCTCCTAGCGACCGCGTCTCTCCGCGAACGGTCGTAACACCTATATCATTTATTAATTTACCTACAACAATTAATATTAATTACTTATGAAATTTTTGATCAATACTTGGAATATTTTTAATAATTCAAATTATCTCAGGATTATTTCTATCAATACATTACTGTCCAAATATCAATATTGCATTTAATAGAATTTCAAATATTATAAAAGATATAAACTCAGGATGATTAATTCGATTAATTCATATAAACGGAGCATCATTTTATTTTTTCATTATATATTTACATATTTTATTTAATTTTATTTTATTTGTATTAATTAACTTACAAATACCTTACATCTTAGGTGATCCAGATAATTTTAAAATAGCAAATCCAATAATTACACCAATCCATATTAAACCTGAATGATATTTTTTATTTGCATATTCAATTCTACGAACAATTCCAAATAAACTAGGAGGAGCAATTATACTTTTCATATCAAGTTTTATTTTATATTTAATTCCATTAATTAATTTAAATAATTTAAAAAATAATAAATTTTATTTTATAAATAAAATTTTTTATTGATCATTTATTAATATTTTTATTATACTTACTTGATTAGGAAAACAAATAATTGAATACCCATATACTAATTTAAATATATTATTTACATCATTATATTTTATATATTTAATTTTCTCATTTTTTATAAATAATATTTGAGATACATTGAATACGAATTAGTTTGAACTTATTAACTACGAAAATAGGAATGGGGAAGTATGAAAGAAAGTAGGAAACTAAGAAGTATGTTTTCATGCTGTTGTCACGTAAAATAACAAAATAAAAAAGGAATTTGAGGTAAAAAATAAAAAAAGAAAACTTTATTTTTTTTCTAACATCAATACACTTTACAATCTACTTCCGAACTCTAGGCGTGACTTTCTAAGACCGACTCTTATGATTTTACTTTTGATCGGATCCGATTACTTTCTTTTGTCATCCCTCAACATCCCCACCGTCCACGCATTTGCTAGGCGTCCGCGATCGTTGCCACGTGCTCTTTCTTCTAGAACCTTCGGTGGAAGGACAGTTGCGATGTTGATGGTTCATTAGGCACTTCAGCGATATACATTGTCGCCGAGTGCCGCCACATCTTTATCTCTATCGTCAGTCCGTCGGATTTGAAGTATGCCGGTCGTGACACGGTCATAAAATTTGCTAGGGTATAAAGCCAGGTATAATTCCTTAGGAAATTTTGAAAACATTTGGGGGGGTGCAGACCCTTGGAGGCGGAGCAAAAGACACTTTTGCAATGTCCGTCTGTTGCGATTCTGTCCTGCTTCTGTCGTCCTGTTTCTTAAAAACTCTATAATTTTCACTGCTTTAATACTTTTCTTGAACTATCAATATTATATAGCAGTGCACTATATCCAATTAATAATAATAGCAGGATACTCTGAATTGAAATTAATACGTACAGTACATTGAGTACATAAAAAATAAATATTATTGTTTAATAAAATAATTAAAATTAATAATATTAAATTCACAATAACAAATTCTAAAATAAATTTAATATTAATCAACTTAAAAAAGATTAAATTACTTAATTTAATATTAAATTTCAAAAAAATTTTATAAAAGTATCTATAATTCCCAAAATTATTATTTTAATTTAAACTATTTTTTGTTAAAATAATATTTTTAGTTATATAGTTTTGATAAAAACATTAATTTTGTAAATTAAAAATTTAAAAATATTAATATAACTAATAAAATAATTTTAATATATTAAATTTATTACTATTAATGAAAACTCTTATAATTGTATTCTTCTTTATATTTGTAAATCTAAGAATTAATTTAATTTTAATTTTAAATTATTTTTATTTAAATACTTTTACATCACCTTTCAAACAAATATTATATTTAATTTTATATATTATTTTTATAACAATAAATATCTTAATATATAAACAAATAATTTCATTCAACTTATATATTTTATTAATTATTTTTATTAGAGGAATTTTAATTTTATTCTCTTATTTTATTAGTTTAATTAATAAATTATCAAAAAAAACTAATTATTTAAATTTATTTTTAACAAATCTAATTTTATTATTAACTTTTTTATTCTTAATAAACCATTGTGATATAAATATTAAAATATTAAATTTTAATTATTACAAAAATAATAAAATTTATAATATTAAAAAATTATATTTAAATCCCAACTATTATATTCTTTTAATATTTATGATTTTCTTAATTACTATATTATTTATTATAACAAAAATTTGTTATATTAAAAATAAAAACTTACGAGCAAAAAATGAATAAAATAATTTCATCAATTTATGAAATTCATATATTAAATTGTTACGCCACGAGGCTTACCACAGGCTGTATTTTATAACCGTCGCTCGCGGTCCTACAACGTCGCAGACGGATCGTCGCGGCTGCCCGGCAAACAAACATTGTAGTGGCAAGCGCATGGTTCATTAAGGGGGTCGCCTTCCAGAAAAGACGAAAATAATCGAAGGGCGTGCAGTTCCTTCTGACGAGTCAAGCGTGACACTTCGACAAATCTGACGAGCAAACGAATTTATCTAGAGATCAAAGTCGAGCCAAAATTCTGTAACATCTTCATCATATTATTGTAAAATATATTGTTCTATGTTAACACTGTTAATACAGTGTTACATTCATTAAACCACCTCTGTTATCCTAAACGAAACAGGGGAACGACTATTTCGCGGCGTCGATTAACATAATCGTAGCGGGAACTTACAACTCTCGTTGACGTGCTATCTCGCGGTCACGTCTCTCCGCGAACGGTCGTAACAATATGTTTGTTGTTTTATTTATGTAATATCGTTCGTCTTTGTTAATTATTTTTATCGGTGGGATGTGCTTTTTCATTTTAGTTATGCTTATAGTCTTGTTAGTAGAGGACACGGGTTTCCACCATTTAGCTATGGGCGTTGCCGTTCGTAACTTTCTTTTCCCCACTTGCCGCACTTTTTCTGAATCACTGTTTTACACGTCCGTTTAACTCGGCTGCGCGGAACTCGATTTATAACATTGAGAACATTTATATCGAAAATTCTTTCTCGCATTAAGCTTCTGTATTGATACAAAAGGCACGAATTAAGATATATGACTGTTCACAAGTATTAGAGCACTTGCTGATCTTATAGATTTTATAGAAAATGTGATACATGATTGACCAAGATTATTAAGAAAATGAAGTTTACATCCGTATGAGATTAACGATCCGAAACACACACTTTGTGAAAATGTACTAAAATACCTAATGTCCGTACCGTAAATACAACGAAAAACGTAACGTGTAGATTGCGGATGTTTATGAATGTAAAATTTGCGAAAAGCATATGAGATTTATACACATAAAATATACAAATATTGATATATGCACGAAAAATATGCGTATCTGCGCAAAAAATATGTACAATTTGTGAGTAATATGTTCAATATTGATTTATTAACGTTATGTGAATTGATACAAAAGGATATTTAACAATTTCGTTTTAAACAAAAAATCTATTTATGACGACGCGCCAAAATTCGCATTACGATAAATTACGATAAATTATAAATTACTTTTCCGTATCTGCAGCACTCGAATTGTACAAGTAATGTGTGCGTTTGAGGGCCCGACCTTTTGGTCGACCGCGCCATACCTGCAGTAAAAACGCATACTGGCTTCGCATTTAGATGTTCGCGTTCGACTTGGGAATGGCGCGCATAGATGGTCGGCGCGCGACTTGCCCTCTCCTTGCGGATCATTGGACAAGTTAAACCTACCCTTTCGGGCGGCAGCTCGCTTAGCTGGCGCCACGCGATACCTGCCACCATATAGCTCGGTCCCAGCAGGTTGGCTCTCCAGCCGATTATTCCTGCTCGGCAACCATTTTGTATGCTTACCGCTTGCACCGACGGTCACAGGTTTCCTCTCCAGCTCGCACGCTTCGTGCTTTTTTCTGCGCCCCGGTTCTTCGTTACTCTTGTTTTCTTGGTTCTATCTTGTTTATTGTTCTATCTTCGATCCAGTGTTCTGTTTGTTGTATCCGTTTATTTCTTCGTTGCGATTCTTTGTTTGGTTGTTGTTGTTGTCTCTATAAACTTGAAATATAAATGCAATTTCCTTTTAAATACAGTAACGAGGTTTATTCAATTTCGATAACATTGTATTAGTAAGATATCGAAGCTAGCAACTTTTCGTTGAAGTTTATTTTATATTTCTTAAATTATTCGGGTAAAGATAACTCCACACTGACGGCCTATTGTCCACAGACAGATATCGTAGTAATCGGCGGACAATGTCTGTCAGTGAAACTTAAGGCGCGTACGGGCAGACTACAGGCGTCTGTAGACATTGCCTGCCGACAACACATGCCAAAACATGTATATAAACTGCCTGCAAGCAACGTCGCTTGTCCACTAGAAGTTTGCCGGGTATCACTGCGTATCGATGAGTCGAAGATGCCTTGGAGATGCAACACACGGATCGTTTAAATCTACCTGTAATCCAATCAAGCTAGCCTAAAAAAAAGACAAATTCAACATTAAATTGTATCGGACATTTTGCTACAACGCTCAACTGATAGAAATCATACTCAGGAACAAATATATGTCTTTGCTAACTTTCTAAATATATGTAGACGACGTTTTAAATTGCTAGTAGTTGAAACAAACAATATGATATATTTTTGAGTGATCTATAAGGATTTACAGGCCCACTGGGAAATCTTATTAGTGTTCTCTTGCACTATGTATTAAAGCGCATCAACACCGATAGAAGCACTGTACACGCGATATCGTCGCGTCGTGTCTCCTGAAAATCGCCGATAAGTCGCTCGAAACTTTACTGGAAACATTTCTCCATGTTCTACTGACAATCACATAGCATGTGTCATTGCTGGAATTTGATAAATTTGGTTGAGAACACGAAAGAATTTTCCGTTTACAGTAAAGCAAGGGACTATCGAGTTGGAACAATTCGTGTTTGAAAATAGCGTTCTATGCTAAAATAGCGGTGGAAATTATACTACATGTAAAAGTGAGTCATAAAAACAAATACAATTTTCTTATTTTCTATCTTTTTTACTTTTATCGCAAGTTTGATTTCTATACATATAACTGTTTTCAATTTAAGGAGGAACTTATTTTCTTAAGGGCTTTTCATACAAATTTGAAAAATAACTGTTGTTTTTGATCCCTTATCTCTATCTTTATCCTTCTATTTTTGTGAGACTGTATCGGTTATTTATTCTTAATTTTTACAATCCGAAGTCTAATTTATGTGCCGTATTAATTTTCTGTGAATAATTTAGAGATATGTGAAATCTTGCTATATATATACTGTTTGGTACCTATTAGAAGTGCGTTCGATCTAATGTGGAAAATTCTTAATTTTAATAAAATAGTTTCAAATTGCTAAGGCTGGGGCAAACTAAGAAGTTTCTGGAATATACAGGGTAGTAAGTCGCTTCGCAGATATGTGTACATCGGGACAATATGTTACATATGTAATCCCTTACACAGTTTCATATTATCTTGTAAAATAATCATTCTTCTTTTAATATCAGTTGGTTTTTGTATTTTTATTTCATTTATCTCATAGATTATAATTCCTTTAGGAAATTTTTGCAAAAATTTTCGCGCGTATTCCAAGTTGGCCCGTTGACTAGTTGGCAAAAAGAATTCCGCCGGCAGACGTATGCCAGTGCCGTAAATCATTTCGGCCGCCGTTGCGTTTAGGTCCTCCTTTATCGCGGTTCTTATACGTAATAAGACGATCGGGAGAATTCCGACCCAGTTGCTCGTGTCGTGGCATTTGATCGCCGCCTTTAATTGTCTGTGTAGGCGTTCTACCATCCCGTTAGACGCTGGATGGTAGGCCGTTGTACGCAAATGTTTGACGCCGAGCAACCGGCATAATTCCTCGAATAAACGCGATTCGAATTGACGTCCTTGATCAGTCCTAATTTTCAAGGGTACGCCGAAACGAGATATCCAGTTAGAAAGGAGGGCCGAAGCCACGGTTGACGCTTCCATATCGGCGATAGGTATGGCTTCAGGCCAACGCGAAAAACGATCGATACACGTAAGGCAATAACGGTATCCTTGCGAATATTGCATTGTGATGATATCTACGTGTATATGCTCGAACCGGCCCGCTAGCGTTCCGAACGTTCCGACGGGCGAGGATACGTGTCTGGTGACTTTGTTGCGCTGACACGGTATGCATTGTCGTGTCCACGTTCGGCAATCTTTATTTACCGACGGCCAGACGAAGCGCGTCGCTACCAATTTTCGCGTAGCTCGCATCCCCGGGTGGGAAAGTCCATGTAGCGCTTGGAATACGGTGCGGCGTAACGGTTCCGGTACGTACGGTCGCACGGTCTCGGTTTTAATATCGCAGTATAACTCGACGTTGTGATCGGGAAATCGTACTTTTCTCAGCTGCAACGCGCTCGAGCCAGCGTTGATAATTTTGCGTAGCTCGCTATCCTTTTCTTGCGCTGCAGCTAGCGTATGGTGATCTATTGGTTTTCCGATCGCTTCGATGCGAGATAGAGTATCGGCTACGTTATTTTCTACCCCTTTTATGTGACGGATATCCGTCGTAAACTGTCCGACGTAGTCCAGATGTCGAAACTGTCTCGGCGAACACTTATCGAGGTTCTACAAACATTGTGGCCTTTTTCCTACTTAGTTCGGTAATTTTCAATTTTAAGGTGTTGAACAATTTCGTTTCGTTGTAATTTAAGATTTGTTAACGAGCACTTTTCACAAACTGACCGCTGTTACTTGTCTTTGGATCGTTGTTTTGTGAATACGGTGAATGTAGGAATAAGAAAGAAGAGAAGCAATTGAGATACAACGAGATACCTTACAGATTTTATATCTAGACAAATAAAGTCAAAAGAAATATAATTTAACCAGTGTCTGGATCCATTTGGACTAGTCATCAAATAACGGAAGTTGTTTAACTTAGTGTCATAAGAAGCCAAGGTATCTCTAAACGACGGATTTAGTATCAACATTCATTGTAACTTCAAAGAATTGTGTCGGACTTAGGCATGGTCTTCTGTGCAGTTGACCGAACGTTGCGCATTTCCAGAGTTTAGCTATCGTCCAATATCATTTTGATCGTGAGATTCTCAAAAATCCAATTAAATCGTTTTATAACAATGAAATAAAAAATATGAAAACTTCGTTTTTCTTATTTTGGCAATTTATGAGTAATTGCGTTATCGCTGGAGCAGACAAAGAAAACACCGGAAACTACTTGCAGTGATCAGTTCCGCGAAGTAGTGGGGATAACTCGTATCCGCTTAAAATTTGAAGAGACAAATTTTCGACTCTCTGAGCGACGTTTATTTCTTCAGGACTATCAATTGTCGTTTGAACGTTGTGTTTCGATCGTTCGCGGAGAGACGCGATCGCGAGATAGCACGTCAACGAGAGTTGTAAGTTCCCGTTACGATTAAATAATCGACGCCACGAACTGATCGATTCCCTTATTTCGATTAGGATAATAAGGGTAGTTCAATGAATTCCACAGAATTAACACAAATAAATTAACGTTTATTTTAACAAATTATCAACTAGGAAGACATAAAGAGAACAACAAAAAGAAATGTAACTGCGTTTTGCTTGATAAGTAATGCGCGATATAAGAGATGTGCTGACGGTTCGGCTTCTCGAAAAGTTCGGAACGCCTTTCGATTTTTTTTCGTTTTTTCTGGAAGGCTACCCCCACTACGTTCGGATCACGCCACATTCTTTTACGCGAGGTAAAATAACGGCCACGAGTCGACGTTTCTGGAAGTCGCCCTGCTTAATGAACCACGCGCTTGCCACTACAATGTTTGTTTGCCGGGCAGACGCGACGATCCGTCTGCAACATTATAGTGGCGCGATCGACAGTTAAGAATATGACCTATGGTAAGCCGTATGGCGTAACAATAGGTTTCCCCTATCTTCCCGTAGTTGGGACAAAGACTGTTTGTCTGTTTGAAGGACTTTAGTTTCCTAAGAATTCTGCCGAATATCAATGGTCCGCCTGGCTTGGCGCGCAGGCTCTATTACAATGTTTGGGAACCCATCGTGACATATGGTGCGCCTGTGTGGGCTGATGCAATGAACTATGAGAAGAACAGGAAGATTATAAAAAGGACCCAACGTACTGCCCTGTGCATTACATTTACAGCCTACCGCACTGTATCTCATGCGGTGCTTTGTGTATTGACCGGCAACATACCGATCAACATTAAAGCTAGGATGTTGAAAGAATCATACGAGAGAATGAAGATTTATAAGAGCTTAGCTGTTGAAGGTGAAGTGATCGATAGATACATCATGTTAAAAGAAGAACTGGATGACATAAGGAAGAAAGCCCTAATGGAGTGACAAGCGGAATAGGGCAATTACAAAGAGGACAACTTTACTAGGAAGTTGATAGGTAATGCGTCTATATTCGCCAAGAAAAGGAGAGACATCGATTACTTTACGATGCAAATGTTAATGGGGCATGGTATCTTCAACAGCTACAGAAAGAGGATCGGTAAGGGGGTCGACACTAAGTGTAGGGATTGTGGTGACCCGAACGACGATGCAGAACACGTCCCGTTCGTGTGTCCTAAATGGACCTAATGAACATAACGATCGAACTCGAGAATTTCCTGGGTCTCAGGATAAGTGTGGACAACTTGGTGGACACCGTGGTTACCAAGGACGAATACTGGACAAAGCTCAAAGCGTTCTGCAAATCGATAATAAATTACAGAAGAGAAATGGAAATGGCTATGGGGTCAGCGAACAGGAGGAGCGGTACCAGCATGCAACGTTAAATATTCGGAGACGCGGTTAATGACAACCCTGATGAATGCTGATCGGCTATGCCGGGGTTGTCCGTGTCTAATCAAATAAAGGATCGAGGGGTTTTTAGGGCGTATGGCGATGTCACCTGCCGAGTCCTACATAACCCAGAGACGCGGATCTCTCTGGGTACGCGTAATAGCATTTTTCCCTCTTCACGCAAAAAAACCGGTTCATCTAACAAATTTTTGTTTCATGACGACGGTGTCCTCGAGATAAGGACTCATGGTAACTACAACTGCCGTACATTCTCTACTATTCTCCTCGATAGGAACATGAAGAGATCCGTTCCTTTTTTCAACTACGATCGGATTTGCAAAGTCGGATTAAGACTGATCAATCACTTTGTCTTGCCGCATTTCTATATCTACTTTAAACACCTCCGGGTGTCTATTACAATCTTTTTTCTCTACTTTACGAATAGAAGCATTTCCGTCCTTTATGTTTAATTCGACGGTATTCAGGAAGTATGTGCCAATTATGAACGAGTGTTGCATCAAGGTATGTGAAACTTCATGTATCGTTACAACGTACGACTCATCATCTATCACAATATTCGTCGAAAATTCTTCGAGTGTACAATTTCTTCCGGACCCGATACCAATTTTCACATACTGATTCGCTCTCATTAAAGTTAGTTCGCTACCGGTATCTATTAGCGCGCTCAATTCGAAATTTCCGATCTTAAAATCTTTACCACGCTTCGTCTGCAACGATTGCCACGAGCTAGAAACAACTTTATGGGACTCGCTCAGGTTGTCGCATTTCGATACGATGTGTCCGTACTCTCTACACTTAAAGCACTTGGGTCCTCTCGACCTATTCGGGCACTCTGCACACTCATATTCTTCGTCGCCGCAATTGTAACATCTCGTCTTCTTCATATCTCCAGATTGACTGGGCTTCCTGCTCCTTTCAATTTTGGCTAGCTTCACAATCAATTTTGCTCTGCGATAATTCTGTTCCTCGTACATGATTAATCTCTTCCTCAATTCTTTAATGGATGTAGTAGACTTATTGTTTTCTTCATCTACTATTCCTTCTACAATATGCTCCACTTTCGCCTCCTCTTCCATATCAACATGGCTGGCTATTTCAAGCATGCGGTACAATTTATATTCCAGAGAAAAATGGCGCGCCCGGGCGAATAGATGGCGTTAAACGCAATGATCCCAATTGAACTGAAAAGTCGTTATGTATTAAGGGACTTATATGTAGAGGATGGTTAATCGAGAGATTTATTAGACGAGATTGCCCGTTGTAGAAACCGTCAAGAATATTTTAAAATGATTAAATAAATAAGAACAGATAATGTTCGCAAAGACGCTCGTATTAACGGATTCGCTAAGACAGTGTATAACCGCTCGCTCATAACTCGTTAGTAACTGATCAATACTCGGTAGATAGTCGGTAGAGTCATAGGACGTGGCGGATCGAGAGCGACTCATGTTGTTGTGCCCTGGAACACGGACATCGCCTTGACGCACGAAACATATCGATAGGTAAACTTCGGACAAAACAAAGTCACCGTTATGGGCAATCGTCGATCTAAGATGAATTCAAATTTTCCGACCTCCCCCCTCCCCCAGTATAAATAAACGGACGTGATCGCGAGTTTGTATATACCGAGTACCTACGAATTATCGATCAATATCTACGAGTTATTATCCGAGTCATCCGAGTCATAGTTATCGAGTTTTTCGCAAGCGACCATACCCTAGCTTCGCGAATACATTTGTACGAACGTCTCTCGACGGTATTTATATTTATTCGTATTTATTTTATTTATTCTAAATATATTTGAGGCGTTGCAGCAGCAATTTCTCGTATTCTCTAAATTATTGATCCTCACACGATCCACTACATGATCGATAACTCTTTACGATTGCGTCCGTTTAAACTGGTACAGTATAAACTGGTCGGAGGAGAATCGGAAAATTCAAATTCGTCTTCGTTCGACAGTTGCACGTAGCGGCAACATAGTTTTGTCCGGAGTTTATTTATTGCTACATTATGTATGTCCTAACGATATTGATACTCCGAGGCAAAAAAACAACATAATTTGAATTGTCCTCTAGCTCATGTACCGCTACATGTACTTTCAAGGAGCAAAACTGGCACAGTCCCGCTTGTGACGCGAAACGGAGATTATCGTTTCCCTTCCTTTAACGCATTTTGCCATTGAAAGACACGAATTTCTGTGACTTGTTTTATCTCTGTTATAAAAGTTGATATTTACAATTCTGTAGTTTTTATGCAAACGTAAAAGGTAAGTAAATATTAATAAATATTATAATAATATAATATAGTACTGTATAATAATATTAATAAATGCTTCGCTATTTACTTGTTTTATTTCCATTAAAGTATATTGTATTTTTCATTAGAGTACTTTCACTTTTATTTGGTGTAATAATAAACATATACGTTAATATTCATTGACATTAGTGTAATTGTAAGCTTCGCTGTAAATTTAATAAAATTGATAAGAACGGTATTGTTAACAGTGTATATATTTGTAATTAAACTAGATTTTATTCTCAACGTTACTTCATTATTTTATTATTGTTTCATATAAATATTTTTTTTGAAAAATAATTTACATATGCTTCTAAGTTAAGTGTTTGTATTAATTGTTACATATGTCATAATTTCAATCACAATATTAAATTATGGTATGTATTATTAAAAAGTATAGTTTAATGTATATATTAAATACTTATGTAGTATCGTTGAGCTGTGCTCAGCGCTGTAGAGGTCGCTGTTGGGTACGGTCGCTCTTTTCCTCATTTTTTGTACCGTGGAAGAAAAATCGGACTCCTACGTTCGTAACCTAAGGCGCTAACCACTTCGTCGTCCGACACTAGTTAGTGTCGAGTGGTGCTATTTAACTATCGAGTGCCACCACAGGCCCTTCTTTCCACGATACTACACTTATAAAGAATTTATTTGTAGATTTATCGGTTGTCGGAATATCGGTACTACATCAAAGAATCGGATTAAAGCACTAATTACCAAAGATATATTGAATATACGTTGCTTGGGTGTTAAAAAATCTGTTAACGACCATTTTGGAGATACTTTGCTCAAACACCACAACCTGGCCCTTCAACTTCAACTACGCCGAAAGTTTTGAAGAGCCGAGCAAAAAGAGAGGGTTGAAGGAAAGCTGCAATTAATATTAAAAAACAACAGTCAATGTCACTTGTTGCAAAATTACGAAGGCCATTAATTCGTGACGATGACAGTAATGTAAATGTTTGTATCATATTATGATGAAATTTAATATCTTTAATCTTACCCCGAATCTCATGTTACTGATCAATACTAACCTTTATATATAGTACCTAATAATGCTTGATATCGGTTAATTAATATGTTGAAATCTAATCGCTTAATGTATGTACATTGTGCATATAAATTCTATTATAACGTAATTAAATATATCCTACATTTTTAGAGGAAACGTGAAAACCGATCTAAAAAAAAGGAAAAGTGCTAGAAGTAGCTCAGAAGAAGAAATAACACAAAGCCCTACAAAACATAGTAAATGAGAAAAGTGTTTTAAGCGAAACAATTTCAAGGAAGATCGCGGGTACTTCACAGACACATTTACAGGATCATCTTTCTATAAGAGAAGATGCAATACAGCCAGAAAAGTGTTCAATGACAACAAGAAATAGTAATAGAAAGAGAACTTTTTCACAGAGTGAAAACACGAAGATGCATCAGCTAAAAGAAGAAGATGAGTCATTCCCTGAAGTGAAAAAGTTTCAAGCAAATATTCAGAAACAAGAAATTAAAAAGCGGCAAAACAGATCTATGACATTGTGTTTCGATCGCGGAGAGACGCGATCGCGAGGAAGCACGCCAACGGGAGTCGTAAATTCCCGTCACGATTAGATAATCGACGCCACGAAATGATCGATCCCCTATTTCGATTAGGATAATAGAGGTGGTTAATTGAATATGACACTGATGTAACAAGGTGTGAATGACAGTTTATTCCAACAACTTTGTGAAGAAGACAGTTACGCTGGTGCGTATGTATAAGATAAGTGACTGACTGATCTTCGGGTGTAGACCCGGTCGAAGGATGTTGTATGTTTGAAGGTTGAAGAATCAGTGATGTTCGGTGACGATGCTGTAGCGGAGGAAAGCTAAGGATGCGTGTGTCTAGCGCACGGGACCATCGGATTTGTTGTTAATTGGTTAAACGAAGGTTGGTGGACTAGGAAGGGTCTTAGCTGCTCTCGATAGAAAGTTGTTATTAGGAAGCATCGTACGTGGGAAAACCCAACTTTCCCTTGTCAAGCCGTGGTAGACAATAATCTTTAGAAATGATTCAGAAAACAGATGTTTGTTGGGTCTGAAGGACCTTAGCAAGCAAATTAGTGGGATTTATGACGGGTGCTTAAGGTTATTGAGGGTACGCCGTAAGAATGAGCGGACATCTGGGGCCTGTCTGGCCAGCGGTGTATGGCCGGGTCCAGGTAGAGTGTTGCACGACGCAACATATTGAGTGAAGATGAAATACAACCATCTTCGGAGGAAGAGAGAATGCTCTATTCGATCCATTTGAACAGGCAGGCACGGACACTTCAAAACTTGTTCAACTAGGATAACTAGAACGAAAACACGAGAACAAAACACTAGAACTATTGCATGAACAAAAGCTTTGAAAAATGCAAACATTGCAGAGGAAGCGATTGCATATAAATCCGCTGCGTTAAATGTGCAGGTACACACCCCACTGACCAGTGCACTAAATCACCGGAAACCCCAACGAAGTGCATCCACTGTCAAGGTGACCATTCTGCTAACTACAAAGGCCGCTCAGCCTACAAAACCTTATGTATAAATAAATATCCCAAGCTTAGAGCCAAAGAGACAACCAATCAAATACCCAGTCTTCCGAAATTCACTACTACTTCAATCTCCTATACTACTCCCAAGCAGTACAAGGAAATCAAAATAATCCAAATAACCACAGGGACCATTCTCAAAATAATGTCTCCAATTCATAAAACACAGACAACGTCTCTAGTGTCACAGTGGCCCCGGGAATTCAGCAATAGGATAATCATATCTCACATACCTTAGCCATCGAAACAGTAACTAAGCAGTAACAGGATCCCTATGTGACCGGCATCCAACGATAACCCCTCCACAGGAGCCAACCCCTTGATATAAAAAAACCTCCCAAGTCAGTACTCGACATTCTATTCTGTTCTGTTATAACATTCTGTATCGTTACTTTGTCAGTTTCTAATAAATTTTGTAATAACGATCATAATTGAAATACGAATCTCTCACCTTACGTGCGGAATGTGAAATAATCCCGAATCAACGTGACATTAGACTCGAAAAGTTAATAGAAAAACAATCTGAACAAATAAATAATTTGCAATCACTATTAACACTCACCATGGATAAATTAATACGCCCCGACGCAAAATAAAATCAAGACGCATAGCTCTTTGGAATGCCAAGGGGCTAGCTTAATACAAATTCGAACTAGAACTCTTCCTAAAGCAACAGCAAGTCGACGTAATGCTCGTATCTGAAACCCACTTCACCGACAAAAACTATCTGAAAATAAATGGTTATAACTTCTACCATACCCAACATCCTAGCGGAAAGGTCCACGGCGGCACCGGAATCATTATCAAATCCAGCATTAAGCACTACGAACTTCCATCATTCCAGAAAGACTACCTCCAAGCAACAAACGTAGCAATAGAAGACTACCATGGTACAATCACCACTTCAGCAGTATACTGCCCTCCCAGACACTCCATCGCCAAAGAAGATTTTGATAACTTTCTTGACACTCTGGGCAATAGATTCATAGCTGGAGGAGACTATAATGCCAAACTTACCCAATGGGGCAGAGGTCACAGTAACAGGCAAAAATCTCTTAAACAGCATAATCACCAACAATCTCAACTACTTCACCACATATGAACCCACACACTGACCCACTGACACTAACAAAATACCTGACTTACTTGACTTCTTCATAACTAAAAATATCTCGCCAAAATATGTCCAAATCAACTCCTCGGCTGATCTCTCTTCTGACCATTCGCCCGTGATAGCAACAGTCAGTTCAACAAGTATCGAGAATACACATAATGGCTTTATTCATAACCAACTCACCAACTGGCAGCTCTTTAGAGAAGTCTTTAATGACTCAACTTTAACCCTTATTTCACTAAAAACTAATGAAGATATCGAAGCAGTCACGAAATACTTAAACACGAGCATAATAAACGCTATCCGCTCCTCCACACCTACTAAGACTTCTATCAGCAAACGTGAATATCCCCATTACATATTTAAAAAAATAGCAGAAAAACGTAGACTAAGAGGAGTATGGTAGTCCCATAGAACACCAGATGACAAACGCAAACTAAACAACGCAACTAGAAAGCCAATCACAATCATCAAAAATTATAAAAACGACTGTTTTCATAAATATCTCGCCAATTTGTCCCCCACAGCTGACTCCAACTACTCACTATGGAGGGCTTCCAGGAAACTCACGCGCTTCCCGCAAATAATCCCATCAATCCGCTATCCGCAAGGTGGATGGGCGTGTAGCCCTATAGGTAAAGCCAACCTGTTTGCTAAATACTTGTCTAAAGTATTTAAACCCCATTCCTCCAAAGCTGCCGCAGACATTACTGAACACCTGCACTCTCCCTTCTAAATGTCTCCTCCTATTGAACCCTTCACTTCTGCAGAGATTATAGAATCAACCAGTCGCCTAAACCCCAAGAAAGCAGCGGGGCATGACCTAATAGGCAATAGAGCAATCAATGAACTTCTCATAAAAGGGATTGCACTCGTCACATCGATTTTTAACGCAATTCTTCGCCTTGAATATTTTCCTAAGGCCTGGAAAATTTCACTGATTACTCTCATCCCTAAACTCGGAAAACCAATATATGAAACTCTGCTCCTATCGCCCAATTAGTCTTTTACCTATCCTGTCAAAACTATTCGAGAAAATGCTAACGAATAGACTCCTTCCACTCTTGGGGGATTTGAAAATACTCCCAGATCATCAATTCGGTTTTCGGAAACAGCATTCAACAGTAGAGCAAATCCATCGCATAACACACATTATCAACCAATCCCTTGAAAAGAAAAAATATTGCTCAGCGATATTCCTAAACATTCAACAGGCATTCGACAAAGTATGACACAAAGTACTACTATACAAACTTAAAAAAGTCCTATCACACACCAACTACTCCATCTTAAAGTCCTACCTAACCAATAGGCAACTCATGGTTAAATACTTAGACGTCACTTCCACAACGTTCCCAATGGAATCTAGCACACTCCGAGGTAGTGTCCTCGGACGCCTGCTGTTCTCCATCTACACTGCCGATTTACCAACATCAACAGAGATAACAATAGCAACATTTGCTGACGACACAGCGCTACTAGCTTCCCACGCTGTTACGTCGCATGGAACAGCTGTACTCCAGCCGACGCTACCTGGCAGCCAGCGGCCCTCAATAAACTCAAGGACCCACCATAGACCGTCAACTTTGGCTTCATTGTTTCCACATGTTTGCCAGTCAAACTGTTTGTCTAGAAGTATTTTCAGTTTATTTTCGGGTTTCGGAAAAGTCCTTGAGTTTATTAGGCTCTTAGAAATCACGGAGAAAGCGTGTAGTCACCGAGTGGGAATACCGAACACATGTTTATCGAAAAGGACTGGTTTTCCCCAGGAACGAAGTCACCCCCCGATCCACGTTGGTGGGAGACTACCTCATATCCTTTTTCATTAGCATGACTCATAACCAATCGGCATCGCGGATGGTTACCCTCACTTCCTTGACGAAAAGTGTGAACAACGAATCCGCGTTCTTCGTTCAAAGGGCACACCCACGCCAAGCTTTCCTCCGGAAAAACATAAGAGGGAATAGTCAGTCAAGCAATTCGAGCCTCTCAGGTGGGTCATTACATCAACTCAATACTGTAGAAGCAATTCAGAAAAATATGACAAGGAAGGGATGTGTGTTGAATAATAGATAATAAAACTTCATTTATCTTAAAAACTGTTCTTTTTAATAATATTAGCCCGAAACTTTTTAAATGTAAATGCATACAGAATTTGATTTTATGCTAAAAGTATCTGTACATGCTCAATCCGCCTTGCGATAGCATACGTATCTAACAGGGGATTCGTAATATATTTGACACATATTATCTTTACACGGGAAAATCCATGTCGAAGGAGCAAAAATATCCTGCAAAATTGAGACTGAAAACATATTTTACGGAATATCCCGGAAATTATTACGTTTAGAAAGATAGTTTAAACGTAGCAATTGTCTACAAGCAAGGAATTCAGCTAAACAGTTTTAATCTATAATTTAATTTTATCTGTAAATTTTCTTTAATACTGGAAATTCGCGTCTTTTTGTTAACTTTTATTGCAAAATGTTGTTCGATGCTCTAGAAAATTGAGAAACTTCAAAGAAATGTATAAAATATGGATAAATGGAAATTTTTATTTTTGATATTATAACAAAAATAACTGCATTTGTTATTATTGTACTATACTTGAAATAAATTCAGCCACTTTCAACATAAAAGTAAATTGTTTGTAATATGAAAAATACACAACATCAGACAGATATTAAGAAACACACTATGTAACTTCAATTTATATATCATGTTCATAACATATAACAATATTTCCAAAATATTATATCATAATAGAAATGTAATTATATTCTTTCCAGCCATCTTACTCAAGATCCAGTTTTCGGTTTTTGGTCGTGGACCTTTGCCCTATCGAAGCTAGTAGAATTTGGCGACACAGCCTTCATTGTGTTACGAAAGCGACCGTTGATTTTTCTACATTGGTACCATCACGTAACAGTCCTTCTCTATACCTGGTTCTCTTATGCAGAGGCCACAGGAAATGGCAAGTGGTTTGGCTTGGTAAACTCTTTCGTTCATGCCTGGATGTACTCCTATTATGCTCTGAAAGCAATGCGGTTCAATATACCAAAATGGGTCGCCATGTTTGTTACTACGCTACAGCTATCACAAATGGTTGTGGGTTGCATTTTAACTGCATCAGCTTACTACTATGTACACAGTGCCCAAGTTGAATGTCACGTTACGCCTTTGAACATCAAACTTGCTATGCTGATGTACCTCAGCTATTTCATTTTATTTGCCAGATTCTTCCAGCAGGCTTATTTATCTAACAAACACATAAAAAAAATTGGAAAGAAGGATTAGCCCAATAGATCTGCAAGTTATAACAAGCTGAAGTTTATGTAGAGCAGGTGAAAAATTTTTTAAATCTTTTTTACGGATGCTTTTCAGTGACATATCTTAAGAAAAACTTTATCAAAATCTCATGTGATGGATATGGACGTCAAGAAATAATTTGATGAATATAGTTCTTTCAAGCCTTTGTGAAGGCAAAGTTGTAAAGATTGATTGTGAATGAATGAAAATGGAGAAATAGAATTAAAGTAAATCTCGCACACTAAATCAGAAATAAATTTTTAATATCTTAACGATATTATCGTTAACTATAGTACGAATGAATTAATAAATCTCGTCCTGGAAACACATATATCCCTAATCTGTTTACTTATGAAACGATTTCCAAGAAATTTTTTGGTCTCTTTTATTTGTAATGTTTCCTTCTTCCGATAACGTGACAAAACCTTACTGGAACAAGAACGGAAGCGATATAATATTTGAAAATGTAATGTGTAAATATTCGGGTAATATTAACGTATCTAATATTGAATCATTTAATAGTAAAAAAAATATTAAACACAGATTCGCCGGCAAAACTGATATACTTTTATAATAATGAATTATAGGGTTGACATATTTATTGTCGTACGTATAAAACTATGAAACTATATATATTGAAAGAAGCCATAGAATACATAACAATTTGTATGAATAAAGTACGAGTGATATTAAAAAATGGATCATGCATTAGTTCAAAAACTTTATCGAGCCTTAGAATATTTTCTGCTATTTTTAAGTGTCAATATTAATTATTATCTTGTTTAGTATGTAGGGAACGCCTCTCAAACGTTTTTCTATTTTCATTCGAACTGCCTATGTACGTATATATGTATGTATATTATACCGCCGTTTTCTGGTGGTATTACATATTCTAATGGTGTAAGAAAATACTTATACTCATTGTTTTGTAAAATACACACTACCGGTGAAGAATTGATAACCTTCCCATTGCGTCTATATTATATCATCTACTAGTTTTATTATGAATTTAAGAGTTATTACTACAAAAATTAAAGAAATGATAAAATTTTTGCAAACAGTGCTTTCTTTTTAGTTTGTTACAATATTTTAAAAAGCAGCCTTATGAAACTTCAGAATCGAGGAAAAAATATTCGTCGGTGTGACGGTAAGCTTTAATTAAGGCTTTAATTAAGGACGGATTTCTTCCGGTACCCCCGCGCCATACGCGGCTACGTTTGTTAAAACTCGAATCACATGGGCGATATCCATAGCCGCACTAGTTCCAATATATGTATGCCATGTTTGTGTTGACACATATACCACAGCGTTAATATCATGGACAGCACTGCTTCTATTTTTCAACAAGGAAGTTTCAAGTATTGCATTGCGTCTGATGCACCTGTCACCCGCTCAGAAACAGTAATAAAGTAGACGAAACATCCTGCATGCCACAGCTATCGAAATAATAACAAAACAGCAACTGAATAGCCGCCTCTGATATACATCGGACGATAACCTCTCCAAAGGGACTAAAACCTCCATATAAAAACCCTCCTACATTAGCGCTCAACACATTATTCTGTTAATTATTCTGTAACACTTTGAACCGTCACTCCGTTGGATTTATACAATAAAATTTCCATCATCTTATACGAAGTTCAATTCCTCCACGTTATTCGTGAAACGTACGAATATATTTACTGCGACGCGAGGAGAGGAGATCACCAGCGATCTATTGGTTTCATGATTTCTTCTGTCTTCGACGTGACACACGCATTTGACTGGCTTGGAAGCTGTTTTGCGATCCGACCATTGCAGCCGAATTAGTAACTATTAATTTTTATTAAATACTTTTATTTTAAGATTTAATTTTTACCCAATAAAAATTATTAAAAATTATTTGTTATTAAATATTCTTATGCTAAAAATATATTTTTAGTTAGTAAAAATTAATAGCAATTAGTGAAACCTATACATTTTTTAATAACAATTAATTGTCATTAAATATTCTTATTTTAACAATAATTACGAGTTAAAACAATTAGTTTCACTTAAAATATGTCTTCACAACCCTAACGTAATCACAGAATCATCTGAAGGAAGAAATATGTGTGGATTTCGAAGCTTTGGGAGGTTGTGAATTCATAGGGACAAAATGTTTTTAAATTCAACTCCTGAAATTTGATTTTGACCGCGTCACATAATCTAAAGAACTCTTTATATGTTTTTTCGTTATTTAGCCAAATGGTTCCTTATTAATATGTCGGAGATGAAAGAACACCGGAGCCTTCCCTTTGGAATTTTGGTAAAATCCCGTAACATTGTAATTCAGAATCTACCATAGCTGCAATTAAATAATTGCAGTCACCCAGTCCAATTGTAATTGTTCGAGAGTTGTGATAATGAGCTTGGGCTCGAGGCGACAGTCAGTCGCCGAACGTAGCCGCGGTCACGGGATGAACGCTTTGCCTAGCAAAGGTATGGAGTAATTCTATAGCTGTCCTTAAAAGAAATATTCGTGGCGACACGCGTCAGTAAACATTCCAACGGTTTCTGTCCCGTGGCTCGCCACACGCAGACCCTATTCTTCGAGTAAGATGATTGCCAGATGTCGATGCGTCTCCGCAGTACATGTTCGGCTAGCTCGAGGGCCCGTTATAAATCTCAAGATTTAGTCAACTAAAGTCCTTCAAACAGACAAACAGTCTTTGTCCCAACTACGGGAAAATAGGGGAGACGCGAGATGCGAATGCGATGCGAATTTACGAGTAATAGCCGACATGAGTACAAAAATCAATGAAATAAAAGACGACATGCGTTCACTCAAGACAAAAAAGGAAATCGAGACACCCGTATCACCGCCGATAATTCCCTAGGTGACAATACCGACAGACGGTAGCCCCCAACCAATTAAGTTAAAAGATGCGATCGAATCGGTGCCAGTGTTTGACGGATATCGACCCTCAGTATTTCAATATTTAAGAGCATGCGAGCGTGCACGAAACATGATTCCGCGGCATCAGGAGCCTCAGTTGGTAACATTATTAATGAATAAGCTTCGCGGGCACGCGTTCCTCGCCATAAAGGACAGTTAGCTAAACAGTTTGAACGATTTCGGGAACAAATTAAAGGATATGTTCGGCCGGACTCAGATTTGGACGACGACCTCTCCGGATTATTTCAATAAAAATAAACGAAACTCCAAGTACTCCCACCGCTAGAATAATTTCCCCAGATTTAAAAACTAAGACAAATTTACTATTAGACCCCGGATCAGAAATCAATGTCATCAAGAAACCTGCCTTATCCGAATCAGCAATCATGCTGCAGCAATCATGCAATCGTAATGCAGGTTGCGGGAAATCCAGTTATTTTTCACGTGGGGAGCACGAGGCGGCTACGGGTTCTCAGGGCGTAGGACCACGCCTTGGTCCCATCGGGAAACCACGATGAATCTAATGTTCTCCTATAGCCGGGTGGTGACTGGTCGGGGTCTTCGGCCCCCGCCAGTTTGCCGATCCGGTGCGAAAAACCTCGGAGAAGTTGGTGGGCCCGTATCTGCCAAGACCACTCACCTCACCTTCTTGTGGGGCTCCCCGTCACCCTGCGCCGGCCTTTGCTGGGGCAGGGTGCGAAAGAGTGAGTGGCACCAGGATGGAAACCCTTGTTGACGACTTCGGCGACTTCAGAATCACAATGCACAGAAAAACGGACCAAAAAATCGTTTACAGTGCAGGGGAGGGATACCACAGTACCGGCGCAGCCGCGGGTTGTAAAACGGGCCCCGAGTCGTCATCGAGCAACCGTGACCGTCCGGGGGTGGGCCGCCAGGCCCCCGAACACGCTCATGCGTCTGGCGAAGGGGACACACGAACTGGGGGGTCTGGGAGAGGGTTGGAGGAACTCGACGTTATGACCGTCGGCCCGGGACCCTCACGGGATGGGATGCGGCGACGCCGCAATCGCGGCGGGGCGGTGAGATCCGACGACGAAATGTCGTCATGCTCTTCCTATTCGACCGCTGCCGGGACGGTCATCGTGGAGGTTTTAGTCGGTTGGAGTCCGGCATTACCACGCCGCTTTTCCCCAGAAGCGACCTGGTGTCCGTGCGGATTTCCTCCACGTTAATAATAATAATTATAAAAAAAAAGTTATTTTTCACGTAGTTGACTCATTGCTGATCGATCAAGATGGAATCTTAGGATCTGAATTTTTCGCAGGATGCAAGGCTCGTTTGGATTACGAGCGAAAACATATAAGTGGGGAAATATTTATATCCCCTTCGATACAAGAGAAAAGATAATCGTGCGGAAACGAAGTTCGGTACCATTACAAATGTTCGATTAACATTACAAATCTGGAGATAAAAGAGGGATTTATTCCCAAAATCGAGCCAATCAAGGGAGTCTATTTTGGTAATGTAGGTGCGAAGAACCATAAGGGACAAGGATATACAAGAATAATAAATACCACATCGAAAGATTACGAATTTATCACACCTACAATAGTAATTAAAGAATTTGAGAACCTCGCCTCGCCGCCTGAAGTTCCGTCTTCTTGATTATCTCACCTTTTTTTGGACACACGGAGTCTGCTTAAGTTTCGTCTTCTTGATTATCTTGTTTACGCTATTTTTAATTTTCCACATCCTTGAGACACGTAGATGCTGCTGAAGTTTCGTCTTCTTAATTTCTCATGTTTCGTTTGGTGTTAGTGACATACGAGGTGCGTGATAAAATGTAGATATTGTAGTAGCTCGTATTTTGCTGATGTTTCGTCTGCGATGCTTCCCAGGCCTTCCCTACTGATGCCAGTGGAACGTGCCAGGCGCGTGGCAGCTTTGTCCTTGCTGAGGTTGCATTTGTGATGTATTTGGTAATTTCCTTGCTCATGTCAATGAAACGTACAAGGCGTGTGGCAACTTAGTGTTTGTTGAGTCTTTGCACGTGTAACACGCCCTATTTCCTATGTTCCCCAAGAATTATTAAAATTCCAATGGCAAGTTTTTAATACGTCATTCCATAGGAGGTGGCGCCAAGTGGTAGTTTGTAATAATTGTTAATTTGCTTGGCGAGTTTGTTCTGCTTGGCGAGTTTGATTTGCTTGGCGAGTTTTTAGGTTAGTTTTTCCTTTTAGGTAATAATATGCATTAATTCATAGTAATAAGTGATTATGATAGTGTTTGATTATTCGATATTTTGTATGATTGGTAGTGTCGATTTTGTTTATTGCATTTTCATGTTTTCCCTTATGAATACAGGTTATGTTGGATCATGGATACTGATATGTCTGAAGCTGTAGAAGTATGTATTATTTTAATTTGTTTTGACTTCATCCTGTTTCGTATTGTTGTTCGTTTTCTTAAACTTGTGTGTTTTATTTTAGTGTGAGAAGAAGAAAAAAAGTCGTAGGCCGTTCAAACCTCCTCCGAAACGTTCTAGGAAACGTGGTAGTCGTGGCGGCGCAAAAGCTCGTGGGCAGAGGTTAAGGAGGCTGGAGGGATCGTCTTCCACAGAGGGTAGCAATAGTGTGGCTCCTTTTGGTTATTGATCTAACCTTCTCCGATGAGGACACCCTTCAGTTGCCGCCAAGTTCTCCTTCGATCGAAGTGGTTGATACAGATGCCTGTGCCAAGGTTCGTTTTTGGGAGAAGATCCCTGATCAAGTGTTGGAGGCTTACCTACGCCACCATTCCTCAGGTCAGGGGGGTACTTGTCCGGACGTACTCTCATGGTATTTAAATAGGTTTCGTGAGATGTATCCGGATGCTCCGTGTGTGGATTTTGACTTTACTTGGTAACAGTGCCTTATTTGTTCATGTGTGTATATATGACTAAATGTGTTCCCAGCGGGTGTTATTTTATTGGTGTGATTTTGTCTATATTCTTATATTTTATTTAATAAGATATGTTTTGTTTTTTGCGTTGAAAACACCGTAATCACTGGTTGATACAGCGAACAATTGTGAACGAAATAGATCGAAAGTTGATAGAGTTGTTTTATTTCAGACAATTCATTAAATCTTGAGCAAGAACGATTATTTCAATTTTGAAACTATACTCTCTGTGAACAATCTGGATGACATAGTGATTTATTCAAGATCTCCTCACGAACACGAAATTAAATTTAACGAGTTAATGGAAATACTAAAGGAAGCCAAATTGCGATTGCAACCCGATACATGCGAATTCCTACGACACGAAGTTATTTGGGACACACAATCAGTGAAGATGGTGTAAAACCCGATCCACAGAAGATCGAAGCCGTATCGAAATTTCCACGACCAAAGAAAGCAAAAAATATCAAACAGTTTTTGCGACTAGCGGGATACTACCGAAGATTTATACCTAATTTTTCCAAAATTGCAAAACCATTAACACAACTATTGAACAAAGACATCCCCTTTAAATGGTCGGAGAATCAAGAAAATGCATTCAACAATTTAAAAACAGCGCTAATGACAAAACCTATTCTACAATGTCCGAATCTTTCCAAACCCTTTAACTTTACGACAGACGCTTCAGGTTATGCAATAAGCGGTGTAAATAGGATAATCAAGAAGACGAAACTTCAGCAGAAGATAAGCAGCACCCGCGTTTCCTCAGGTAAAAGGGAATATGAGAAATTAAGACACAGCGTAAACAAGACAACCAAAAAAAACGAAACCTCAGCTTAAGCTAGCAATTACGATATTCACATTTTGTCACAAGTTAGTTACCATTTGGTCAATTGAAGCGTTTACACCTCCACTCTGTCAGTCTGTCTCAATTGAAATCTATAAGTATTAACTACAGTTTGTCTTAATCGGAATCAAGTTAGTAGAAATTTATAAGTATTAACAAGAGCTACCATCTATCGATAGAAGTGTTTACACCGTCACTCTGCCAGTTATCTCTCGAATAATTGTTTCAAACGAAATTTATAAGTGTTAACTACGAAGGTTGCCCAAGCGAAATAAGTGCCAAAGTTCGATTAACCGCCGAATTGTATAATAGAACACGATTGACTCCGCATACATTTAAGGTGAGAATTTTAAAGTTTGTATATTCTCTTCTCTGATAACTTCGCAGTTGTACGATATTTGAAATCGGAATAAAAGTATCCGTTGGCAGTTACAATCAACGAACAAGAATATCAAGCACACGATTAACGCGGATTTTGCCCAAGACATTTTGGATTCACAACGACCGTTCTCTGCATTAACTAGTGATCTGACGCAGCCGAAACGTTGTGCTAATTACGGTGTTTTCAATCATAGAAAACACCTATGGTCTCCGTGTTTCTCTTCCCATTATTAGCACATATTGGGCGAGAGGGACGAAGATCTGCTTCGCGCGGCCTCCTCGGGGGCGATGGCCTCCCCTAGCGACAAATTAATCGGTTAGGGAAATTTGCATTGTTGGCTCGATCAAGAGGATCGGAGTGCAAGGAGTGCACTGTTAGTAATTCATGAGAGACCCCGGGAACACTTCTGTCAAATGTCAGGATGACCACCGTGGAGTTTTAGTCGGTAAGAGACCGACGCTGCTCTGCTGCTGCCGCAGAGGTAGAGTGTCCACGAGTATTTCTCCACGTACAAAAAAAAAAAAGAAGAAAACAAGCGGAGTGCACTGAGTGCGTCTTCGTCCCACGACATCCCGACATAAAAATCATGCCGAATTCTCCAGAATGTGTTTTAGGCAGTGCAAATTTATTCATTGGAAATGACTCTTTTAATGAGTATCTGGTGAGAGAACCGAATAGGTATCATTATTAAGTTATAGATAAATACAAAATTACATCAAAAACAAAGAAATGAACAGAAATAAAGAAATTTTTAGGCCTAGCAGTTCTAACGAGACAAGTAAAAATGAATGCTCTCTACGACTATTGGTCAACTGATCCATGTATGGAAACTCCATTCTTCTCGCAAGAAATAAGCAGAAACAGATTTTTACAAATAACGCAGAGTTGGAATTTTTGCAACAATTCGACGACGAAATGTCATCGTGTTCTTCCTCTTCGACCGTTGTGAACGCGCTCGGCAAGCGATCATACCGGAAGATTACTGGGTCCAGGTTGGCCACATGGAGGGCGAAAGCGTCCAGCGCTGAACTCCAACGGCGCACGTGGTCACTGTCACGACCGGCATACTTCAAATCCGACGGACTGACGATAGAGATAAAGATGTGGCGGCACTCGGCGACAATGTATATCGCTGAAGTGCCTAATGAACCATCAACATCCCAACGGTCCTTCCACCGAAGGTTCTAGAAGAAAGAGCACGTGGCAACGATCGCGGACGCCTAACAAATGCATGGACGGTGAGGATGCTGAGGGATGACAAAAGAAAGTAATCGGATCCGATCGAAAGTAAAATCATAAGAGTCAGTCTTAGAAAGTCACGCCTAGAGTTCGGAGGTAGATTGTAAAGTGTATTGATGTTAGAAAAAAAAAATAATGTTTTCTTTTTTTATTTTTCACCTCAAATTCCTTTTTTATTTTGATATTTTACGTGACATCACCACCACCTCCGCCGTCGCCTCAACAATGGCCGATCTCTGCCGTCTCTGCATCCGCGACGGTGCCGTTGGCGGCGACGACGCGCGGAAAGAGGATATAAAGATGGAATCGGATGAAAGAGAAGGGACCGAGAAGGACAGCTAACCGATTCACGGACATGAACACGCGGACAGCGCATATCTGCGGAGGAGGGTGCCCTTTCTGGAGAGTGAGGTCAGTCGTCTCCAGAAGACGGTGGAACGGCTGACCAAGGAATGTGTACTAAGAGGGCAGTAACAGAAGGAAGTGTAGCGACACTCGACAGCAAACTTTCCAACGGTTTCTGTCCCATGGCTCGTTACACAAAGACCCTATCCTTCGGACAAGATGATTGTCAGATGCCTATACATTATTACAGAATATTTTCAGTTAACCTAAGGACCTGCTACAAATCTTAGGATTAATTTAGCTAAGGTCCTCCAAAGGGACAAATGGTCTTTGTCTTAACAGCCCCTATACCTACCGCCAACTACAGGAAGATACGGGAAATCTGCTTTTCTCACGTACGACGCTTCCTACTAGCATCTTTCTCTCAAGGATGGTTAGTATCCTTTTCCAACCACCAACTGAAAATTTAGCCAATTAACGACGACGTCCACTTCCCTCACTTTCCGAACCAACGCTTTCCTAAACGAATCCGATGATCTCGTATCCTTAGACACACCCCATCATAGTTTTTCCTATCCAGCATCATCGTGACGGAAAGTCAGTCGCGAGACGCCTGTCCGAATTGATAGTTGATAGTTGGCAGCAATCACTGATCCGAGTTGCTCGACATCTCAGGCAATCATCGTCCGAACTCGTAGCGCATATCGAATCGTATCTACCCGAATCTACCCGAGTTCGAACTTGTAATCGCGAACCGCGAACCGCGAACCGCGAACCGCGAACCGCGAACCACGAACCGAAATTAATAACCGCGAGTTTTACGTCAAGTATACTCACCGAATATATTTTGTTAATAAATATTTATTGTTAAACATATTCGAGTGTTCCTTCAATACCTATCACGCCCATTACCTCAGAAGTAACAACGGTGAAGGGCAAGCGGTGGGGATCACCACTACGAGGGGACGAAAGGAGATGCTCCCGGGGCCCCAACGGGAACGATTATGGGCCATAGAATAAGAATATATATAAAAAATTTCCTGCAAAAAGTGATAATTTCGTGGATAGAAGATTGTGGATCAAAGGAAAACGACGAAGAAATATCTAGTACAGCAAACACTTATGAGACATATGACAAGCAGATCATCCAGACTAGATCACCCACAAAGACTATCAAATTTCGGAAAACATAAACTTATAAACATAGTGTCTAGTCGTCGGAGTAAAAAAGCCCCAAAACCCCAATGTAGAATTTGCACAATTAAAAAAGAAAAGAAGTAGAATATGTTTTGTCTGTAAATTTTGCAATGTT
Organism: Bombus vancouverensis nearcticus; assembly: GCF_051014615.1. Classification (NCBI taxonomy): domain Eukaryota; kingdom Metazoa; phylum Arthropoda; class Insecta; order Hymenoptera; family Apidae; genus Bombus; species Bombus vancouverensis. The sequence goes on along the minus strand of NW_027468915.1, from coordinate 84,118 downwards.
TCATTACACAGAAGCGATTGTTTTGGACGATATCACACTTTTAAAAAAATATTAAATTATTATTTGCTTGAAGAAAATCATTGTATGGATTATGGAATATTATATAAATATTAATCTAAAAACGATTCTAATAGATCAAATAAATATCAATATAAATATTATAAGTAATTTCGCCAAATTTGAGTTAACATTTCTATAGGTATGAGAAAAAGCGCGTATATTCCCGCGCGATATCCTAGAGTCTAAACAGAGCTAGAGTCTAAACTGGCTTCAACGATGTATCTGCGACCGAGTGAGAGGTAGACAGTACATAGGATTTTCAACCGCTACTGGTCGGTAAAATGATACGATAGTACGAAACAAGTGTATAAGGTGAAACCGTGAATGTGCGTGCGTACGTACGTGGATAACGATAAGGCGAAGCGAATAATATGCATAGTGAATCTTTTCTGTCTTTTGTGAAGAAAGGTTTTATTTTTCATTCTTTTGGTCTCTTCCCTCTCGTTTCTTTTTTCTTTTCTTCTCTCCAGCGTCACATGAAGCGCACAAATGTCCAAATCTTTCCACGGTTCTTTCTTGGTTCGCTATATTTTGCGAATGAAATTGTACTTCAAATCCACTATATCCAAACGTCTTCCCCTATCCTTTCCTATTTCTCTACCTATATGTCGGAGATGAAAGGAAAGCCGAAGCCTTTCCTTGGAAATTTTCGGAACATCCTCTAGTACTTTAGCCTAGATTTTATTATAGCTGTAATTGTTTAAAATTAGTGATAGCGAGATTGGCTTCGAGGTGACAATTGGTCGCCGAACGTAGCCACGGTCACGAGATAAACGTTTTGCCTAACGGAGGTCTGACGAGTGGTTGTATGGGTTTTCCGAGAAGTGTGATTGTGGCGGCATGCGGCCTCGAGAGCGGGCCTAGCCACGTGTGAGGTTACCTCGGAGGTGCCGATACAATGGGACATACATTGGCTAGTCCACGCGAAGAGTTGTCACGCGCCCAAAATTCCCATCTTAACCCGACATATATTTTAAATAACCCAGAGCGGTCGGAGCCTATATCGAATCGATAAAGTTTGGACCCACGTAAAAATAAGTATAAAGCTCAGGAGTTTGTCGTTTGGGTATTCAATTGTGTGTTCACTATCGTTACTACTCGCACTCCGCGCTCGTACTACAAATCGACAAATTTTTACAATTTGTTAATTTATCAACCACGGTTGATCATTTTACAATCCACAGGAAAATGATAACATGCTCGATATTCTAGTTCGTGTTTGAAGATACATAAAAAATATATATTTATGCACTTCCTATACTACATATCTCATTGAGCATGCGAAAACTCGCTAGTAGAACGCTAGTAGTAGGTTATGAAAATACATCTAATTCATAAATATATTGTGAAAATTATGTAAAGAAATATAAATAGAAGATAAATTTGAGATAACAAAATGATAGCACGCGCCATACAAAATATATTTTAGAAAAAATAAATGATTTCTTAAACTTTTTTACTTATATTTATTTACCTATATTTTTACTTCCCTTGTAAAATATCTATTATATTTCGATGTACTCAGTTTTTTAATATTTTCATGTTAAATTATATTATTCTTTCAGAGTTATATAATTTTGCTCTTTCACTATTTGAAACTATTTCCTTCCACGAAACGATTTCCTTCGACGAAAACCATGCCATACTTTGAAATACAACTTTTCAAAACATTTAATACAAAAAAAAGGCAGGTCATGATCCATACTGATATATACATATTTTCTCATTTGGAGTTAACATCGCAAAAAGTTCCTTCTTGCTTAAATTTCATTTACGATAAGTATCTTCTGTTTGTTCCTCAGTCATAATCACGGAAATAAATGGTCGAAGAGGTAGTGTGCATCGAAATATAAATATAATATGCTCAAATATACTAGAACTGCTAAAATATTCAACAAGGGCGGTGGTATAGGCAATCGTCATCGAGAACAAATGACTAGCAATCGTGTTATCGTAAGTAGCTTGTTTTTTCTTGTTCTTTATTTTGAGATTCAGCTTCCATTCCTTACATTCATCAACTCTTTGTATTCTCCTTATTTCCCCTTCCCTTTTCACCCTTTTCCACTTGCGGCTCATTTCTTCACCCGGAACAGAGTATGTAGCTGATTTTCATCGAACAAACCTGTTCGAACGTCTCACACCACTTTACGGATACTTGCATATAACTATAATACGCATCTTCATTCGTCTCTTATTCATTGAATGGATTTGAGAGACAGCGATTCTGGCGTGCTTTCCTCTAAGCATTATCGTGTTAGGAATGTTCCTACTAGAGTATATATGTTTCGTAACGGTGATAAATAGACCGAGTTCGATGGACTTTCAAATGGACGGAGCAAATTTCTGATGCCCAGATTTACTACTATAAATAAATCAATGCATCATTTGATTAAGCAGTTTCAGAAAACAGTCTGAATTTAATTTGGTAGGACCGTCATTTTAAAGATATCTTCAGGATACGCGGGACAGCGTACTCTATATATTTAGTATAGTTTAAAATGATATCTTATAGGATTCTCAAATCCGAGTCGAAATTGAATTCATGAGCAGTTGCAGTTTTCATACAGACATGTATGTATGTTTTCACTTAAAGCCTTTTTGACAGCATTTCACAGATGAGGCACCAAAGTTTTCTCTGCACGTTGTCTATTGACAGTCTTGAGCGCAGTGAGATCATATTTGAAGCTCTCGAAAAATTAGTGAATAAAATTATTGCTAAACAGATCGAGAGAAAAGGAGCGTTAGATGCTCCTCTTATTAAATTATCAGAGAATTAAAAGTTATTTCCTTTTCATTTTTACTATTTATATCATTTCTAAAATAATACTAACATTGACAATAAAATTCGATTGGGTTAGACATCTTCGCTTTAGTGATAAATAGTTGTTACGCAATACATTTGTTCAGTTGAGATGTACTGTTGAATACAAATACAATATACAAATTGTATTATAATTTATAGCGTAACTATGGATAGATTTCAATGGTAAGAAGATTATTTTAAACTCGTACAAGCATATGCCTCTGCTCAAAGTGATGAATCTTTATGCTCTTGTTCAGCAACTGGCCTAATAACATTTATGTGACAAAAAAACATATACATCTAGAAAAATTGTATAATACACAACTCACTTCTCGATAAATGTGCGAACATGTGTAAGATGTTCGAATTTCGAATATTTTTCAGATATTCATCCACTTATGTAAAGAACGATTTTCCGCATGAGTCATCTGATTATTTCATTTTTTCTCCGAATGTCCGTACGTTATGTGTGTATTCTGTACATCCTCTGTGAACGCTTTCAGTCCTTCCGGCTTCAGTCCTTCGTCGTTTCCACGATTAGGATTATAACCACATTTCTCGGTGGTTTTACCGCCATTTGTCCGCTTTATTGCTGGCCATCTTCACTTTTTCCGCGTACGAGAGCTGTTTTGGCTCGGCCTTCGTTGTTTTCTTAACGGCCGTTTTAAGCCGCTTGCTGGCTTCCAGCGACTTACTCACAGCGCTTAATATCGCAGTTTCCTTATTCTTAGCTTTTAGCTTGTTCTAGCCTTCCGGCTAGATGACAGTTGTGGAGCAGGAGATTCTCCACAAATCCTCTCATGTCCTTAAAGTAACGCATTATCGTTGCGGTTTGCCCTTGTTAACTTTGTTGCTCGGGTCGTGGCAGAATGGTAGGACCCTCTTTTCCATATCGCTAGCTCGTTCCCTTATGTCGGGTATTGGCCGCGATTCTTCTTTAGTATCCTCCTTCTCTTCATCAGACCGCTTCTTGATTTCTGGGCTGTTTTGCTTTATCGGTGTAGCGCTTATATTAGTATCTTTAGGGGTTGACCACTCTGCCCCTTTTTCAGGCTTTTGCGTTTTCAAGGGTTGCAAAACCATGCTTGCATTCGTGGCGGGTGGCGGGTGGCGGGTGGCGGGTGGCGTCTGCCCACGTGAAGACATCTGGATTACATTCGTGGCGTACTGTTTGTACACACGGACAGTGTACGAAGCGACGCGAACACAACCTATCTGCATGCCGTCATCTTGGGTCAACGCATGCTGTCAGGAGATCTTTAAAATGTGTCCAAGGATGTTGGCCGATGTAATTGTTAACAATGACTTGGCTTACTTAGAACCAGGCAGGCAACCGCCAGAGGCAAGGGAGGTGAAGAGGCTCTACAAGCATTTCTGGGGTAGAGCTGCACCTCCAAATCCTATAATCCTAGGAAGTAGAGCCTCGGAGTTGTCATTATGTGAATACTTTCTTGTTTCACATGATCTAATAAACCAACACTTCTTTCAACTTTTTTTAAGAAACTGTTTTGAATCGTGCAACATTTTCGATCGATTGCGATATCTCTGGTAATTGCATAGTTTTATTTGTGAATATTACACAAGCAAATATTTCGTTTTTTCGTTCAGATAAACTGCAACGTGATATTATTTTATATCACTGTTGCTTGATCATATTGCACAATTTTTATGCCAAGAGAAACATGCTAAAATTCTACATGTAATTTCTTTAGAGATAGTTGTACATTCAAATCATACAAATATATTCGTCTATAAAGTGATGAAAATTTCCATAATTAGGAGGTTGGCGTATGCTGCGTTTTATATCGCGCAGGAATAATTAACTCCATTTCTTCCAATGACGTTATTACAGAAATTCATACTAACCACATGATCATCTGATTTAAGTGCACGAACGAAAGAATCCATCCGTTATTATTTTTTTCCTTCCATATATCTATAAGTGTCATTTCTCCACTACCCAACATGTTCATATTCTAAACATGTTCTATTCTTCTTTCCGTTTCCGTCCCAAAGTTCGCAACGCAAGTATATCATTTCTAATCTTTCCACTTTTCTTCTCCTTTCCTTTTATCTGAATAATGGTTTAGTATTGCATGATTCTTAGGAACATCTAACGCATTCGAGTCGAATTATTTTCCATCACTAAATACATCCTTTCTTCGATACTTCCTACACTGCATACGTACTTTCGTAATTTCTATAGCTTTTCTCTACGGCGAGAGGCGAGAAATATCCAGCGTTTCAGTGTTGGATGTTTCAAATGTTTACATCGTTGCAAAAGCGTTGATCGTTTAATAAGACCTACTATTTTGGCATATCCTTTGGCATTCGTTGATACCGGCGATTGCTCTCTGCTCACCCTTGTGTTATATTTCACAGACCTTTCTAAGGATTATGTTACCATGTTTCAATATCCATTAATGAATTTTGTAATTTTTAAGACGTTACAGTTATTTGTAATGTATATATAGTCTTACTTTGATTGACTAACTGATTTACTTGCATAATTTAATGAGAAGTAAAACAATAAAATATTGCGTATAAGCTATCATTTTGCTTTCAAAACACCTTAATAGTAATCAATAAAAAATATAACAAGATTCTATTTAGATTTCCTTCTATAACTTTCATATCTTTTCTGCATGTATATAATTTATAAAATATAACATTTAAAAAATATAAACTGGTAAAACATATAATATTCTCATGGGAGAATGTTCTCATTTCTCCTTGTACCGTACATCAATTAATGTCAAATTATACTACAATCAATAAAAATATAGCAGCAGAAATGGAAAATGTAAATAACCCATGGGAGAAAGCAAGGTATCTCTTGTGAAGACACCACAACTCCCATGATCTATTGTCGCAATCATAATTAACTAGAAGTGGTTAGAATGAAATAATTACGTAACTGTAACGCTGACCGTATGTTATGCCAACAATGGGAGCCGAGGCAGTAAAACTCGATAGCGACACATATACCCGTACGGCAACACGTGCTTGCGTGGCGATTACGAAAAACCGACGGCCAGTAGATGAAAGAAGGCCACATGCAGTCGAATGAAATCAAATATTAAAAACAGGGCCTAGGCTAATTAAGATTCTCTTAAGATGTTCACTACCGGCATCACACTATTATGATGCGTCGATTTTCATTCAGAGGTAAGAATCATAGATATGAGAAGACAGTCTCACGTACGATTTCAGGAAACCCAAACTGCAACATCCCGATTCCCACGGAAGCGTACCCCCAGTGGACCACCACCCCGTGGGGGATGGCATTATAAATAATGCGTAGCAACATAGAGCAGCGCTCATTATTATTTTAATCATTCTTTGTGCTCATTATAATTTACGTACCATATTGTGCTCATTATTTTTGTATTCATTCTTAGTGATCATTGTTATTACGGTTCATTATTATTTTGTTCACTCTTTGTGTTCATTGTTACTACGTTCGTTATTGCGCTCATCATTGTGTTTAAAAATTTTGTATAGTATTTTGCGTTTCGGGGTCTTTAGTTTTTCGGTCAAGAAAAGAGAGCCGCGACTAAGTAAAAAGAAAATTTTATCTTTGAAGTCCTCATTTCATCGCTTAGACAGAAACGGGCATTGTAATTGCGGTATTAATCCAGTTAGTAAATTGTTCAGTCTGTATCGAAATAGATAAATAAAGTAAAAGTTGATAGTAAACTATATTCGAGTTCAAGTAATAAACCCAACAAAAACATCGACGACCACCGGAGCAGCTGAGGTAATGGCGCCAGACAGCACCTACTCCTCAAGGTAAGAAAATTAATTTTGAAAATTTCCTTCTTCTCTGATAATTTCGTTGCCCTCGAGAATCGAATTAGAACTTCCTATCATCGATCTCGTTTTATTTTCGTGAACGGTTTTGAGGATAGAATCATTGTTTAAACTTTAAACAAAGGGGTTGTCCGCTGTGTCGGCTTGTGCGAACGGTGTTTTCAGCTACTCAAACACCCACTGATCTTCGCATTCCTCCTCCCATTGTTGGCAAAACATTGCCCGTCTTTGGGCAAGGCTTGCGAAACCACACGAACCCCACACAGAGAGGATCGTTGGAATCATCCTCGATTATTAAACTCGAAGGGCAAGAAAATTGTGGCAATAGAAACCATCGTAGTAAATGAACTGAGCTTTGGTTCTAACGACAAACTACTATAGCGAAATTAAAAGAGAAGAAGAAGGCAAACATAGGAATAAATATATATCAAACAACGAATATTCACATTCTTATCCAATCCATCAACGCGAAAATTCTTGTTCTACCTCGTCTAACTAACTAATATACACATATACATATATATATATATATATATATATATCAACTATACTAACATCGATACTAAGTGCACACAAAATTCTCTAAAGCATATGACGACAAAATGGACAATTACATAAACTCGCTTGCCAAAAATAGTAATCCTTACTTGGGCTTTCGGTTCGGTTCGGGCCGAGGGTAACACACGGACGGAGATCTCTGGGGAAAAAGTGAAGTGTGAAGGGAAAAAGGAACAGGAAGCATAAAGAGGCATGAAGAAGGGAAAATAAAGAGTGAGCATACAAGGAGAAGGCAAAAGAAAAGCGAAAAAGGAGACAAGAACGGGAGAAAGCTACAAATAAAAAAAACTAGAAAAGAAGAGGTTAGGAGGCTAGAAGCGCGGCAAAACAAAGTAAGGTAGGGAAACGGCAGATGGCGACAAACAGGGGAAGACCAAGGAGTACTGGTAAAGCAGTCTTCAAAAATACACTGGACAAATACAGTTCGACAGAAAAAGAGACACCAGCCAGAGAGAAAGTAATGGAGGCAGTGGTGGAAAAAACAGAGAAAATGGAAAGAGGATTCGAGGCAATGATCGAGGAAATAAAATATATATATTGGAAAAGCAAGTGGAGGAGCTGAAGAGAGAAATGAAAGAGGAAAGGGAAAGAGAGACAGACAGAGAGAAAGGAGAGTGGGAATGGGAAAAGAAAGAATTATTGGGTAGAATCAGAAGAATTGGAGAGGATCAGGACAGGACAGAGAGAGAGAGAGGAAAGAAGAAGAAACATAGTAATCAAGGGAGTGGACTGGAACGAAGGAAGCAATGAAGAGACAGTAAAGGAGTTCATAAACGAAAAAATGAGGATAGGGGCAGAAGTAGAAAAAGCACATATGATAAAGGTGGGGTGGGGGGGGGGCAAGAACACAATAATAGTGGCAACGATGAAATCAATGGAGGAAAAAATAAGGATAATGAAGGAGAAAAGCAAATGGGAAAAGGGTGTATACATGGACGATGATCTGACAAAAAAAAGAAAGGGATGGGAAGCAACACATAAGAAGGGTAGCCAGAGAAAGAATGGAACAAGGCGAATATGTAAGGACAGGATACAAGAAACTAACAATAGAGAACAAATGGTACAGGTGGAACGAAAACGAAGAGAGGCTGGAGGAAGAAAGAAAGAGAGGGCAAGGGAAATGAAAAAAGAGGAACAGGAGGGGGGACTACAATGGGGATGAAAACGTGCTTCTGAAATGTAGCAGAGCTAATAAGTAAGGACAAAAGAGAAAAGTTAAAATATAGACTACCCAAAGAATTCGACTGGAAATGCAGGGCAGCAATGACAGTAAGGAAAAAAGGAAGAGCAAAGGGAAGAATAACAACGGGTATAAATAAAAACCTAAGAGAAATAGGATATAAAGGAATTAGTGATAATATAGTTGGAAGAAAAATAATATACAATTACAAGACGTATAGGATAATGATGGTTTATAATCAAGATACATAAGGGACATGGAAAAAAATAGAGGAAAGAGTAGACGGAAGAGAAGAGGAAGTGGTGATCATCGGCGGAGACTGGAACGCAAGAACGGGAGAGGAGGGAGGGTCGATAAACGAGGACGTAGGGAAAGAAAAAAACAGACGATCAAAAGACAAGACAATAAACGTGGAAGGAAGAACACTGCTAAAGATAATCAATGGCAGCGATAAAGAAGGAGAGGAGCGGACCTATATTGGCGAGAGAGGAAACTCAGTAATAGACTATGTGATTGGCAATCAGGAGGCGACAGAAGAAATAATTTACATGAAAATAGGAAAAAGAACAGAGTCAGGCCACATGCCGTTAGAAATAGAAATAGGGGGGGGGGGGGGCGCGGAATTACAAAAAAATGAGGAAAAGGAAGAAGAAGAGAAGGAGAAGAGGGAATGGACAAACAAAAGTGTGGAAAAATACTTGGAC